>NC_141079.1:16682626-17185126 GCF_041138505.1 Cibotium barometz
ATTTAAGAAGGAGATTATATACTCTTTAACCTACCAAAGAGCTACCACAACACTTTCAAGGGTTCCACTAGTCCCAAGTTTGCTCATAGTACTATGGTCTATACTTGGTACACAAAAGGGTTGGTGATTTTTCCTGCAAGCTTAGCCTCCCTCATTCTACAATAATCCATGATGTATTTCATTCGTATAATCCCAAGAAGTATATAGGTTCAATCCCTGGATAAGTGGCAGAGTTTCCACCTATGGGTGAAGAGGGAGAAAACATTTATGAGCCAGAGAGGATTGTGGGGAAGAAGGACAAGAGAGTTAAGGAATAGAAGCATAGAGAAGTCCCTCATCAAATGAAAGTATTTACCCTTGGGGATGATGTCATCATCGGTCACACCACTCATCTTATCATGTCGTATGTTTAGATATTCAGTGTTGTGCTCGATATGACATCATTTAGAAAATGAGTGCCACGATTTGAAACCAACTCAGAGGGAGTTTTAAAACTACAAATTGTTTTCTCAATTAAAAAATAAGTTGTTGTTTGGGCATTATCCTTTCTTACGGCACAAGCCTTATACTATTCTCAGTAAAATAATCAGTTGCAACTATAATGTAATTCGTTTGCCTACAAGCTTTCCTATGTGCGATAACAAGGTCTATCTATGGAGGATGTTTCTTGACCATGTCGTATGATTGATTGAAGGTTCACTCAATAATTTCTTTGGAGGCTTTATTCATGGGACCGTATGGAAATCAAGGATATTTATTTTCTCACACTTGGAGGATCTAGTTCTATATCGAGTATGAGCATGGTTATTTTTGGAGATCTTCCTATCTTTTTTCTGGTCTAATGGATATGATAAAAGATTCACTTCTCATTGATGTATAATTATATATATAAATATATATATACTAGATTTTGAGGATAAAATCTTTGGGAAGGGATGGCTCGTAATGAAGTAACAACTTCATTAGTTAGATTTACGATGGTATGAGTGGATGAGATTTTGGTAAGAACTAAATAAAATTCTTGGTATCCATTTAATATTTTTAATAGGATGATTCTTGAAAGTCACAAGATACTTGACATAAGTGCTGCATATGTGTGTGTAGTGATGGTCTCATGGTCAATGATAGACTCAGGCACAAGATGTTTTTCTTCATCTACTAACTCAGCAGGCTCTTCTAATATTGGATGAGAAGGGTAGAGGTCCTCAAAATGGTCTCAAAAACATGAAAAGAATTGGAAGGTAGCTCCAACTTAAATGCACTATCATTGATCTTGGCAATAACCATCTTGAAAGGTACATACAATCTAGGAGCTAACTTTACCATAGGGTTGGTCTCTATGGACTTAAGTTTCATTTTCTTAATATGAATAAGCAAATAGTTGCCTTCATTGAAGATAATATGTTTATGTTTACTATTTGCATACTTCATGTACTTCTGTCGAGCTTTTTGAATGTTCAATTTCACTAACTCGTGAATTTGGTCAAAGTCTCTACACAAAAGAATTTGTAGCCTCTATAGAATGTGAAAGACGAGCCGTAGGGGTCGGCAAAGCCTTACCATAGACTATCTTAAATGGTGTTGTCTTAGTAGTAGCCGTATGGACGGTTATTATATGCAAATTGCAAAATATGTAAATACTTATCCCACTGCTTTAGGCTGAGATGAAAGATAAGAAATAATAATAATTTACATAACTTTCTGAGTAAGGTCTCCCTTTTGGAGGGTAGATGTGATTGGCCATCTCATAGACTAAGTTTGAATCCCTTATATAGGGTTGCCCAAGGATCATCTTATATGATCCTATTGAAAGGCTCATCACCACAAAAGATAGGCAAAAAATCAAGCCAAGGTTTTGATTTTCGCATTACATAATAGGACACCAAGTGACGTAGCATTATTTTCATCAGTTAAACTTCACCGAGAGATTGGTATTATCTAGGTGAGGGATTCCCCAAGTTTCCTGACAACTCCGTTGCTAATAATTCCAACTACAATGCCACCATCTAAGATTGCAATGAGTTGTTTGCCTTTGTAAGCAACATTGTGTTCATTTTCTCACTCTCAAAGTAGTGTCTTAACTTGTTTATGGAAACCTTGGGTAATCTTCATTTGGATTTTATCTTTCTCTAGCACCTCAAGGATTGATTGAATGGGCCTTAGAGATATGCTCTATTTTTTTCTCTCTATGTGGGCTCTTAAAATTCCTTCCAGGTGTGTAAGATCTTGCTATAAAGTGGAATTATTTACAACAAAAGCTTATGGACACTTGGACTTCATAGGATAGAAAAGCAATGAGATTAGTGATGTCTATCACTTACTAGTCATATCCACTAGGTGATGGGCTAGGACGCGGTATGGTAGGGACTCAAATTTTCCTTGTTCCAACAATTAGTAATAACAACACATCGAGTATGCAAAGGTGCAATGGCTGTTGGAGGTGATTGTTGGAAATGGGCTAGACTAGTTCAGCGTCTGTTGATGTTGGTAGCTATTATTAGAAATTTAGCAACCTATTGGCAGCCTTAGCAATGGAAGCATTGTATAGGGCCTGTTGTTGTAGCTGGGGTTATTTATGTCTTGAGCCTTGAGCCTTTGGTATGTTGGCTATTATAGCTTAGGGTTATTTATTTCTTGAGCCTTTGTGGTATAGCTATACATGGTTATTCATGTCTTGATCCTTTGGTATGTTGGCTATTATAGCTTAGGGTTATTTATTTCTTGAGGCTTTGGTATAGCTATACATGGTTATTCATGTCTTGATCCTTTGGTATAGCTACATAAGTTTGGTAATAAATGGTTATTTATGTCTTGATCCTTTGGTATAGCCATACATGGTATTTATGTCTTCATCCTTTATAGTATAGCTACATAAGTTTGGTAATAAATTGTGATGGGCTCAAACTCAAACTCCACACATACTTGCATACAGTGTAGTAGTAGCTAATGGCTCACCATCTAACAGCTCTTTAATTGTAAAACAATAGGGTTCAAGGGGGCTATTCTTGAAACAAAGGGGTTAAGAAGGTACAAGGGTAGGTTCGGAGCTTAGTACTATTGGAGAGGCATTTGATCAATGCTCCACCCTTGGATGTGCTCTATTTTGTAAGGCCCCTTTATGAGGAGTAGCCATTGTGGTGGGGTGAGCACCCGAGCACCTCGAACAATTCCCACTTTAGACACTAGATGGTGGCCAAATGGTTAGGAGATGACATAGGTAGGCTTAACACTCTGCCACGTAGGATGCATGCTTGTAAGGTCTATGCGATTGCATTATTAGTGAGTGCTCTTATGTTAAGTTCCTATTAGGCTTAGTTGTGATCTAATATGGTCCTACTCAAATGATATGGTCAGTTGGTCCTTGTGGACAAAGTTCCCATGACATGGCCAACCTACGTCCATGACCTACGTCCATACTGACCTTGGGTACTATATATAGACTAGTTTGGCAACCTTAGTTTATTATCAAGCTCATTGTGTTTGAGGACTCTTTTGAGAAATGACATCCTCCTTAAAAGCTCCTTATCTAGCACATGGGTGGATGGATGTCATCAGCTTGTAATCAAGTTTGCAAGCCAAAATATTATTTACTCCCCACTTCTTCTTGTACTTCAGTGTTTTGTATTGTGTTGATGGCTTTACTTTCAATATTGTGCATTCTTCTATAGACACGCCCTTGAGGATTGGATTTGGAGCTCCTTGAGTTGTATTGTCAACTTGGGGTTAAGTGTTACGTGGTATAGGTAGCACTAAGGCTACTTTCACGGGGGAAGAAGAAAGTGATGCTACCTAGGATTAGATGCTTGGTTGTTTCTTTAGCAATCACGATTAACATATTTTAGGAAATGGGCACAATATAAGAGAACACATGGTTATGAGTGGGGACACCACAAACCAAACCATATTTCTTTGAGAGGATATAGATGTCGGTATCTAATGGGGGGGGTTGTTAAGTATTATCATGCTCTGCCGAGTATTAGCTAAGTTTATTCAATGAGATTTTTAACGATTGAGGGTATAACAAGATTCTACTACTATGGCAGAGGGCCACTGTATAAAACTAGCATCGTTTCCCATTTTTGCTAAGGCACACTTGGGGATTCGCTAGCTTGCATGGTGCTATTATGGGCTTTTGTTCCCAAAGGAGGTACTAAAAGTTGCTTTAACACTTGCATCACATGGATCAAACACGAAGCTTATCATAGATTTGCTTCATGTATTAATTGACGCCAAGAATAGATCTCTTCAATCGGGAATAGATTATTATAGATATGCCTCATGCGTAGTAGTTGAGGCCAATAATAGATCTGTTCGATTGGGAAGCAAGTGATAGTGTGTAAGTGGTTGAGGTGGCCTCATAAGTTTGCTTCTTTCATGGATTATTTAGAATAGCATATAAGTGTGTCTCCTTGGTCACTTTCACACAAGCACAATTTGCGATGTATGCACACAAAAACTGCAATGCTATTTTCAAGCACTACTTAATGAAAAAGCATGGATGTATAGTGAGCCACATGGTACTAGATTTCTCGTTCTTTGATAACACATTCAGTGAAATCTTGTGATAAGTAAGCTCCTTTAAGCCCTTATTTTTTTTGCATAATCCACACATATTTTGATTGGTGAATGAAACCCTTTACTAATGATAGCTTTATGCTATGTGTAGAGACCCAATAAAGCTGTCATCGGTTCCTATGGTCATGTTAGTATACATAGGAAATGTTCTCAGCATGTCAAATACAATTATTTCCTTGAGACTCTGTATTTCCTTTGGGTTTAACATCTCCAACATTTGCTACTAGTCTCCCCATGGCAATATTCGGCTCCTATTATATCTGAAAATTTTTTAAGGTTTTTAGGCTTTGTGGCTTCACATATAGTTTTTTTTTTCTTGTAATGATTCACCCGGAGGATAGAAACTTATTTGGTAAACATTTTCCTCTGCATGTTGAAGATGGGCTTGGAGAGCATTGGTTGATAGAGGTAGTGCATAGAGTTTCGCTATTCTAGCCCAAAAGCTTCAAATAACTAGAGATCATGCCCTGTTTATGTTCTTGAATGCCATCATTGACTCCCATTTTGTCGTATTGTTTTCATGGATCTAATGGTCTCTTTCCTTTAGTGCCATATGGAGGAAACTTGTTGTAAGGCAACCTTAGGAATTTTGTATGTATTTTTGAACATGTACATAAGGAGGATTATCTTAACTTTTCCCTCTTATTTAGAGACCTACATTCTTCTTCTTCAAACTAGGTCTTGCTGAAACGATCAGAATAGCTTTCAAGCTTTTTATAGCTTTAATATATTCCCTTTATAGAGGTTATAATTCTTATCCTCAATTCCACACATCAATTATTAAAGTTTTGAAGTTCTCTTTTTATGTAGGAGTTGGATTTTATGGTTTTTGCCTTGTTTGATGTCATTTTTTTAGAAGACGCATCATAATTTGGTATATATTTTTCACACAAAACCTCACAAATAAACCCTTGCCTTTCAATCATATGTTGTTTCCCTTTTCATATGTAGGAGTTGGTGGATTTTATGGTTTTGCCTTGTTTAAGAGAGGTGTCTTCATCTGTGACATATTTTGCGCACCAAAAAGTAGAGATTTTCCTCTCCCTTTGGATCATCTACTGTAAAAATGATCCCCTACTTAGGTCCCTTTTCTTAAGGAAAAAAATAAAAGCTCACTTACTCATCACTTGGTTGTTCTGATCTTTGAATGCTACAATGATGATACATGTGTTATTGTTGAAGAAGCAGGTGAAACCTACTAAAAAGTATGGTGTCATAATGTTTGAAGCCTTTGGATGTACTTACGTCGAAGTTTGCAAGGTCTGGATGGAACCTACTAAAAAGAGTGGTGTCATAATGCGTCGAAGTTTGCAAGGTCTGGATGGATTTTTAAGAGTTTAGAGGAAAATTCTTTTTGAAGCAAAAAATGAGTCACACTTGGTCAAGAGTTGGTGATTTTCACATGCCAATTTTTTTATAATTATGAACTCTAGTCTTAGTGTGTTAGAATTGTTAGAATTGCAACATGTTGTTACTACTTTCTTCAAGGGTGGCTTTACCAAGAGGCTACAACAGTTAGTCATATTAAAACAACAAGTGTGAGCCTACCACAACAAGCTCAGTATCCTCACGAGTTAAAGGTCAACAATGACTACTTTGAAAAGCTGTCCCTCCAAATTGCTCTCCTTATTTACACCGCTAGGAGGTTCACATGCACCCACAAGGACTCTCACTCTTGCTCACTCTCACATAATAAACAAGAGGCACATTCACCAAGAATCCTACAGTTTACTCTCAACTCTCTCTCTCTCTCTCTCTCTCTCTCTCTAACACACAAGAAACTCAAATTGGCACAAAGGGGGACTATTCCTTAGATTAAAAAAAGGCACTTATATACGATTGGCCCTTATTCACCCGATAACCTTATTGTAAGCTTGGTTATTGGCCACCAAGAATCCTACGTCTCTCTAACATATTTGGCCCCTTGAGCACCAAAAAACCTACATCTTGCTAAATTTTACCGTAATTCTAGTAAGCATTTAAGCATTGAGATATCTCCCTTTGAGGCTCTTTATGGGTATCAAGTGCTTGTGTGTTTAATAGCTTTCCAAGAAGACAAGGTGGTAAACCCATTAGCTAAAAGAAGAGTTGGAAGAAATGAAACAACTTCTTCAACTTATGCAAGGGCAATATGAAGAAAGCCCAAGAGGTTTAAAGGCTAATGCAGATGAGCATAAGCATGATGTTAATATTTAAGAAGGAGATTATATACTCTTTAACCTACCAAAGAGCTACCACAACACTTTCAAGGGTTCCACTAGTCCCAAGTTTGCTCATAGTACTATGGTCTATACTTGGTACACAAAAGGGTTGGTGATTTTTCCTGCAAGCTTAGCCTCCCTCATTCTACAATAATCCATGATGTATTTCATTCGTATAATCCCAAGAAGTATATGGGTTCAATCCCTGGAGAAGTGGTAGAGTTTCCACCTATGGATGAAGAGGGAGAAAACATTTATGAGCCAGAGAGGATTGTGGGGAAGAAGGACAAGAGAGTTAAGGAATAGAAGCATAGAGGAGTCCCTCATCAAATGAAAGTATTTACCCTTGGGGATGATGTCATCATCGATCACACCACTCATCTTATCATGTCGTATGTTTAGATATTCAATGTTGTGTTCGATATGACATCATTTAGAAAATGAGTGCCACGATCTGAAACCAACTCAAAGGGAGTTTTGAAACTACAAATTGTTTTCTCAATTAAAAAATAAGTTGTTGTTTGGGCATTATCCTTTCTTACGGCACAAGCCTTATACTATTCTCAGTAAAATAATCAGTTGCAACTATAATGTAATTCGTTTGCCTACAAGCTTTCCTATGTGCGATAACAAGGTCTATCTATGGAGGATGTTTCTTGACCATGTCGTATGATTGATTGAAGGTTCACTCAATAATTTCTTTGGAGGCTTTATTCATGGGACCGTATGGAAATCAAGGATATTTATTTTCTCACACTTGGAGGATCTAGTTCTATATCGAGTATGAGCATGGTTATTTTTGGAGATCTTCCTATCTTTTTTTTGGTCTAATGGATATGATAAAAGCTTCACTTCTCATTGATGTATAATTATATATATAAATATATATATATTAGATTTTGAGGATAATATCTTTGGGAAGGGATGGCTCCTAATGAAGTAACAACTTCATTAGTTAGATTTACGATGGTATGAGTGGATGAGATTTTGGTAAGAACTAAATAAAATTCTTGGTATCCATTTAATATTTTTAATAGGATGATTCTTGAAAGTCACAAGATACTTGACATAAGTGCTGCATATGTGTGTGTAGTGATGGTCTCATGGTCAATGATAGACTCAGGCACAAGATGTTTTTCTTCATCTACTAACTCAGCACGCTCTTCTAATATTGGATGAGAAGGGTAGAGGTCCTCAAAATGGTCTCAAAAACATGAAAAGAATTGGAAGGTAGCTCCAACTTAAATGCACTATCATTGATCTTGGCAATAACCACCTTGAAAGGTACATAAAATCTAGGAGCTAACTTTACCATAGGGTTGGTCTCTATGGACTTAAGTCTCATTTTCTCAATATGAATAAGCAAATAGTTGCCTTCATTGAAGATAATATGTTTATGTTTACTATTTGCATACTTCATGTACTTCTGTCGAGCTTTTTGAATGTTCAATTTCACTAACTCGTGAATTTGGTCAAAGTCTCTACACAAAAGAATTTGTAGCCTCTATAGAATGTGAAAGACGAGCCGTAGGGGTCGGCAAAGCCTTACCATAGACTATCTTAAATGGTGTTGTCTTAGTAGTAGCCGTATGGACGGTTATTATATGCAAATTGCAAAATATGTAAATACTTATCCCACTGCTTTAGGCTGAGATGAAAGATAAGAAATAATAATAATTTACATAACTTTCTGAGTAAGGTCTCCCTTTTGGAGGGTAGATGTGATTGGCCATCTCATAGACTAAGTATGAATCCCTTATATAGGGTTGCCCAAGGATCATCTTATATGATCCTATTGAAAGGCTCATCACCACAAAAGATAGGCAAAAAATCAAGCCAAGGTTTTGATTTTCGCATTACATAATAGGACACCAAGTGACGTAGCATTATTTTCATCAGTTAAACTTCACCGAGAGATTGGTATTATCTAGGTGAGGGTTTCCCCAAGTTTCCTGACAACTCCGTTGTTGCTAATAATTCCAACTACAATGCCACCATCTAAGATTGCAATGAGTTGTTTGCCTTTGTAAGCAACATTGTGTTCATTTTCTCACTCTCAAAGTAGTGTCTTAACTTGTTTATGGAAACCTTGGGTAATCCTCATTTGGATTTTATCTTTCTCTAGCACCTCAAGGATTGATTGAATGGGCCTTAGAGATATGCTCTATTTTTTTCTCTCTATGTGGGCTCTTAAAATTCCTTCCAGGTGTGTAAGATCTTGCTATAAAGTGGAATTATTTACAACAAAAGCTTATGGGCACTTGGACTTCATAGGATAGAAAAGCAATGAGATTAGTGATGTCTATCACTTACTAGTCATATCCACTAGGTGATGGGCTAGGACGCGGTATGGTAGGGACTCAAATTTTCCTTGTTCCAACAATTAGTAATAACAACACATCGAGTATGCAAAGGTGCAATGGCTGTTGGAGGTGATTGTTGGAAATGGGCTAGACTAGTTCAGCGTCTGCTGATGGTGGTAGCTATTATTAGAAATTTAGCAACCTATTGGCAGCCTTAGCAATGGAAGCATTGTATAGGGCCTGTTGTTGTAGCAGGGGTTATTTATGTCTTGAGCCTTGAGCCTTTGGTATGTTGGCTATTATAGCTTAGGGTTATTTATTTCTTGGGCCTTTGTGGTATAACTATACATGGTTATTCATGTCTTGATCCTTTGGTATGTTGGCTATTATAGCTTAGGGTTATTTATTTCTTGAGGCTTTGGTATAGCTATACATGGTTATTCATGTCTTGATCCTTTGGTATAGCTACATAAGTTTGGTAATAAATGGTTATTTATGTCTTGATCCTTTGGTATAGCCATACATGGTATTTATGTCTTCATCCTTTATAGAATAGCTACATAAGTTTGGTAATAAATTGTGATGGGCTCAAACTTAAACTCCACACATACTTGCATACAGTGTAGTAGTAGCTAATGGCTCACCATATAACAGCTCTTTAATTGTAAAACAATAGGGTTCAAGGGGGCTATTCTTGAAACAAAGGGGTTAAGAAGGTACAAGGGTAGGTTCGGAGCTTAGTACTATTGGAGAGGCATTTGATCAATGCTCCACCCTTGGATGTGCTCTATTTTCTAAGGCCCCTTTATGAGGAGTAGCCATTGTGGTGGGGTGAGCACCCGAGCACCTCGAACAATTCCCACTTTAGACACTAGACGGTGGCCAGATGGTTAGGAGATGACATAGGTAGGCTTAACACTCTGCCACGTAGGATGCATGCTTGTAAGGTCTATGTGATTGCATTATTAGTGAGTGCTCTTATGTTAAGTTCCTATTAGGCTTAGTTGTAATCTAATATGGTCCTACTCAAATGATATGGTCAGTTGGTCCTTGTGGACAAAGTTTCCATGACATGGCCGACCTACGTCCATGACCTACGTCCATACCGACCTTGGGTACTATATATAGACTAGTTTGGCAACCTTAGTTTATTATCAAGCTCATTGTGTTTGAGGACTCTTTTGAGAAATGACATCCTCCTTAAAAGCTCCTTATCTAGCACATGGGTGGAAAGTTTGCAAGCCAAAATATTATTTACTCCCCATTTCTTCTTGTACTTCAGTGTTTTGTATTGTGTTGATGGCTTTACTTTCAATATTGTGCATTCTTCTATAGACACACCCTTGAGGATTGGATTTGGAGCTCCTTGAGTTGTATTGTCAACTTGGGGTTAAGTGTTAGGTGGTATAGGTAGCACTAAGGCTACTTTCACGGGGGAAGAAGAAAGTGATGCTACCTAGGATTAGATGCTTGGATGTTTCTTTAGCAATCACGATTAACATATTTTAGAAAATGGGCACAATATAAGAGAACACATGGTTATGAGTGGGGACACCACAAACCAAACCATATTTCTTTGAGAGGATATAGATGTCGGTATCTAATGGGGGGGGTTGTTAAGTATTATCCTGCTCTGCCGAGTATTAGCTAAGTTTATTCAATGAGATTTTTAACGATTGAGGGTATAACAAGATTCTACTACTATGGCAGAGGGCCACTGTATAAAACTAGCATCGTTTCCCATTTTTGCCAAGGCACACTTGGGGATTCGCTGGCTTGCATGGTGCTATTATGGGCTTTTGTTCCCAAAGGAGGTACTAAAAGTTGCTTTAACACTTGCATCACATGGATCAAACACGAAGCTTATCATAGATTTGCTTCATGTATTAGTTGACGCCAAGAATAGATCTCTTCAATCGGGAATAGATTATTATAGATATGCCTCATGCATAGTAGTTGAGGCCAATAATAGATCTGTTCGATTGGGAAGCAAGTGATAGTGTGTAAGTGGTTGAGGTGGCCTCATAAGTTTGCTTCTTTCATGGATTATTTAGAATAGCATATAAGTGTGTCTCCTTGGTCACTTTCACACAAGCACAATTTGCGATGTATGCACACAAAAATTGCAATGCTATTTTCAAGCACTACTTAATAAAAAAGCATGGAGGTATAGTGAGCCACATGGTACTAGATTTCTCGTTCTTTGATAACACATTCAGTGAAATCTTGTGATAAGTAAGCTCCTTTAAGCCCTTATTTTTTTGCATAATCCACACATATTTTGATTGGTGAATGAAACCCTTTACTAATGATAGCTTTATGCTATGTGTAGAGACCCAATAAAGCTGTCATCGGTTCCTATGGTCATGTTAGTATACATAGGAAATGTTCTCAGCATGTCAAATACAATTATTTCCTTGAGACTCTGTATTTCCTTTGGGTTTAACATCTCCAACATTTGCTACTAGTCTCCCCATGGCAATATTCGGCTCCTATTATATCTGAAAATTTTTTAAGGTTTTTAGGCTTTGTGGCTTCACATATAGTTTTTTTTTCTTGTAATGAATCACCCAGAGGATAGAAACTTATTTGGTAAACATTTTCCTCTGCATGTTGAAGATGGGCTTGGAGAACATTGGTTGATAGAGGTAGTGCATAGAGTTTCGCTATTCTAGCCCAAAAGCTTCAAATAACTAGAGATCATGCCCTGTTTATGTTCTTGAATGCCATCATTGACTCCCATTTTGTCGTCTTGTTTTCATGGATCTAATGGTCTCTTTCCTTTAGTGCCATATGGAGGAAACTTGTTGTAAGGCAACCTTAGGAATTTTGTATGTATTTTTGAACATGTACATAAGGAGGATTATCTTAACTTTTCCCTCTTATTTAGAGACTACATTCTTCTTCTTCAAACTAGGTCTTGCTGAAACGATCAGAATAGCTTTCAAGCTTTTTATAGCTTTAATATATTCCCTTTATAGAGGTTATAATTCTTATCCTCAATTCCACACATTAATTATTAAAGTTTTGAAGTTCTCTTTTTATGTAGGAGTTGGATTTTATGGTTTTTGCCTTGTTTGATGTCATTTTTTTAGAAGACGCATCATAATTTGGTATATATTTTTCACACAAAACCTCACAAATAAACCCTTGCCTTTCAATCATATGTTGTTTCCCTTTTCATATGTAGGAGTTGGTGGATTTTATGGTTTTGCCTTGTTTAAGAGAGGTGTCTTCATCTGACACATATTTTATGCACCAAAAAGTAGAGATTTTCCTCTCCCTTTGGATCATCTGCTGTAAAAATGAGCCCCTACTTAGGTCCCTTTTCTTAAGGAAAAAAATAAAAGCTCACTTACTCATCACTTGGTTGTTCTGATCTTTGAATGCTACAATGATGATACATGTGTTATTGTTGAAGAAGCAGGTGAAACCTACTAAAAAGTATGGTGTCATAATGTTTGAAGCCTTTGGATGTACTTACGTCAAAGTTTGCAAGGTCTGGATGGAACCTACTAAAAAGAGTGGTGTCATAATGCGTCGAAGTTTGCAAGGTCTGGATGGATTTTTAAGAGTTTAGAGGAAAATTCTTTTTGAAGCAAAAAATGAGTCACACTTGGTCAAGAGTTGGTGATTTTCACATGCCAATTTTTTTATAATTATGAACTCTAGTCTTAGTGTGTTAGAATTGTTAGAATTGCAACATGTTGTTACTACTTTCTTCAAGGGTGGCTTTACCAAGAGTCTACAACAGTTAGTCATATTAAAACAACAAGTGTGAGCCTACCACAACAAGCTCAGTATCCTCACGAGTTAAAGGTCAACAATGACTACTTTGAAAAGCTGTCCCTCCAAATTGCTCTCCTTATTTACACCGCTAGGAGGTTCACATGCACCCACAAGGACTCTCACTCTTGCTCACTCTCACATAATAAACAAGAGGCACATTCACCAAGAATCCTACAGTTTACTCTCAACTCTCTCTCTCTCTCTCTCTCTCTCTCTAACACACAAGAAACTCAAATTGGCACAAAGGGGGACTGTTCCTTAGATGAGAAAAAGTCACTTATATACGATTGGCCCTTATTCACCCGATAACCTTATTGTAAGCTTGGTTATTGGCCACCAAGAATCCTACGTCTCTCTAACATATTTGGCCCCTTGATCACCAAAAAACCTACATCTTGCTAAATTTTACCGTAATTCTAGTAAGCATTTAAGCATTGAGATATCTCCCTTTGAGGCTCCTTATGGGTATCAAGTGCTTGTGTGTTTAATAGCTTTCCAAGAAGACAAGGTGGTAAACCCATTAGCTAAAAGAAGAGTTGGAAAAAATGAAACAACTTCTTCAACTTATGCAAGGGCAATATGAAGAAAGCCCAAGAGGTTTAAAGGCTAATGCAGATGAGCATAAGCATGGTGTTAATATTTAAGAAGGAGATTATATACTCTTTAACCTACCAAAGAGCTACCACAACACTTTCAAGGGTTCCACTAGTCCCAAGTTTGCTCATAGTACTATGGTCTATACTTGGTACACAAAAGGGTTGGTGATTTTTCCTGCAAGCTTAGCCTCCCTCATTCTACAATAATCCATGATGTATTTCATTCGTATAATCCCAAGAAGTATATAGGTTCAATCCCTGAATAAGTGGTAGAGTTTCCACCTATGGGTGAAGAGGGAGAAAACATTTATGAGCCAGAGAGGATTGTAGGGAAGAAGGACAAGAGAGTTAAGGAATAGAAGCATAGAGGAGTCCCTCATCAAATGAAAGTATTTACCCTTGGGGATGATGTCATCATCGGTCACACCACTCATCTTATCATGTCGTTTGTTTAGATATTCAGTGTTGTGCTCGATATGACATCATTTAGAAAATGAGTGCCACGATCTGAAACCAACTCAGAGGGAGTTTTAAAACTACAAATTGTTTTCTCAATTAAAAAATAAGTTGTTGTTTGGGCATTATCCTTTCTTACGGCACAAGCCTTATACTATTCTCAGTAAAATAATCAGTTGCAACTATAATGTAATTCGTTTGCCTACAAGCTTTCCTATGTGCGATAACAAGGTCTATCTATGGAGGATGTTTCTTGACCATGTCGTATGATTGATTGAAGGTTCACTCAATAATTTCTTTGGAGGCTTTATTCATGGGACCGTATGGAAATCAAGGATATTTATTTTCTCACACTTGGAGGATCTAGTTCTATATCGAGTATGAGCATGGTTATTTTTGGAGATCTTCCTATCTTTTTTCTGGTCTAATGGATATGATAAAAGCTTCACTTCTCATTGATGTATAATTATATATATAAATATATATATATTAGATTTTGAGGATAAAATCTTTGGGAAGGGATGGCTCGTAATGAAGTAACAACTTCATTAGTTAGATTTACGATGGTATGAGTGGATGAGATTTTGGTAAGAACTAAATAAAATTCTTGGTATCCATTTAATATTTTTAATAGGATGATTCTTGAAAGTCACAAGATACTTGACATAAGTGCTGCATATGTGTGTGTAGTGATGGTCTCATGGTCAATGATAGACTCAGGCACAAGATGTTTTTCTTCATCTACTAACTCAGCAGGCTCTTCTAATATTGGATGAGAAGGGTAGATGTCCTCAAAATGGTCTCAAAAACATGAAAAGAATTGGAAGGTAGCTCCAACTTAAATGCACTATCATTGATCTTGGCAATAACCATCTTGAAAGGTACATAAAATCTAGGAGCTAACTTTACCATAGGGTTGGTCTCTATGGACTTAAGTCTCATTTTCTCAATATGAATAAGCAAATAGTTGCCTTCATTGAAGATAATATGTTTATGTTTACTATTTGCATACTTCATGTACTTCTGTCGAGCTTTTTGAATGTTCAATTTCACTAACTCGTGAATTTGGTCAAAGTCTCTACACAAAAGAATTTGTAGCCTCTATAGAATGTGAAAGACGAGCCGTAGGGGTCGGCAAAGCCTTACCATAGACTATCTTAAATGGTATTGTCTTAGTAGTAGCCGTATGGACGGTTATTATATGCAAATTGCAAAATATGTAAATACTTATCCCACTGCTTTAGGCTGAGATGAAAGATAAGAAATAATAATAATTTACATAACTTTCTGAGTAAGGTCTCCCTTTTGGAGGGTAGATGTGATTGGCCATCTCATAGACTAAGTTTGAATCCCTTATATAGGGTTGCCCAAGGATCATCTTATATGATCCTATTGAAAGGCTCATCACCACAAAAGATAGGCAAAAAATCAAGCCAAGGTTTTGATTTTCGCATTACATAATAGGACACCAAGTGACGTAGCATTGTTTTCATCAGTTAAACTTCACCGAGAGATTGGTATTATCTAGGTGAGGGTTTCCCCAAGTTTCCTGACAACTCCGTTGCTAATAATTCCAACTACAATGCCACCATCTAAGATTGCAATGAGTTGTTTGCCTTTGTAAGCAACATTGTGTTCATTTTCTCACTCTCAAAGTAGTGTCTTAACTTGTTTATGGAAACCTTGGGTAATCCTCATTTGGATTTTATCTTTCTCTAGCACCTCAAGGATTGATTGAATGGGCCTTAGAGATATGCTCTATTTTTTTTCTCTCTATGTGGGCTCTTAAAATTCCTTCCAAGTGTGTAAGATCTTGCTATAAAGTGGAATTATTTACAACAAAAGCTTATGGGCACTTGGACTTCATAGGATAGAAAAGCAATGAGATTAGTGATGTCTATCACTTACTAGTCATATCCACTAGGTGATGGGCTAGGACGCGGTATGGTAGGGACCCAAATTTTCCTTGTTCCAACAATTAGTAATGACAACACATCGAGTATGCAAAGGTGCAATGGCTGTTGGAGGTGATTGTTGGAAATGGGCTAGACTAGTTCAGCGTCTCCTGATGTTGGTAGCTATTATTAGAAATTTAGCAACCTATTGGCAGCCTTAGCAATGGAAGCATTGTATAGGGCCTGTTGTTGTAGCTGGGGTTATTTATGTCTTGAGCCTTGGTCCTTTGGTATGTTGGCTATTATAGCTTATGGTTATTTATTTCTTGAGCCTTTGTGGTATAGCTATACATGGTTATTCATGTCTTGATCCTTTGGTATGTTGGCTATTATAGCTTAGGGTTATTTATTTCTTGAGGCTTTGGTATAGCTACACATGGTTATTCATGTCTTGATCCTTTGGTATAGCTACATAAGTTTGGTAATAAATGGTTATTTATGTCTTGATCCTTTGGTATAGCCATACATGGTATTTATGTCTTCATCCTTTATAGTATAGCTACATAAGTTTGGTAATAAATTGTGATGGGCTCAAACTCAAACTCCACACATACTTGCATACAGTGTAGTAGTAGCTAATGGCTCACCATCTAACAGCTCTTTAATTGTAAAACAATAGGGTTCAAGGGGGCTATTCTTGAAACAAAGGGGTTAAGAAGGTACAAGGGTAGGTTTGGAGCTTAGTACTATTGGAGAGGCATTTGATCAATGCTCCACCCTTGGATGTGCTCTATTTTGTAAGGCCCCTTTATGAGGAGTAGCCATTGTGGTGGGGTGAGCACCCGAGCACCTCGAACAATTCCCACTTTAGACACTAGATGGTGGCCAGATGGTTAGGAGATGACATAGGTAGGCTTAACACTCTGCCACGTAGGATGCATGCTTGTAAGGTCTATGCGATTGCATTATTAGTGAGTGCTCTTATGTTAAGTTCCTATTAGGCTTAGTTGTAATCTAATATGGTCCTACTTAAATGATATGGTCAGTTGGTCCTTGTGGACAAAGTTCCCATGACATGGCCGACCTACGTCCATGACCTACGTCCATACCGACCTTGGGTACTATATATAGACTAGTTTGGCAACCTTAGTTTATTATCAAGCTCATTGTGTTTGAGGACTCTTTTGAGAAATGACATCCTCCTTAAAAGCTCCTTATCTAGCACATGGGTGGAAAGTTTGCAAGCCAAAATATTATTTACTCCCCATTTCTTCTTGTACTTCAGTGTTTTGTATTGTGTTGATGGCTTTACTTTCAATATTGTGCATTCTTCTATAGACACGCCCTTGAGGATTGGATTTGGAGCTCCTTGAGTTGTATTGTCAACTTGGGGTTAAGTGTTAGGTGGTATAGGTAGCACTAAGGCTACTTTCACGGGGGAAGAAGAAAGTGATGCTACCTAGGATTAGATGCTTGGTTGTTTCTTTAGCAATCACGATTAACATATTTTAGGAAATGGGCACAATATAAGAGAACACATGGTTATGAGTGGGGACACCACAAACCAAACCATATTTCTTTGAGAGGATATAGATGTCGGTATCTAATGGGGGGGGGGGGGTTGTTAAGTATTATCCTGCTCTGCCGAGTATTAGCTAAGTTTATTCAATGAGATTTTTAACGATTGAGGGTATAACAAGATTCTACTACTATGGCAGAGGGCCATTGTATAAAACTAGCATCGTTTCCCATTTTTGCCAAGGCACACTTGGGGATTCGCTGGCTTGCATGGTGCTATTATGGGCTTTTGTTCCCAAAGGAGGTACTAAAAGTTGCTTTAACACTTGCATCACATGGATCAAACACGAAGCTTATCATAGATTTGCTTCATGTATTAGTTGACGCCAAGAATAGATCTCTTCAATCGGGAATAGATTATTATAGATATGCCTCATGCGTAGTAGTTGAGGCCAATAATAGATCTGTTCGATTGGGAAGCAAGTGATAGTGTGTAAGTGGTTGAGGTGGCCTCATAAGTTTGCTTCTTTCATGGATTATTTAGAATAGCATATAAGTGTGTCTCCTTGGTCACTTTCACACAAGCACAATTTGCGATGTATGCACACAAAAATTGCAATGCTATTTTCAAGCACTACTTAATAAAAAAGCATGGACGTATAGTGAGCCACATGGTACTAGATTTCTCGTTCTTTGATAACACATTCAGTGAAATCTTGTGATAAGTAAGCTCCTTTAAGCCCTTATTTTTTTGCATAATCCACACATATTTTGATTGGTGAATGAAACCCTTTACTAATGATAGCTTTATGCTATGTGTAGTGACCCAATAAAGCTGTCATCGGTTCCTATGGTCATGTTAGTATACATAGGAAATGTTCTCAGCATATCAAATACAATTATTTCCTTGAGACTCTGTATTTTCTTTGGGTTTAACATCTCCAACATTTGCTACTAGTCTCCCCATGGCAATATTCGGCTCCTATTATATCTGAAAATTTTTTAAGGTTTTTAGGCTTTGTGGCTTCACATATAGTTTTTTTTTTCTTGTAATGATTCACCCGGAGGATAGAAACTTATTTGGTAAACATTTTCCTCTGCATGTTGAAGATGGGCTTGGAGAGCATTGGTTGATAGAGGTAGTGCATAGAGTTTCGCTATTCTAGCCCAAAAGCTTCAAATAACTAGAGATCATGCCCTGTTTATGTTCTTGAATGCCATCATTGACTCCCATTTTGTCGTCTTGTTTTCATGGATCTAATGGTCTCTTTCCTTTAGTGCCATATGGAGGAAACTTGTTGTAAGGCAACCTTAGGAATTTTGTATGTATTTTTGAACATGTACATAAGGAGGATTATCTTAACTTTTCCCTCTTATTTAGAGACCTACATTCTTCTTCTTCAAACTAGGTCTTGCTGAAACGATCAGAATAGCTTTCAAGCTTTTTATAGCTTTAATATATTCCCTTTATAGAGGTTATAATTCTTATCCTCAATTCCACACATTAATTATTAAAGTTTTGAAGTTCTCTTTTTATGTAGGAGTTGGATTTTATGGTTTTTGCCTTGTTTGATGTCATTTTTTTAGAAGACGCATCATAATTTGGTATATATTTTTCACACAAAACCTCACAAATAAACCCTTGCCTTTCAATCATATGTTGTTTCCCTTTTCATATGTAGGAGTTGGTGGATTTTATGGTTTTGCCTTGTTTAAGAGAGGTGTCTTCATCTGTGACATATTTTGCGTACCAAAAAGTAGAGATTTTCCTCTCCCTTTGGATCATCTACTGTAAAAATGAGCCCCTACTTAGGTCCCTTTTCTTAAGGAAAAAAAAAAAAGCTCACTTACTCATCACTTGGTTGTTCTGATCTTTGAATGCTACAATGATGATACATGTGTTATTGTTGAAGAAGCAGGTGAAACCTACTAAAAAGTATGGTGTCATAATGTTTGAAGCCTTTGGATGTACTTACGTCGAAGTTTGCAAGGTCTGGATGGAACCTACTAAAAAGAGTGGTGTCATAATGCGTCGAAGTTTGCAAGGTCTGGATGGATTTTTAAGAGTTTAGAGGAAAATTCTTTTTGAAGCAAAAAATGAGTCACACTTGGTCAAGAGTTGGTGATTTTCACATGCCAATTTTTTTATAATTATGAACTCTAGTCTTAGTGTGTTAGAATTGTTAGAATTGCAACATGTTGTTACTACTTTCTTCAAGGGTGGCTTTACCAAGAGGCTACAACAGTTAGTCATATTAAAACAACAAGTGTGAGCCTACCACAACAAGCTCAGTATCCTCACGAGTTAAAGGTCAACAATGACTACTTTGAAAAGCTGTCCCTCCAAATTGCTCTCCTTATTTACACCGCTAGGACGTTCACATGCACCCACAAGGACTCTCACTCTTGCTCACTCTCACATAATAAACAAGAGGCACATTCACCAAGAATCCTACAGTTTACTCTCAACTCTCTCTCTCTCTCTCTCTCTCTCTAACACACAAGAAACTCAAATTGGCACAAAGTGGGACTGTTCCTTAGATGAGAAAAAGTCACTTATATACGATTGGCCCTTATTCACCTGATAACCTTATTGTAAGCTTGGTTATTGGCCACCAAGAATCCTACGTCTCTCTAACATATTTGCCCCTTGATCACCAAAAAACCTACATCTTGATAAATTTTACCGTAATTCTAGTAAGCATTTAAGCATTGAGATATCTCCCTTTGAGGCTCTTTATGGGTATCAAGTGCTTGTGTGTTTAATAGCTTTCCAAGAAGACAAGGTGGTAAACCCATTAGCTAAAAGAAGAGTTGGAAAAAATGAAACAACTTCTTCAACTTATGCAAGGGCAATATGAAGAAAGCCCAAGAGGTTTAAAGGCTAATGCAGATGAGCATAAGCATGATGTTAATATTTAAGAAGGAGATTATATACTCTTTAACCTACCAAAGAGCTACCACAACACTTTCAAGGGTTCCACTAGTCCCAAGTTTGCTCATAGTACTATGGTCTATACTTGGTACACAAAAGGGTTGGTGATTTTTCCTGCAAGCTTAGCCTCCCTCATTCTACAATAATCCATGATGTATTTCATTCGTATAATCCCAAGAAGTATATAGGTTCAATCCCTGGATAAGTGGCAGAGTTTCCACCTATGGGTGAAGAGGGAGAAAACATTTATGAGCCAGAGAGGATTGTGGGGAAGAAGGACAAGAGAGTTAAGGAATAGAAGCATAGAGAAGTCCCTCATCAAATGAAAGTATTTACCCTTGGGGATGATGTCATCATCGGTCACACCACTCATCTTATCATGTCATATGTTTAGATATTCAGTGTTGTGCTCGATATGACATCATTTAGAAAATGAGTGCCACGATCTGAAACTAACTCAGAGGGAGTTTTAAAACTACAAATTGTTTTCTCAATTAAAAAATAAGTTGTTGTTTGGGCATTATCCTTTCTTACGGCACAAGCCTTATACTATTCTCAGTAAAATAATCAGTTGTAACTATAATGTAATTCGTTTGCCTACAAGCTTTCCTATGTGCGATAACAAGGTCTATCTATGGAGGATGTTTCTTGACCATGTCGTATGATTGATTGAAGGTTCACTCAATAATTTCTTTGGAGGCTTTATTCATGGGACCGTATGGAAATCAAGGATATTTATTTTCTCACACTTGGAGGATCTAGTTCTATATCGAGTATGAGCATGGTTATTTTTGGAGATCTTCCTATCTTTTTTCTGGTCTAATGGATATGATAAAAGCTTCACTTCTCATTGATGTATAATTATATATATAAATATATATATATTAGATTTTGAGGATAAAATCTTTGGGAAGGGATGGCTCGTAATGAAGTAACAACTTCATTAGTTAGATTTACGATGGTATGAGTGGATGAGATTTTGGTAAGAACTAAATAAAATTCTTGGTATCCATTTAATATTTTTAATAGGATGATTCTTGAAAGTCACAAGATACTTGACATAAGTGCTGCATATGTGTGTGTAGTGATGGTCTCATGGTCAATGATAGACTCAGGCACAAGATGTTTTTCTTCATCTACTAACTCAGCAGGCTCTTCTAATATTGGATGAGAAGGGTAGATGTCCTCAAAATGGTCTCAAAAACATGAAAAGAATTGGAAGGTAGCTCCAACTTAAATGCACTATCATTGATCTTGGCAATAACCATCTTGAAAGGTACATAAAATCTAGGAGCTAACTTTACCATAGGGTTGGTCTCTATGGACTTAAGTCTCATTTTCTCAATATGAATAAGCAAATAGTTGCCTTCATTGAAGATAATATGTTTATGTTTACTATTTGCATACTTCATGTACTTCTGTCGAGCTTTTTGAATGTTCAATTTCACTAACTCGTGAATTTGGTCAAAGTCTCTACACAAAAGAATTTGTAGCCTCTATAGAATGTGAAAGACGAGCCATAGGGGTCAGCAAAGCCTTACCATAGACTATCTTAAATGGTGTTGTCTTAGTAGTAGCCATATGGACGGTTATTATATGCAAATTGCAAAATATGTAAATACTTATCCCACTGCTTTAGGCTGAGATGAAAGATAAGAAATAATAATAATTTACATAACTTTCTGAGTAAGGTCTCCCTTTTGGAGGGTAGATGTGATTGGCCATCTCATAGACTAAGTTTGAATCCCTTATATAGGGTTGCCCAAGGATCATCTTATATGATCCTATTGAAAGGCTCATCACCACAAAAGATAGGCAAAAAATCAAGCCAAGGTTTTGATTTTCGCATTACATAATAGGACACCAAGTGACGTAGCATTGTTTTCATCAGTTAAACTTCACCGAGAGATTGGTATTATCTAGGTGAGGGTTTCCCCAAGTTTCCTGACAACTCCGTTGCTAATAATTCCAACTACAATGCCACCATCTAAGATTGCAATGAGTTGTTTGCCTTTGTAAGCAACATTGTGTTCATTTTCTCACTCTCAAAGTAGTGTCTTAACTTGTTTATGGAAACCTTGGGTAATCTTCATTTGGATTTTATCTTTCTCTAGCACCTCAAGGATTGATTGAATGGGCCTTAGAGATATGCTCTATTTTTTTTCTCTCTATGTGGGCTCTTAAAATTCCTTCCAGTTGTGTAAGATCTTGCTATAAAGTGGAATTATTTACAACAAAAGCTTATGGGCACTTGGACTTCATAGGATAGAAAAGCAATGAGATTAGTGATGTCTATCACTTACTAGTCATATCCACTAGGTGATGGGCTAGGACGCGGTATGGTAGGGACTCAAATTTTCCTTGTTCCAACAATTAGTAATAACAACACATCGAGTATGCAAAGGTGCAATGGCTGTTGGAGGTGATTGTTGGAAATGGGCTAGACTAGTTCAGCGTCTGTTGATGTTGGTAGCTATTATTAGAAATTTAGCAACCTATTGGCAGCCTTAGCAATGGAAGCATTGTATAGGGCCTGTTGTTGTAGCTGGGGTTATTTATGTCTTGAGCCTTGAGCCTTTGGTATGTTGGCTATTATAGCTTAGGGTTATTTATTTCTTGAGCCTTTGTGGTATAGCTATACATGGTTATTCATGTCTTGATCCTTTGGTATGTTGGCTATTATAGCTTAGGGTTATTTATTTCTTGAGGCTTTGGTATAGCTATACATGGTTATTCATGTCTTGATCCTTTGGTATAGCTACATAAGTTTGGTAATAAATGGTTATTTATGTCTTGATCCTTTGGTATAGCCATACATGGTATTTATGTGTTCATCCTTTATAGTATAGCTACATAAGTTTGGTAATAAATTGTGATGGGCTCAAACTCAAACTCCACACATACTTGCATACAGTGTAGTAGTAGCTAATGGCTCACCATCTAACAGCTCTTTAATTGTAAAACAATAGGGTTCAAGGGGGCTATTCTTGAAACAAAGGGGTTAAGAAGGTACAAGGGTAGGTTCGGAGCTTAGTACTATTGGAGAGGCATTTGATCAATGCTCCACCCTTGGATGTGCTCTATTTTGTAAGGCCCCTTTATGAGGAGTAGCCATTGTGGTGGGGTGAGCACCCGAGCACCTCGAACAATTCCCACTTTAGACACTAGATGGTGGCCAAATGGTTAGGAGATGACATAGGTAGGCTTAACACTCTGCCACGTAGGATGCATGCTTGTAAGGTCTATGCGATTGCATTATTAGTGAGTGCTCATATATTAAGTTCCTATTAGGCTTAGTTGTAATCTAATATGGTCCTACTCAAATGATATGGTCAGTTGGTCCTTGTGGACAAAGTTCCCATGACATGGCCAACCTACGTCCATGACCTACGTCCATACTGACCTTGGGTACTATATATAGACTAGTTTGGCAACCTTAGTTTATTATCAAGCTCATTGTGTTTGAGGACTCTTTTGAGAAATGACATCCTCCTTAAAAGCTCCTTATCTAGCACATGGGTGGATGGATGTCATCAGCTTGTAATCAAGTTTGCAAGCCAAAATATTATTTACTCCCCACTTCTTCTTGTACTTCAGTGTTTTGTATTGTGTTGATGGCTTTACTTTCAATATTGTGCATTCTTCTATAGACACGCCCTTGAGGATTGGATTTGGAGCTCCTTGAGTTGTATTGTCAACTTGGGGTTGAGTGTTAGGTGGTATAGGTAGCACTAAGGCTACTTTCACGGGGGAAGAAGAAAGTGATGCTACCTAGGATTAGATGCTTGGTTGTTTCTTTAGCAATCATGATTAACATATTTTAGGAAATGGGCACAATATAAGAGAACACATGGTTATGAGTGGGGACACCACAAACCAAACCATATTTCTTTGAGAGGATATAGATGTCGGTATCTAATGGGGGGGTTGTTAAGTATTATCATGCTCTGCCGAGTATTAGCTAAGTTTATTCAATGAGATTTTTAACGATTGAGGGTATAACAAGATTCTACTACTATGGCAGAGGGCCACTGTATAAAACTAGCATCGTTTCCCATTTTTGCTAAGGCACACTTGGGGATTCGTTGGCTTGCATGGTGCTATTATGGGCTTTTGTTCCCAAACGAGGTACTAAAAGTTGCTTTAACACTTGCATCACATGGATCAAACACGAAGCTTATCATAGATTTGCTTTATGTATTAATTGACGCCAAGAATAGATCTCTTCAATCGGGAATAGATTATTATAGATATGCCTCATGCGTAGTAGTTGAGGCCAATAATAGATCTGTTCGATTGGGAAGCAAGTGATAGTGTGTAAGTGGTTGAGGTGGCCTCATAAGTTTGCTTCTTTCATGGATTATTTAGAATAGCATATAAGTGTGTCTCCTTGGTCACTTTCACACAAGCACAATTTGCGATGTATGCACACAAAAACTGCAATGCTATTTTCAAGCACTACTTAATAAAAAAGCATGGATGTATAGTGAGCCACATGGTACTAGATTTCTCGTTCTTTGATAACACATTCAGTGAAATCTTGTGATAAGTAAGCTCCTTTAAGCCCTTATTTTTTTTGCATAATCCACACATATTTTGATTGGTGAATGAAACCCTTTACTAATGATAGCTTTATGCTATGTGTAGTGACCCAATAAAGCTGTCATCGGTTCCTATGGTCATGTTAGTATACATAGGAAATGTTCTCAGCATGTCAAATACAATTATTTCCTTGAGACTCTGTATTTTCTTTGGGTTTAACATCTCCAACATTTGCTACTAGTCTCCCCATGGCAATATTCGGCTCCTATTATATCTGAAAATTTTTTAAGGTTTTTAGGCTTTGTGGCTTCACATATAGTTTTTTTTTTCTTGTAATGATTCACCCGGAGGATAGAAACTTATTTGGTAAACATTTTCCTCTGCATGTTGAAGATGGGCTTGGAGAGCATTGGTTGATAGAGGTAGTGCATAGAGTTTCGCTATTCTAGCCCAAAAGCTTCAAATAACTAGAGATCATGCCCTGTTTATGTTCTTGAATGCCATCATTGACTCCCATTTTGTCATCTTGTTTTCATGGATCTAATGGTCTCTTTCCTTTAGTGCCATATGGAGGAAACTTGTTGTAAGGCAACCTTAGGAATTTTGTATGTATTTTTGAACATGTACATAAGGAGGATTATCTTAACTTTTCCCTCTTATTTAGAGACCTACATTCTTCTTCTTCAAACTAGGTCTTGCTGAAACGATCAGAATAGCTTTCAAGCTTTTTATAGCTTTAATATATTCCCTTTATAGAGGTTATAATTCTTATCCTCAATTCCACACATTAATTATTAAAGTTTTGAAGTTCTCTTTTTATGTAGGAGTTGGATTTTATGGTTTTTGCCTTGTTTGATGTCATTTTTTTAGAAGACACATCATAATTTGGTATATATTTTTCACACAAAACCTCACAAATAAACCCTTGCCTTTCAATCATATGTTGTTTCCCTTTTCATATGTAGGAGTTGGTGGATTTTATGGTTTTGCCTTGTTTAAGAGAGGTGTCTTCATCTGTGACATATTTTGCGCACCAAAAAGTAGAGATTTTCCTCTCCCTTTGGATCATCTACTGTAAAAATGAGCCCCTACTTAGGTCCCTTTTCTTAAGGAAAAAAATAAAAGCTCACTTACTCATCACTTGGTTGTTCTGATCTTTGAATGCTACAATGATGATACATGTGTTATTGTTGAAGAAGCAGGTGAAACCTACTAAAAAGTATGGTGTCATAATGTTTGAGGCCTTTGGATGTACTTACGTCGAAGTTTGCAAGGTCTGGATGGAACCTACTAAAAAGAGTGGTGTCATAATGCGTCGAAGTTTGCAAGGTCTGGATGGATTTTTAAGAGTTTAGAGGAAAATTCTTTTTGAAGCAAGAAATGAGTCACACTTGGTCAAGAGTTGGTGATTTTCACATGCCAATTTTTTTATAATTATGAACTCTAGTCTTAGTGTGTTAGAATTGTTAGAATTGCAACATGTTGTTACTACTTTCTTCAAGGGTGGCTTTACCAAGAGGCTACAACAGTTAGTCATATTAAAACAACAAGTGTGAGCCTACCACAACAAGCTCAGTATCCTCACGAGTTAAAGGTCAACAATGACTACTTTGAAAAGCTGTCCCTCCAAATTGCTCTCCTTATTTACACCGCTAGGAGGTTCACATGCACCCACAAGGACTCTCACTCTTGCTCACTCTCACATAATAAACAAGAGGCACATTCACCAAGAATCCTACAGTTTACTCTCAACTCTCTCTCTCTCTCTCTCTCTCTCTCTCTCTCTCTAACACACAAGAAACTCAAATTGGCAGAAAGTGGGACTGTTCCTTAGATGCGAAAAAGTCACTTATATACGATTGGCCCTTATTCACCCGATAACCTTATTGTAAGCTTGGTTATTGGCCACCAAGAATCCTACGTCTCTCTAACATATTTGGCCCCTTGATCACCAAAAAACCTACATCTTGCTAAATTTTACCGTAATTCTAGTAAGCATTTAAGCATTGAGATATCTCCCTTTGAGGCTCTTTATGGGTATCAAGTGCTTGTGTGTTTAATAGCTTTCCAAGAAGACAAGGTGGTAAACCCATTAGCTAAAAGAAGAGTTGGAAAAAATGAAACAACTTCTTCAACTTATGCAAGGGCAATATGAAGAAAGCCCAAGAGGTTTAAAGGCTAATGCAGATGAGCATAAGCATGATGTTAATATTTAAGAAGGAGATTATATACTCTTTAACCTACCAAAGAGCTACCACAACACTTTCAAGGGTTCCACTAGTCCCAAGTTTGCTCATAGTACTATGGTCTATACTTGGTACACAAAAGGGTTGGTGATTTTTCCTGCAAGCTTAGCCTCCCTCATTCTACAATAATCCATGATGTATTTCATTCATATAATCCCAAGAAGTATATAGGTTCAATCCCTGGATAAGTGGCAGAGTTTCCACCTATGGGTGAAGAGGGAGAAAACATTTATGAGCCAGAGAGGATTGTGGGGAAGAAGGACAAGAGAGTTAAGGAATAGAAGCATAGAGGAGTCCCTCATCAAATGAAAGTATTTTTCCTTGGGGATGATGTCATCATTGGTCACACCACTCATCTTATCATGTCGTATGTTTAGATATTCAGTGTTGTGCTCGATATGACATCATTTAGAAAATGAGTGCCACGATCTGAAACCAACTCAGAGGGAGTTTTAAAACTACAAATTGTTTTCTCAATTAAAAAATAAGTTGTTGTTTGGGCATTATCCTTTCTTACGGCACAAGCCTTATACTATTCTCAGTAAAATAATCAGTTGCAACTATAATGTAATTCGTTTGCCTACAAGCTTTCCTATGTGCGATAACAAGGTCTATCTATGGAGGATGTTTCTTGACCATGTCGTATGATTGATTGAAGGTTCACTCAATAATTTCTTTGGAGGCTTTATTCATGGGACCGTATGGAAATCAAGGATATTTATTTTCTCACACTTGGAGGATCTAGTTCTATATCGAGTATGAGCATGGTTATTTTTGGAGATCTTCCTATCTTTTTTCTGGTCTAATGGATATGATAAAAGCTTCACTTCTCATTGATGTATTTTACGATGGTATGAGTGGATGAGATTTTGGTAAGAACTAAATAAAATTCTTGGTATCCATTTAATATTTTTAATAGGATGATTCTTGAAAGTCACAAGATACTTGACATAAGTGCTGCATATGTGTGTGTAGTGATGGTCTCATGGTCAATGATAGACTCAGGCACAAGATGTTTTTCTTCATCTACTAACTCAACAGGCTCTTCTAATATTGGATGAGAAGGGTAGAGGTCCTCAAAATGGTCTAAAAAACATGAAAAGAATTGGAAGGTAGCTCCAACTTAAATGCACTATCATTGATTTTGGCAATAACCATCTTGAAAGGTACATAAAATCTAGGAGCTAACTTTACCATAGGGTTGGTCTCTATGGACTTAAGTCTCATTTTCTCAATATGAATAAGCAAATAGTTGCCTTCATTGAAGATAATATGTTTATGTTTACTATTTGCATACTTCATGTACTTCTGTCGAGCTTTTTGAATGTTCAATTTCACTAACTCGTGAGTTTGGTCAAAGTCTCTACACAAAAGAATTTGTAGCCTCTATAGAATGTGAAAGACGAGCCGTAGGGGTCGGCAAAGCCTTACCATAGACTATCTTAAATGGTGTTGTCTTAGTAGTAGCCGTATGGACGGTTATTATATGCAAATTGCAAAATATGTAAATACTTATCCCACTGCTTTAGGCTGAGATGAAAGATAAGAAATAATAATAATTTACATAACTTTCTGAGTAAGGTCTCCCTTTTGGAGGGTAGATGTGATTGGCCATCTCATAGACTAAGTTTGAATCCCTTATATAGGGTTGCCCAAGGATCATCTTATATGATCCTATTGAAAGGCTCATCACCACAAAAGATAGGCAAAAAATCAAGCCAAGGTTTTGATTTTCGCATTACATAATAGGACACCAAGTGACGTAGCATTATTTTCATCAGTTAAACTTCACCGAGAGATTGGTATTATCTAGGTGAGGGTTTCCCCAAGTTTCCTGATGTAAGGTTCCTCCCTTTAAAAATGGGAGAAACACTTAAGATAGTCCGCTAAGTCTTATTTTTGGAAAAATTTCCTATTCATCGACACCTTGACCCTGTAGAGATTCAAGGATACGATTTATAGGTATGACCTAGCTCTATCCCGCAGGGGGAGCGTGATTTCCTAAACATCAAATCACCCATAGGGCAATTGATCAAAAATTGGGTAACTACTAGACTTGATTTCTAGGGACAACGCTTTTTTCCTCATCTTATGCAAGGCACAGCCGCCGACTGGCCTAGTCTTCTTGAATAGAGTTGCCCAAGAACCTAACTATCTAACGTAGGGCTTTCACTTAATTTGTTGGAAAGCTACCCGACTAATCGGGTCC
Source organism: Cibotium barometz (assembly GCF_041138505.1). Classification (NCBI taxonomy): domain Eukaryota; kingdom Viridiplantae; phylum Streptophyta; class Polypodiopsida; order Cyatheales; family Cibotiaceae; genus Cibotium; species Cibotium barometz. The sequence goes on from NC_141079.1 coordinate 16,711,892, forward strand.
ACCCATCCGTAGGATGGTGCCGTCAGGGCATTCCATCCTCCCACTTTCCACCCTACTCACGCATCAATTTGTTTTCTAATTAATACTACCACACTGTTTGACATAAAAAAGCATATTCCTTAATTAGGGCCCTTCTTCACAAGGTTCGTTATAACAACCTTCTTACACAATACAATCATACCAAAGACAAGATGCAATTATATAAAAAGTTTATACATGAATCCATTTCCATACAAGCCAATCCGGCTCTCTTATTCTTATTCTGCCGATGATCTAGAATTCGGCCTTCCAGCCTCTACATGCTGGGCAAAACCCTACGGGACCATACACCTCATCGTCGGCCGCTGGCGAGGACTCAAGCCGGCCTGTCGCCCTCTCAGGCTCCATCGCTCGATCCTCCCGCCCCTCAGAGGGATGTCTGCGCACTAGGGTGGGCTTATTTACCGCACTAGCCTGGGCCCTCAGAACTAGGTAGCCTCATAATCTCTCGCCTCAATCAGCGATCCTTATTCTCCCAAAGGTATGAGGTGGGCCATTCCCGGGCTTTGCTAATGACGCCGCCCGGCTACACAAGCACGGAACGGAGTTAGCGTTGAAGCCAAAAGAAATCTTGAATTCCAAAGATAACAACTTCAATGCAATTTTCTAAGTATAGCATTCACAATTCATGAAGATAGCGATTTCAACGCAATTTATCGAAAACAACATCACATAATTCGTAATTTCATATAACTTTTATGTCCTCGTTTTAAAAGAAGAAGACACCATTCATTAATACTAATTTAAGGAAAATTCTCTTCTTTTGAAAATTAACCGAGCTAACCTGGCCACCGTTTCCTTGAGGGACTTGAAAAGGGAGGACTGGAGCCGCATTGGGCGCATCTCCCTCCATCTCGTTGTTACGTGCGCCTCTTGAGGCAATATTTTGCCGTCTCTGGGATGAGGCCATATTAGGCGTCGCCTTGTAGAGCTCGTTGCTGCGATCGAAACGCTTCAGTCGGATCTGAATTCCGAGCTCGTTTGCTCACCGTATGAACCAAAGAATATGGCGCACGAATCCTCGCTTGAGCCAAAAATCCCTTACTAAAGTCTACGTAAATGGGGGGGGGGGGATTGTGAGATGTCCTTAAGGCCAAAGGCAAAAACGTGGAGAGGGCTGGGAGGGGTTGCTGCAAGCCTCTCTGTAAGTCTATTCACACGGGGGGGGGGGGGGGGGGGAGGGGAGAAGAGTTAAGGACACTGGTCCATGGCAAGAGGAGGATGGAGGAAAATTGGCTTATCTGAAAAGAGCCAAATGAGGGGGTGTGAGAGGGGTGGCTGCAAGGGCGGCTGTACTTGCAGCAAGTACGCTACGGCGGTACGGACGGCGGCACAACAGGGCATACGCTACACAGAAGTGCGTGCCGACTGAGGAGCACCCCGGGGGTTTATATAGCTGAGGGGTGAGGGTGCGGGCACTGCGCAAAGCAGGGACAAAAGGACGGTGTACCTTCAAAGGCTATGGATCAGTGGCCTGCATGGGTCTACCGGAAAGGTACGATGTCGGTTGTCTGGGAAAGGAGTGGTACGCATGTACCTTATCCGGTCTGGGTGTCCGCCCAAGGGTACGCGTGGACCAAACAGTGGGCGGCCGTCCTTTGGTTCTTGGGCGGCCATTGTACGGGCGCCCTAGTAAGTGTCTACGGACCAAATTTTTGGGGCGGGGTACCCAAATTTGGGGCGCCCGCCTCGATTTGCGTGCCGGACCGCCCCGGGGGGCGAAAATTTTTTTTGTCCGGGAGGTTCTCTTGGTCGCAGGGGTTCAGACCGTTCGTCAATCGGACGTGTGGTCGTGCATTTATTAAGGTTTAAAGGTCGCCGTTTTCTAACTAAAATGATTGAAATTAGCGTATAGGCTTGATCCGGTGTCCGTTTTGGATGCTGTAAAATCCTATATTAGGGTAAAATCGCACGCAGATTCCAAATTTGGGCTCAAAATTTGAAGATTCTAAGTGGAAATGACTCAAATAATAAAATTATTGATATCTATACCATAAAAACTCATAATTACATGGACATTTCTTTATTAGTGAAGATGGGTACGTTACATCCTTCCCCCCTTAAAGAAATCGAGATGTCCTCATCTCGTCATGAATTGGGGATAATCCTTTAAGAGTGTAGCTTCATCTTCCCAAGTTGCATCCTCTTCAGGGTAATCTTTCCACTGAACTAGATGTTCTATAAGAGTTCTATTTCGGAGTTGCCTTTCCCCAGAATCTATGATGCTATTGGGCTGTAATTCAAGGACTCCTTGAGTAGGGATTACAACTTGTTCATCATCAAGAATATGATCGAGACTGGGGACATATGGCTTTAACAAACTTACATGAAATACATTATGGACTTTGATATGGGCTGGAAGTTGGAGTTTATAGGCACTTTTACCTAGACACTTGATAACTGTATAAGGACCACAATACCTAGGGCTGAGCTTCTTATATTTCCCAAGTGATAGAGAACTTCGTTTGGGGCGCACTCGTAGAAGAACTTTGTCTCCTTCCTTGAAGATCCTTTCAGACCTCTTGTTGTCAGCATAATGCTTTTGTCGATCTTGGGTAGCTTTAATATCCCTTTGGATAGCTTTGGTTTGTTCCTCCATCTCTTCGAGCATTTTCCTGGATGCCTCAACTCTTATGGTCGGATCAGAGAAATTTAGAGGAGACAAGCATTCTTGCCCATAGAGTGCTTTGAATGGTGACATTCCTATGCTTTGATGATAAGACGCATTGTAGGCAAATTCTACCAGAGGAAGGTATTGAATCCACCTTCTGGGTTCCCGTCCACAGTATGCTCTGAGAATGTCTTCAATTACTTGATTGACTCTTTCAGTCTGGCCATCGGTCTCTGGGTGATAAGCTGTGCTAAAGCAAAGTTGAGTCCCCAGAGCTTGAAATAAAGACTGCCAAAATTTTGAAGTGAAGTCAGAATCCCGATCACTTACTATCCTTTTTGGGAGACCATGAAGTTTGAGGACTTCCTTGATGAATATTCGAGCAACATCAGAAGCTTTGAAGGTCTTTTTTGCTGGTATAAGGTGAGCTACTTTGGTAAGTAAGTCCACTACTACTAGAATGGAGTCATATCCTCCTTGAACAGTGGGAAGACTTGTGACAAAATCCATACTAATGCACTCCCACTTCATTTGGGGAATATCTAAGGGTTGAAGCTTTCCAGGCATCTTGACCCTTTCAGCCTTGATCCTTTGGCATGAGAGACATTGTTTCAAGTACCGAAGCACATCATTTTTCAAGCCTGCCCAATGAAAGCTCCTTCTTACCGCATTTAATGTTTTTGCATAACCTGGGTGTCCTGCAACAGGGCTATCATGAGCTTCATGGAGGATTAGTTTCTTTAAAGCAGGATCCTTAGGGATACATAGCCTGTGATTGAAGTAGAGGCTTCCTTCATGAGTGGAGTATCCCTTGATTAGATTCTTCTCTTTCTCTGAATGTCCCCCTTCTTCTACTAACTTTATCATCCTTTGATAATCTGGGTCATGAGATGAGACTTCTTCCACCTTGACCAGTATGGGATTATTTGGCATTGAAATTGCATTCAAGAAAGATTTGCGGCTAAGTGCATCAGCTACCACATTATCTTTCCCAGGGCGGAATTTGATGTCGAAATCATATTCTTGTAGAATTTCAATCCATCTCCTTTGCCGCATGTTGAGGTTAGGCTGGGTGAAGATCCACTTTAGACTTTTGTGGTCAGTTACAAGCTGGAATTTGCCTCCCAAGAGATAATGTCTCCATAATTTGAGGCAATGAACAACTGCTAAGAGTTCCAAATCATGGGTGGCATAGTTTGCTTCATATTGCTTCAGCTTGCGGGAAGTATAAGCGACTGGTCTTCCTTCTTGGCCTAAGACACCACCAAGTGCTAGACTACTAGCATCGGTAACCACTTCAAATTCCTTGGAGAAATCAGGAAGCTTTAAGACTGGGGCAGAAGTAATAATGACTTTCAGCTGATCAAAGCTGTTTTGATGGATTGGCAGCCACACTATTTTGCAATCCTTCTTAAGAAGATCTGTCAAGGGTGCAGCTACCAAGGCATAATCTTTGATAAAAATCCTATAACAACCCGTGATTCCCAAGAATCCACGAACTTCACGAACTGATTTAGGGGGTGGCCATTCTAGAATATCCTTGACTTTGGCAGGGTCTACTGAGATGCCATCTTTGGAGACGATGAATCCAAGATACTCAATTTGATGAGTAAAGAAGGTACATTTGCTCTTCTTGGCATAGAGTTTGTGTCTGCGCAGCAATTGCAGAACTCTATGCACATGCTCCTCATGCTCTTCCATTGATTTGGAGTAGATTAGGATGTCATCAAAGAAAACAAGCACAAACTCATCCAAGTACGGGCGGAATATATCTTGCATTAGGCGGTTGAAGGTTGCAGGAGCATTGGTTAACCCGAATGACATTACAGTAAACTCATAGTGGCCATAACGGGTATTAAAGGCTGTTTTGGGTATATTTGCTTCCTTGACTTTGATCTGATAGTAACCAGACCTCAAATCTATTTTTGAGAAGACTTTGGCCCCATGAAGCCTGTCAAGAAGTTCATCGATGCGAGGGATAGGATACTTATTCTTGACAGTGACTTGATTTAGCCCTCGATAATCTATGTAGAGGCGGAGAGTCCCGTCCTTCTTTTTTTGGAAAAGAACAGGTGCTCCCCACGGAGAGCTACTGGGGCGTACAAATCCTTGTTCAATGAGTTGGGAAAGTTGCTCCTTAAGTTCAATGGCTTCAGGAAGGGACATTTTATAGGGAGTTTTTGAGACGGGTTGAGCTCCAGGGATCACCTCGATTTCATGGTTGACTTCTCGAGGAGGCGGTAACCCTATAAGCTCGTTAGGGAAGATGTCAGAGAATTCTTGGAGCCAAGAGGGTTCTGTCTCCATACTAGGTTCAAAGACTTTGTTGAGTTTGACTAAGAAAACTTGCTGACCCTTATGTGTTCCCTTGAGAAGATGTTTTGCCTTGACTACCCTAGACTTAGGTTTTCCTGTGATCCCCTGAACAGATATTACTTGGCCATACTCATTTTCAAAAGTGATACTCCTCTGGTTACAATGAATGCTAGCTTTGTTCGCAATTAACCAATCCATCCCAAGGATTCCATCATAAATTCCTAGTGGCAAGACTCTAAAGTGACCATGAGTTTGCTCATTACCCAGCTCAAAATCAAGGTTTCCTATAGAGTGGCGAGATACTACTTCTTTCCCACTGGCTAACTCTACAATCATTTTTCTAGCTGATTTTTGACTCAAGTTTAATTTTTGCAAGCACCTAGGAGAAAGGAATGAATGGGTACTGCCACAATCAATCAAAAGCTGAAATGGCTTACCGTGATGAGTGGCAGGGGCTTGGATTACACCAAATTGTTTATTCGGACCTTGGTGTTCTACTGCCGCATGGACGATGGCGCGCTCTTCTTCAGCCTCTTCCAAGGTTGGTTCTTCACTTATAACACAGGCAGTTCTAGCAACTGTTCCTCCGCGGCCTCTGCCACGACCACTGCCTCTTGCACCTTGGTGGGTAGGGGTTCCACGGCCTTGATTTCCTCTGTTACCTTGGGGGAATGATGTTGCCATCTTGGGACAGTTGGCTCTAAAGTGTCCCGGCTCATTGCACTCAAAACACAGAGGGCCTTCTCTGGAAGAAGCAGCATACGAGCGGGGGGCAAAAGAGTTGCCTTGTCGCCCTCTGTTGTAGTAGGGGAAATTCTGTTGAGGTTTCTTGTAGGGTTGATCTCTAAGGTTTGCCTCAGGGTAAGATCTCTTTTGATTCTTCGGTTTATTAGCCTTCATTTCTTTCACAAGGGGCTTTGCTCGTATGAGAGCATCCTGTAAAGTGGTTGGCCTCATTGCTTCAAGGCGGGAATCTAGGGGTTCATTTAGCCCTTGGCAGAAACGAGCCACTTGCTGGGAAGTAGTCATAGCTGGGGCATACTTCCGAAGGGTAATGAATTTGGAATAGTAGTCCTCAAGAGTTAAGCTGCACTGTCTAAGACTAAAGAACTCATTCATCTTTATGGATTCATGGGATGAAGGAAGATATCTTTCCTTCACTGCCTGCTTGATGTCTTCCCACGTTTGAGAATGCTCGGTGACTTCCTTGTCACGGCACCACTGTTTCCACCAGAGTTTAGCATCTCCAGTGAGGCGAAACCGTGCGAGCATAGACTGATTTGCTACTCCAGTACCGGCAGCAGAGAAATAATCATCCATCGCCTCAATCCAGACTTCAGCATCCTTCTCAACCTTTGAACCTTCTCCTTTAAAGGAGGGAGGTTGCATTTGCTTGAGCAGGAGCTTCTTCTCCTGGGTATCGATATAAAGTGCATTGGGAAGTGGAGGGTGGTCATCCTGGCCATCATCGTAAAAACAATTTTTAAGATTACAAGATTCATATTTGCACAACGCTTAATTTTTGGAGAGCAAAACCATTGAAATTATTTTATTTCCAAATATTTACAAGGACAAGTTTTATTACAAAGATCTGAGACTAATATAATTAGTCTTATTTGACATCAAGGGAAATTCCTAGGCTTCACTGTGACATAAGGGTAGAGCGGTCCACATATGTGAAATATGGGGGTTCCGCTGTAGTTTCTAAGACTCTAAAAACTGATGGTAAGGGTGGTAAACTCTGGATTGGGGTGGGTCCCAACACTGCTACTCTATCAGCAGGTAAGACCTGCATCACTTTGTCATACACCCAACGATCTTGAGGTATGCGAACCCCATCTATAGTCATCGAGGTGTCGTCCCTGGGGGTACCGACGAACCAAAATAAGCGGACCATCTTCAGCTTCTCAATCCAACGAATCCGCTTAAGGTCGATGGTGAGGTTCCCAATCTGATCTGCTCGGATGATGAAGTATCTCGGCCCACGACTCCAGAAATCTCTACCCCATCCTCTCTGAATACGAGAGAAATGAGGGAGGGATATCTTCTCTAATATCTGCACCATGGTGTCGCGGAACTCGAAATTCGAGGAGTGACTAGCAGTCTCGAAGATGCATTGGAAAACTAGAAATTTGGAGTAGGCATCTTCCTCTTCCTACAATCATTCAAACATCAATTTAATTTATTTGTTTTAGTAGGATGTCTTTACTAATTATGTTAGGTAAAACATTTATTACAAAACAGTCCTTAAACTGCAATTCCTAGGAGCCAAACTTGCTCTGATACCAATTGTAAGGTTCCTCCCTTTAAAAATGGGAGAAACACTTAAGATAGTCCGCTAAGTCTTATTTTGGGAAAAATTTCCTATTCATCGACACCTTGACCCTGTAGAGATTCAAGGATACGATTTATAGGTATGACCTAGCTCTATCCCGCAGGGGGAGCGTGATTTCCTAAACATCAAATCACCCATAGGGTAATTGATCAAAAATTGGGCAACTACTAGACTTGATTTCTAGGGACAACGCTTTTTTCCTCATCTTATGCAAGGCACAGCCGCTGGCCTAGTCTTCTTGAATAGAGTTGCCCAAGAACCTAACTATCTAACGTAGGGCTTTCACTTAATTTGTTGGAAAGCGACCTGACTAATCGGGTCCACCCATCCGTAGGATGGTGCCGTCAGGGCATTCCATCCTCCCACTTTCCACCCTACTCACGCATCAATTTGTTTTCTAATTAATACTACCACACTGTTTGACATAAATAAGCATATTCCTTAATTAGGGCCCTTCTTCACAAGGTTCGTTATAACAACCTTCTTACACAATACAATCATACCAAAGACAAGATGCAATTATATAAAAAGTTTATACATGAATCCATTTCCATACAAGCCAATCCGGCTCTCTTATTCTTATTCTGTCGATGATCTAGAATTCGGCCTTCCAGCCTCTACATGCTGGGCAAAACCCTACGGGACCATACACCTCATCGTCGGCCGCTGGCGAAGACTCAAGCCGGCCTGTCGCCCTCTCAGGCTCCATCGCTCGATCCTCCCGCCCCTCAGAGGGATGTCTGCGCACTAGGGTGGGCTTATTTACCGCACTAGCCTGGGCCCTCAGAACTAGGCAGCCTCATAATCTCTCGCCTCAATCGGCGATCCTTATTCTCCCAAAGGTATGAGGGATACCTTGGGCCATTCCCGGGCTTTGCTAATGACGCCGCCCGGCTACACAATCACGGAACGGAGTTAGCGTTGAAGCCAAAAGAAATCTTGAATTCCAAAGATAACAACTTCAATGCAATTTTCTAAGTATAGCATTCACAATTCATGAAGATAGCAATTTCAACGCAATTTATCGAAAACAACATCACATATTCGTAATTTCATATAACTTTTATGTCCTCGTTTTAAAAGAAGAAGACACCATTCATTAATACTAATTTAAGGAAAATTCTCTTCTTTTGAAAATTAACCGAGCTAACCTGGCCACCGTTTCCTTGAGGGACTTGAAAAGGGAGGACTGGAGCCGCATTGGGCGCATCTCCCTCCATCTCGTTGTTACGTGCCCCTCTTGAGGCAATATTTTGCCGTCTCCGGGATGAGGCCATCTTAGGCGTCGCCTTGTAGAGCTCGCTGCTGCGATCGAAACGCTTCAGTCGGATCTGAATTCCGAGCTCGTTTGCTCACCGTATGAGCAAAAGAATATGGCGCACGAACCCTCGCTTGAGCCAAAAATCCCTTACTAAAGTCTACGCAAATGGGGGGGGGGATTGTGAGATGTCCTTAAGGCCAAAGGCAAAAACGTGGAGAGGGCTGGGAGGGGTTGCTGCAAGCCTCTCTGTAAGTCTATTCACACGGGGGGGGGAGAAGAGTTAAGGACACTGGTCCATGGCAAGAGGAGGATGGAGGAAAATTGGCTTATCTGAAAAGAGCCAAATGAGGGGGTGTGAGAGGGGTGGCTGCAAGGGCGGCTGTACTTGCAGCAAGTACGCTACGGCGGTACAACAGGGCATACGCTACACAGAAGTGCGTGCCGACTGAGGAGCACCCCGGGGGTTTATATAGCTGAGGGGTGAGGGTGCGGGCGCTGCGCAAAGCAGGGACGAAAGGACGGTGTACCTTCAAAGGCTATGGATCAGTGGCCTGCATGGGTCTACCGGAAAGGTACGGTGTCGGTTGTCTGGGAAAGGAGTGGTACGCATGTACCTTATCCAGTCTAGGTGTCCGCCCAAGGGTACGCGTGGACCAAACAGTGGGCGGCCGTCCTTTGGTTCTTGGGCGGCCATTGTACGGGCGCCCTAGTAAGTGTATACGGACCAAATTTTTGGGACGGGGTACCCAAATTTGGGGCGCCCGCCTCGATTTGGTACGTTACACCTGACAACTCCGTTGCTAATAATTCCAACTACAATGCCACCATCTAAGATTGCAATGAGTTGTTTGCCTTTGTAAGTGTAAGATCCCTGTTCCCACCGAGCAACGGGTTCGGGGTACTGGCAGCGGAAGTAGCGCTTCTCGCGCGGGACAGGGGTCCCACACTCGGGGCCTCGCCCACGGATATCCGGATAAGAGACTAATCCGTCGGTTGTTCCAAAACCGAACCCGGAAAAACTTCCTTTACCGGAAAGCACGGGCGATTCCACCAGGATAACTTTTTACTCTAACGTAGTCAAGATCATTTCTGATCGAGATGATCCGATTACATCTATAAGATACTTAGTCAGTTCAAGGAAGAAACTTGCACTTGGATCATTGGGATCAACGCTTTTTTCCCCATTCAAGAGGCACAGCCGTTGATTCCTATCCATAGAACAGTTTCTGTCCGGGATTTATATTTTTTTTTTCTATCGTAAAAACAAAAGTTTGAGTCTCGATTTACGGATCCATCAGTCCAGCCTAACCCCATCCAATCCCATGGGTTAGCCAACCGCCCAACCACTGTAGTGATGGGATCCAATTAAAAATTTGGTTAGGTTTTGTCCCGGGTACCAAGGAAAAGAGTTCCAAGGCCCCCTAGCCGGATGTTCACGCAAAATAAAACTAGTCACACCACTCACACACCCAATATGAAATTTCCTTTTTCAACCAGATTCAACCAGTTTAAAACAATCCTTTAATAAAACCATAGTATCATTGATCACCATCTTCCAATTTATCCAATTGATTCTTAATTTTCCATCATTCCTTCATCAGAGTATCTATGGCATCATTGGCAACTAGAACGCTCAGGAGCCGTTTCGATAGTTCCTAGCCCATAATACTTGGCAATATAATCACTTAACATGATGGACTCTCGTTGAAGATCAGCAAGATCAACCAACAGATCCATATAAGGAGCCATGGACTCATCCATTGAAGACCAGCAAGGTCAATCAACCAGATTCATGCTCGATTTCAGAAAACAACTCCAACTCTATTCCAATATCTTCCTCGACGCACGCGTGGGTATCCTAGGCAACCCAGAGCCCGAGCACCGTATGGTCAGCACCCTCTAGGATCCTTCGCAGGTAACCTAGCGCTTCACGCATAGGCCGCTTCCTTGGCCCCTCATCCACCGTACCGGAAGCTCACCATTTTAATCGCACCGAGGCTGGTCAAGACCTCGGCCGACCTTGCTACGCGAGACGTCCTTCATTGACTCCCCGTCAGCAGTTGCAACTTTACCATCACGACTTTAATCACAAGACGGTCAAAATGCTCCCCCCAGCATTCTTGACATAAAACAATCATTTACAAACAGCATTTACAAACAGTATTTACAAACAGTTTACAACACAATTTCTATTTTAACTTTCATTTTTCCACATTATCCCTCATCAATCTACATTACTTATTCCATATTCCATTTATATGTATACTCATCCCATCACATCATTTCTATCTCATCACTTCAGATTCCCTCACATCGCATATCGTATATTCACATCCATACATCCACATCTATATGCGTACATTCACATCTACATGCATACATCTACATCTCTATGCATACATCCACATCCACATTCACATTCACCTCCATACATCTACATCTACATGCATACATCCACATCTCCATTCACATCTACATCTATACATCTACATCTACATGCATCCATCCACCTCCACATCCACATCTACATCTATACATCTACATCTACATGCATACATCCATATCTCCATTCCCATCTACATCTATACATCTACATCTACATGCATCCATCTACCTCCACATCCACATCTACATCTATACATCTACATCTACATGTATACATCCACCTCCACATCCACATCCGTATCTATACATCTACATCTACATGTATACATCCACATCCACATCTATACATCTACATCTACATGCATACATCCACATCTCCATTCACATCTGTAAGATTCCTCCCCCATTCCCTTTTTGATGTCTAGTATCTTTTCCTGTAATCAATCCCTCTTCAGAAATATAAAGACCTTGTTTCTATCTGTTTTAGCCTAGAGAGAGAAAAATATTCTAGAGAGAGAATATTCAGATTTTGAATATTTTTGGATAGAAAAATATCTCTTCTAATTCAAATGAGTTCCCCTGAAACAGAAATTCAAAAAGAATTTTCCAATGTGCAATTGGAATTAATTGAAAATAGCTATAAAGAACCTTAGCCTAAGGGTCTAGATTTTCAGAAATCTTTAGACTATGGTCCAATTAAGGTTCCTATGGACCAATAGCATCAATCCATATGTAGGGAGGAGATAAATCCAACTTGTAAAAAGAAAATACCCAAAAATGAGTAAATGCTCACATGAGGTGAAGAGTTGAAAATGTACAAGGTTTATTAGTAAAAAACTATGAGCAATATTAAAAATATGACATATGTAAGGAAGGGGAATTCTTTAAAGGAGGTGCATATTTCACATAAGATGAAGAGTTGAAAATGTACAAGGTTTATTAGTAAAAAATTATGAGCAATATTAAAAGTATGACATATGTAAGGAAGAGGAGTTCTTTAAAGGAGGTGCATATTTCACATAAGATGAAGAGTTGAAAATGTACAAGGTTTATTAGTAAAAAAATTATGAGCAATATTAAAAGTATGACATATGTAAGGAAGGGGAGTTCTTTAAAGGAGGTGCATATTTCACATAAGATGAAGAGTTGAAAATGTACAAGGTTTATTAGTAAAAAAATTATGAGCAATATTAAAAATATGACATATGTAAGGAAGGGGAGTTCTTTAAAGGAGGTGCATATTTCACATGCTTGAATGAGTTTTAAACTCATAAAAATTGAGATATTTCATCTCTCCTCTCTCCTCATTCAAGTCTAGTTCCAAAAAGTTAGCTTAACTGACCTAAAAATGGTCAAATATTGACCAAACTGATTTAGAAAATTCTAGAATCAGTTTGTTTGGTTAGGAGCTCAATTTTTCCTATAAATAGAAGCCTCACCCTTGTTGAAAAATATATAGTGTTTATGCATCGTTACTCTACTCCACCTAAGCCAAGAACTGTGAATTCATTTAATAATTCACTAGTTTTTGGAGCTTCCCTCTTTCTTCAATCCCCATTAGTGGCTCCATCAACATACTTAACCAATTGATTGGTTGGGGGCCTCTACCGTGAACAAAGAATCAAGCAAGTTGTAAGGTAATTAGTGAATATTGATCTTTCTATAATTTCTCAATGTTTCTCTCTTCTCAACCCCTCTCAAGCTTGAGAAGTTTAATTGGTATGGTTTTTTTTAATGCTATTGAAGTTTGAATAGTAGTGAAGAGTTACATAATGCTATTGAAGTTAATTTTCATTTATGTTTAAATTCTAATGATTTTTATGTAAATTCTCTCTCTCACTCAAGAAATGGTCATACTCATGAACCGTTCTCAATCCAAATCAAGCTTTTCATAAAGCTTTTCCTTAACCCAAGATTAAGCTATGCTTGAGGCCAAATTAATGGCTTTTTTCTATGCTTTTAGTTTATGTATATTAATGATTCAATCCATTATGGATTGATAATCTAATTAGAGATTATTTTAATTATTTTCTTAATGATAAGCATTATCCCTTAGAAAAATTGAGATTTATCAGTCATAGCAGCGGAGCTATGGCAAAATTTTTATAAAAATTATGCATAAAATAATCTCATTCAAAGCATAAAAAGAGGACTTCCTACCATATTCTAGGAATTATCATCCTAGATTAATTGAAAGAATTTCATTACAATCATGGAGAAATTGAATTTTAATGCTAGGCATAATGGATAAATTTTTATATCAAAAGTGTTATTTTTACCATTTTTATTTCATGCATAGAAGTATGCATAAAGGATAATTTTTTTATATCAAAAGTGTTACTTTTATCATATTGGATTTCATGCATAGAGGTATGCATAAAAGTTGAATATTTTATTATAAAAGTGTTACTTTTAGCATAATTGAATTTCATGCATAGAGGTATGCATAAAAGATATGGGAAGTGATAAGATATGATAAGATGCATGTGGATATGGATATGGATGTGTATGTATGAATGTGGATATGGGATGTGGATGTATAAATGAGGATGTGAAAATGGAGATAAGCATGTAGATGTGGATGTATGGATGTGAATGTGGATGTGGATGTGGATGTATGAATGTGGATGTATGGATGTATGAATGTGGATGTATGGATGTGAATGAGGATGTAGATGTGGATGCATGGATGTAAATGTGGATGTGGATGTATGGATGTATGCATGTAGATGTGGATGCATGAATGCGGATGTATGGATGTGAATGAGCATATAGATGTGGATGTATGGATGTGAATGTGCATGTAGATATGGATGTATATATGTGAATGGGAATGTGTATGTGGATGTATGTATGCATGTGGATGTGGATATGGATGTGTATGTATGAATGTGGATATGGGATGTGGATGTATAAATGAGGATGTGAAAATGGAGATAAGCATGTAGATGTGGATGCATGAATGTGGATGTATGGATGTGAATGAGGATATAGATGTGGATGTATGGATGTGAATGTGCATGTAGATATGGATGTATATATGTGAATGGGAATGTGGATGTGGATGTATGTATGTATGTGGATGTGGATATGGATGTGTATGTATGAATGTGGATATGGGATGTGGATGTATAAATGAGGATGTGAAAATGGAGATAAGCATGTAGATGTGGATGTATGGATGTGAATGTGGATGTGGATGTGGATGTATGGATGTGAATGAGGATGTGGATGTGGATGCATGGATGTAAATGTGGATGTGTATGTATGGATGTATGCATGTAGATGTGGATACATGAATGCGGATGTATGGATGTGAATGAGGATATAGATGTGGATGTATGGATGTGAATGTGCATGTAGATATGGATGTATAGATGTGAATGGGAATGTGGATGTGGATGTATGTATGTATGTGGATGTGGATGTATGAATGAGGACGTGATAATGAATGTATGCATGTGGATGTGGATATGGATGTGTATGTATGAATGCGGATATGGATGTGGATATGGATGTGTATGTATGAATGTGGATATGGGATGTGGATGTATAAATGAGGATGTGAAAATGGAGATAAGCATGTAGATGTGGATGTATGGATGTGAATGTGGATGTGGATGTATGGATGTGGATATGGATGTGAATATATGATATGTGACGTGAGGGAATCTGAAGTGAAGAGATGGAAAATGATGTGATTGGATGAGTACACATATAAATGAAATGTGGAATAAGTAATGTGGATTGTATGAGGGATAATGTGGAAAAATGAGAGTTAACATAGAAATTGTAAACTGTTTGTAAATGCTGTTTGTAAATGGCTGTTTTATGTCAAGAATGCTGGGAAAGCATTTTGACCGTCTTGTGATTAAGGTCGTGGAGACCTAACTGATAAAGTTGCAACTGCTGACGGAGAGTCAATGGAGGACGTCTCACGTAGCAAGGTCGGCCGAGGTCTTGACCAGCCTCGGTTCGATTAAAATGGTGAGCTTCCGGTACGGTGGATGAGGGACCAAGGAAGCGGCCTATGAGTGAAGCGCTAGGTCACCTGCGAAGGATCCTAGAGGGTGCTGACCATACGGTGCTCGGGCTCTGGGTCGCCTAGGATACCCACGCGTGCGTCGAGGAAGATATTGGAACAAGGAGTAAGAGTTGTTTTGTGAAACCGGGCATGGATCTGGTTGACTGACCTTGCTGGTCCTCAACGGATGAGTCCATGGCTCTTTTATATGGATCTGTTGGTTGATCTTGCTGATCTTCAACGAGAGTCCATCTTGATAAATGATTATATTGCCGAGTATTATGGGCTAGGAACTATGGAAACGGCCTCTGAGTGGACAGGTGGTGAGCGTTCTAGTTGCCAATGATGCCATAGATACTCTGATGATGAAGGAATGATGGGAAAATTGAGAATCAACCGGATAATTTGGAAGACTGTGATCAGTGGTACTATGGTTTCATTAAAGGATTGTTTTAAAGTTAGCTGATGCTAAGAATAAGGCAATTTCATATTGGGTGTGTAAGTGGTGTGCCTAATTTTATGTTTGCATGAACTTCCGGCTAGGGGGCCTTGGAACTCTTTTCCTTGGTACCCGGGACAAAACCTAACCAAATTCCAAATTGGATCCCATCACTACAGTGGTTGGGCGGTTGGCTAACCCATGGGATCGGATGGGGTTAGGCTGGACTGATGGATCCGTAAATCGAGACTCAATTTCTGTTATTACGATAGATAAAGTAAATCCCGGATAGTAATTGTTCTATGGATAGGAATCAACGGCTGTGCCTCCTTGGTGGGGAAAAAAGCGTTGATCCCAATGATCCAAGTGCAAGTTTCTTCCTTGATCTGACCAAGTATCTTTATAGATGCAGTCGGATCTGTTTGATCAGTAAGGGTTTTGACTACGTTAGAGTAAAAATTATCCTGGTGGAATCGCCCGTGCTTTCCAGATAAGGGAAGTTTTTCCGGGTCTGGTTTTTGAAAAAACCGACGGATTAGTCTTTTGTCCGGATATCCGTGGACGAGGCCCCGAGTGTGGGACCCTGCCTCGCGCAAGAAGTGCTACTTCCGCTGCTAGTACCCCGAATCCGTTGCGCGGTGGGAACAGGGATCTCCCAGTTTGCGAGATGAGGGCATCTCGCGTTTTTTAAGTGGGGTAGAATGTAAGATTCCTCTCCCAACCCCTTTTTGATGTCTAGTATCTTCCCCTGTAATCAACCCCTCTTCAGAAATATAAAGACCTTGTTTCTAACTATTTTAGCCTAGAGAGAGAAAATATTATAGAGAGAGAATATTCAGATTTTGAATATTTTTGGATAGAAAAATATCTCTTATAATTCAGATGAGTTCCCTTGAAACAGAAATTCAAAAAGAATTTTCCAATGTGCAATTGGAATTAATTGGAAATAGGTATAAAGAACCTTAGTCTAAGGGTCTAGATTTTCAGAAATCTTTAGACTATGGTCCAATTAAGGTTCCTATGGGCCAATAGCATCAATCCATGTGTAGGGAGTAGATAAATCCAATTTGTAAAAAAGAAGATACCCAAAAATGAGTAAATGCTCACATAAGGTGAAGAGTTGAAAATGTACAAGGTTTATTAGTAAAAAACTATGAGCAATATTAAAAATATGAGATATTTTGGGAATAATGATTTTATTATGACACATATGTAAGGAAGGGGAGTCCCTTAAATGCTCACATAAGATGAAGAGTTGAAAATGTACAAGGTTTATTAGTAAAAAACTATGAGCAATATTAAAATGATTCCATTATGACACATATGTAAGGAAGGGGAGTTCTTTAAAGGATGTGCATATTTCACATAAGATGAAGAGTTGAAAATGTACAAGGTTTATTAGTAAAAAACTATGAGCAATATTAAAATGATTCCATTATGACACTTATGTAAGGAAAGAGAGTTCTTTAAAGGAGGTGCATATTTCACATGCTTGAATGAGTTTTAAACTCATAAAAATTGAGATATTTCATCTCTCCTCTCTCCTCATTCAAGTCTAGTTCCAAAAAGTTAGCTTAACCGACCTAAACATGGTCAAATATTGACCAAACTGATTTAGAAAATTCTAGAATCAGTTTGTTTGGTTAGGAGCTCAATTTTTCCTATAAATAGAAGCCTCCCTCTTGTTGAAAAATAGTTAGTGTTTATGCATCGTTACTCTACTCCACCTAAGCCAAGAACTGTGAATTCATTTAATAATTCACTAGTTTTTAGAGCTTCCCTCTTTCTTCAATCCCCATTAGTGGCTCCATCAACATACTTAACCAATTGATTGGTTGGGGGCCTCTACCGTGAACAAAGAATCAAGCAAGTTGTAAGGTAATTAGTGATTATTGATCTTTCTATAATTTCTCAATGTTTCTCTCTTCTCAACCCCTCTCAAGCTTGAGAAGTTTAATTGGTATGGTTTTTTTTAAAATGCTATTGAAGTTTGAATAGTAGTGAAGAGTTACATAATGCTATTGAAGTTAATTTTCATTTATGTTTAAATTCTAATGATTTTTATGTAAATTCTCTCTCTCACTCAAGAAATGGTCATACTCATGACCCATTCTCAATCCAAATCAAGCTTTTCATAAAGCTTTTCCTTAACCCAAGATTAAGCTATGCTTGAGGCCAAATTAATGGCTTTTTTCTATGCTTTTAGTTTATGTATATTAATGATTCAATCCATTATGGATTAATAATCCAATTAGAGATTATTTTAATTATTTCCTTAATGATAAGCATTATCCCTTAGAAAATTTGAGATTTATTAGTCATAGCAGCGGAGCTATGGCAAATTTTTTATAAAAATTATGCATAAAATAATCTCATTCAAAGCATAAAAAGAGGACTTCCTACCATATTCTAGGAATTATCATCCTAGATTAATTGAAAGAATTTCATTACAATCATGGAGAAATTGAATTTTAATATCATGCATAAAGGATAAGTTTTTATATCAAAAGTGTTATTTTTACCATTTTTATTTCATGCATAGAAGTATGCATAATGGATAAATTTTTATATCAAAAGTGTTATTTTCACCATTTTTATTTCATGCATAGAAGTATGCATAATGGATAAATTTTTATATCAAAAGTGTTATTTTTACCATTTTTATTTCATGCATAGAAGTATGCATAATGGATAAATTTTTATATCAAAAGTGTTATTTTTATCATTTTTAATTTTCATGCATAGAAGTATGCATAAAAGAAATTTTTTTATATCAAAAGTGTTACTTTTATCATTTTTAATTTTCATGCATAGAAGTATGCATAAGAGTTAATTATTTTATTATAAAAGTGTGACTTTTATCATAATTGAATTTCATGCATAGAGGTATGCATAAAAGTTGATTATTTTATTGTAAGAGTGTTACTTTTATCATATTGGATTTCATGCATATAGGTATGCATAAAAGATATTCTTTTTATACTAAAAGTGTGATTTTCCTCATAAATGGATTTTATGCTTAACTTAGAGGCATAAGAGAAATTCTTTTATTCTAAAAGTGTAATTTCCTACCAAACTGAATTTATGCATAAGAAGATGCATAAAAGATTGATTTTAATTTCGAAAGTGTTAGTCTCCTTAAATGGAATTTATGTATAAATAAATGTGTAGAGAAATCTTATATCAAATATAAGAATTCTCTTTTTTTAAAAAAAAAAGATATGAAATGTGATAAGAGGTGTATGAGATGTGATAAGAATTGATAAGATGCGTATGGAGAGTGATAGGATGTGATAAGATGTGTATGGGATGAGGTAAGAAGTGTATGTGATAGAATAGGATGTATATGGGTTGTGATAGGGCGAGAATGGATGTAATGTAAAAGATTAGATGTGAAGGCATATGGGGTTACATGAATGGGAGTGTGGAAATGGATGTATGTATGTGGATGTGTGGATGTGGAGATGGGAGTATGGATGTATGAATGTGAAAATGGATGTATGAACATGAAAATGGATGTATGCATGAAGATGTATATGCATAGATGTGAATGTGGATGTAGATGTGGATGTAAAGATGTGAATGGGAATGTGGATGTAGATGTGGATGTATAGATGTGAATGGGAATGTGGATGTGGATGTATGTATGTATGTGGATGTAGATGTGAATGTATAGATGTGAATGGGAATGTGGATGTGGATGTATATGAATGTGGATGTAGATGTGGATGTATAGATGTGAATGGGAATGTGGATGTGGATGTATGTATGAATGTGGATGTAGATGTGGATGTATAGATGTGAATGGGAATGTGGATGTGGATGTATGTATGTATGTGGATGTAGATGTGGATGTATAGATGTGAATGGGAATGTGGATGTGGATGTATGTATGTATGTGGATGTGGATGTATGAATGAGGACGTGATAATGGATGTATGCATGTAGATGTGGATATATGGATGTGAATATGAATGTGGATGTGGATGTGGATGTATGGATGTGGATATGGATGTGTATGTATGAATGTAGATAAGGGATGTGGATGTATAAATGAGGATGTGAATGTGGATGTGGATGTGGATGTGGATGTGGATGTATGGATGTGGATATGGATGTGTATGTATGAATGTGGATATGGGATATGGATGTATAAATGAGGATGTGAAAATGGATGTATCCATGTAAATGTGGATATATGGATGTGAATGTGAATTAATGTGTCGTCGATATGAGGAAATGGATGAGAATGAGTACACATTGAATGGAATGTGGAATAAGTAATGTGGACTAAGGAGAGAGAATGTGGAAAGACGAGAGTTCGATTTCGAAACTGTATTTTGTGACTGTTTGTAAATGACTGTTTTATGTCAAGAATGCTGGGGAAGCATTTTGACCATCTTGTGGATTAAGGTCATGAAGACCTAACTGTTAAAGTTGCAACTGCTGACGGAGAGTCAATGGAGGACGTCTCGCGTAGCAAGGTCGACCGAGGTCTTGACCAGCCTCGGTTCGATTTAAATGGTGAGCTTCCGGTACGGTGGATGAGGGACCAAGGAAGCGGCCTATGAGTGAAGCGCTAGGTCACCTGCGAAGGATCCTAGAGGGTGCTGACCATACGGTGCTCGGGCTCTGGGTCGCCCAGGATACCCACGCGTGCGTCGAGGAAGATATTGGAACAAGGAGTAAGAGTTGTTTTGTGAAACCGGGCATGGATCTGATTGATTGACCTTGCTGGTCTTCAATGGATGAGTCCATGGCTCTTTATATGGATCTGTTGGTTGATCTTGCTGATCTTCAACGAGAGTCCATCTTGATTTTTATAAGTGATTATATTGCCGAGTATTATGGGCTAGGAACTATTGAAAAGGCCCCTGTGTGGACAGGTGGTGAGCGTTCTAGTTGCCAATGATGCCATAGATACTCTGATGAAGGAATGATGGGAAATTATGAATCAACTGGATAAATTGGAAGATTATGATCAGTGGTACTATGGTTTCATTAAAGGATTGTTTTAAAAGTTAGCTGATGCTAAGAAAAAGGCAATTTCATATTGGGTGTGTAAGTGGTGTGGCTAGTTTTATGTTTGCATGAATTTCCGGCTAGGGGGCCTTGGAACTCTTTTCCTTGGTACCCGGGACAAAACCTAACCAAATTCCAAATTGGATCCCATCACTACAATGGTTGGGCGGTTGGCTAACCCATGGGATCGGATGGGGTTAGGCTGGATTGATGGATCCGTAAATCGAGATTTAATTTCTATTATTACGATAGATGAAGTAAATCCCGGATAGAAATTGTTCTATGGATAGGAATCAACGGCTGTGCCTCTTGATGGGGAAAAAAGCGTTGATCCCAATGATCCAAGTGCAAGTTCCTTCCTTGATTTGACCAAGTACCGTTAGAGGTGCAGTCAGATCAGTTGATCCGTAATGATCTTGACTACGTTAGAGTAAAGAGTTATCCTGGTGGAATCGCCCATGCTTTCCGGGTAAAGGAAGTTTTTTCGGTTTCGGTTTTGGACAAACCGACGGATTAGTCTCTTGTCCGGATATTCGTGGGCGAGGCCCCGAGTGTGAGACCCCTACCCGCGCATGATGTGTTACTTCCACTGCCAGTATCCTGAATCCGTTGCTCAGTGGGAACAGGGATCTCACAAACCACATGAAGCTTTTCATAAAGCTTTTCCTTAATCCAAGATTAAGCTATGCTTGAGGACAAATTAATGGCTTTTTCCTATGCTTTTAGTTTATGCATATTGATGATTCAATCCATTATAGATTAGTGATCCAATTAGAGATCATTTTAATTATTTCCTTAATGATAAGCTTTATCCCTTAGAAAAAATTGAGATTTATCAGTCATAGCAGCGGAGCTATGGCAAAATTTTTATAAAAATTATGCATAAAATAATTTCATTCAAAGCATAAAAAGAGGACTTCCTACCATATTCTAGGAATCATCATCCTAGATTAATTGAAAGAATTTCATTATAATCATGGAGAAATTGAATTTTAATATTATACATAAAGGATAAATTTTTATATCAAAAGTGTTATTTTTACCATTTTTATTTTCATGCATAGAAGTATGCATAATGGATAATTTTTTATATCAAAAGTGTTACTTTTATCATTTTTAATTTTCATGCATAGAAGTATGCATAAAGAAAAATTTTTATATCAAAAGTGTTACTTTTATCATTTATGTATGTGGATGTGGATGTATGAATGAGGACGTGATAATGAATGTATGCATGTGGATGTGGATATGGATGTGTATGTATGAATGCGGATATGGATGTGGATATGGATGTGTATGTATGAATGTGGATATGGGATGTGGATGTATAAATGAGGATGTGAAAATGGAGATAAGCATGTAGATGTGGATGTATGGATGTGAATGTGGATGTGGATGTATGGATGTGGATATGGATGTGAATATATGATATGTGACGTGAGGGAATCTGAAGTGAAGAGATGGAAAATGATGTGATTGGATGAGTACACATATAAATGAAATGTGGAATAAGTAATGTGGATTGTATGAGGGATAATGTGGAAAAATGAGAGTTAACATAGAAATTGTAAACTGTTTGTAAATGCTGTTTGTAAATGGCTGTTTTATGTCAAGAATGCTGGGAAAGCATTTTGACCGTCTTGTGATTAAGGTCGTGGAGACCTAACTGATAAAGTTGCAACTGCTGACGGAGAGTCAATGGAGGACGTCTCACGTAGCAAGGTCGGCCGAGGTCTTGACCAGCCTCGGTTCGATTAAAATGGTGAGCTTCCGGTACGGTGGATGAGGGACCAAGGAAGCGGCCTATGAGTGAAGCGCTAGGTCACCTGCGAAGGATCCTAGAGGGTGCTGACCATACGGTGCTCGGGCTCTGGGTCGCCTAGGATACCCACGCGTGCGTCGAGGAAGATATTGGAACAAGGAGTAAGAGTTGTTTTGTGAAACCGGGCATGGATCTGGTTGACTGACCTTGCTGGTCCTCAACGGATGAGTCCATGGCTCTTTTATATGGATCTGTTGGTTGATCTTGCTGATCTTCAACGAGAGTCCATCTTGATAAATGATTATATTGCCGAGTATTATGGGCTAGGAACTATGGAAACGGCCTCTGAGTGGACAGGTGGTGAGCGTTCTAGTTGCCAATGATGCCATAGATACTCTGATGATGAAGGAATGATGGGAAAATTGAGAATCAACCGGATAATTTGGAAGACTGTGATCAGTGGTACTATGGTTTCATTAAAGGATTGTTTTAAAGTTAGCTGATGCTAAGAATAAGGCAATTTCATATTGGGTGTGTAAGTGGTGTGCCTAATTTTATGTTTGCATGAACTTCCGGCTAGGGGGCCTTGGAACTCTTTTCCTTGGTACCCGGGACAAAACCTAACCAAATTCCAAATTGGATCCCATCACTACAGTGGTTGGGCGGTTGGCTAACCCATGGGATCGGATGGGGTTAGGCTGGACTGATGGATCCGTAAATCGAGACTCAATTTCTGTTATTACGATAGATAAAGTAAATCCCGGATAGTAATTGTTCTATGGATAGGAATCAACGGCTGTGCCTCCTTGGTGGGGAAAAAAGCGTTGATCCCAATGATCCAAGTGCAAGTTTCTTCCTTGATCTGACCAAGTATCTTTATAGATGCAGTCGGATCTGTTTGATCAGTAAGGGTTTTGACTACGTTAGAGTAAAAATTATCCTGGTGGAATCGCCCGTGCTTTCCAGATAAGGGAAGTTTTTCCGGGTCTGGTTTTGGAAAAAACCGACGGATTAGTCTTTTGTCCGGATATCCGTGGACGAGGCCCCGAGTGTGGGACCCTGCCTCGCGCAAGAAGTGCTACTTCCGCTGCTAGTACCCCGAATCCGTTGCGCGGTGGGAACAGGGATCTCACAGTTGGTATCAGAGCATTTGGTTAATAAAGATCAACTGAGAAGACAAATATGTCAAACATTTATCAAGAAACACAAAAAGGTTGTAATTGTGTGATATAAGTCATACAATTTGATATTCAAACTAAAATTTATAAATTGGTAATTGGGTTTTCAGATGGAAGTACCGCAATTATATAGAATCCCTGACTTGCTTGAGGCCTAGACATGATGGTATTTACCTTATAATTCCAAGGGCCGTGACTACCCGTATATACCGAGAGTATACTGCAGCTCTTTACTGACAGTATATACGAGTAAATCTAAGACTTGAAATTATAAGCGTTAATGCTATCCAGATGATGAATTCGAATGTGGTTGATATGATTTTTAATTCTGTTTGAGAATTGATGAATTGAATTGGATTCTGATTGAAAATTCTGATTGAAAAATGATGATTTCTGAAATTAGTTGAAATATAAAAATCTGAACAAAACCACAATGAGGATGAATGGGACGAGTCCCAGTGATGATATTCATAACTGGAATGATGATAATGAATTCAGCAAATCACTATGAGATTAGTGGATTGTGCTGTCAAATTGCTACTGTTAACACTTGACCGTTAGATCAAGTTAAGGGATGACAAATTGAGAACTTACTTGACTGAAATTCCCGTGGAGGAATGCTCAGAAGGAAATTTTTCGGTCTAATGAACCTTTATCATGTTAAAGATATGAATGATATGATCTGAATGAATTGTTATTTAATGATGAGTTCTAAGGGATATTTATCCCAGTATTCTGTTGGGTTGACCAGAATATAAGGAACCCCAGAATAAAATTGGATCTTAAGAAAAAGAGTTGTCCTCTACTTTATGAGATGAGGACATCTCGCACTTTTTAAGTGGGGTAGAATGTAAGATTCCTCCCCAGCCTTCGAGGTATACAGGAGTAAGAATCTCCCTTTCTGATCTTATAATTATTCCCTCTCTAAAATAAAAGAAAGTTCTGTTTAACAAAGGAAGACCCTTTTCCTAGAATACTTCTCAAGAGTCCCACCTGTTTTAAGGATTCAGAACAATGAGTTCAGAAGTGAGAATCGATGTTTTGGTGGATATCAAGGTTTTGGTCTTCATTCGAGTACGGCCCAAAAGAAGTTCTTTATCTCTTAGGAAGTATAAGAAGTTATTCCCAGATATTGTGGACCAAAGAAGGTAGGTAACTTAGCCTACGAACCTCTTTTATCCTCTCATCTCAAGGTTCTTAATACTTTCTATAGAAATATGTGCCAAACCCAAATCAGGGAAAGACGGTAAAACTTTAGTGGCAAGTTACCGTTGGCTTCTAAGTTACGCTAGCTCCTTCCTTTATATAAGTCGTAACTTTTACTTGTCGCTCACAGTAATCTTACTTCCATCGATCTCCTTTCTTCTTAATCTCCTTCATGGCTTGGCAACAAGAACTAGTTTTATCCATAATGATTCCTCACCTTCAAGACGCAAGTGAGTCTGTGAAGAAGGATTTTATAGAGCAGTATGAGCGCTCACTTTTCCCTCACTTGGGAACTTCTGTAGCGCAAACCAAATGGCGGACCTATCAAGACATAACTAGGGTAACACCCTGGGGTCAGCAACATTTTCGTAATAATGTCCGCTTGGCCATGGCTATTGAAGCTTTGGGATTGGGTCCCCGATACTACTGCGTCATGAGATCAAGGCATCTTGGGTTTTCTGAGCGGGTCTTCTTACTGGCGTGTTTTCTTCCTCATGAGAAGATATGTCTTTATCCCGTTTTTGGCTTGCCTCTCAGGGGTCCTTTTGTTAGATCGTCTCATACCACTGAGATAGGTGCGGCAATAACCAGCAGAATCATTCCCATAGATGAGTTACCCTATACTTGTGCAGCTTGTGAGGACTGCTTTTGTGACCATATGATGGACGGACTTATGGAAGTGTAAAGAGTTCTTCTATCTTTACTGTATAAGTTCCGAGAATGAATAAAGTTTAAATCTTGTTCTTATCTTGAATCTTGCTCTCTTTGAGACTTTTTCTTGGTGGTTAATCCTGATTTAAATTTTTCTCTAAGTCTCATAATTCGTGCATCTTGCGAAATTATCCCAGTTTGCGAGATGAGGACATCTCGCGTTTTTTTTAAGTGGGGTAGAATGTAAGATTCCTCCCCCATTCCCTTTTTGATGTCTAGTATCTTTTCGTGTAATCAATCCCTCTTCAGAAATATAAAGACCTTGTTTCTATCTGTTTTAGCCTAGAGAGAGAAAAATATTCTAGAGAGAGAATATTCAGATTTTGAATATTTTTGGATAGAAAAATATCTCTTCTAATTCAAATGAGTTCCCCTGAAACAGAAATTCAAAAAGAATTTTCCAATGTGCAATTGGAATTAATTGAAAATAGCTATAAAGAACCTTAGCCTAAGGGTCTAGATTTTCAGAAATCTTTAGACTATGGTCCAATTAAGGTTCCTATGGACCAATAGCATCAATCCATATGTAGGGAGGAGATAAATCCAACTTGTAAAAAGAAAATACCCAAAAATGAGTAAATGCTCACATGAGGTGAAGAGTTGAAAATGTACAAGGTTTATTAGTAAAAAACTATGAGCAATATTAAAAATATGACATATGTAAGGAAGGGGAATTCTTTAAAGGAGGTGCATATTTCACATAAGATGAAGAGTTGAAAATGTACAAGGTTTATTAGTAAAAAATTATGAGCAATATTAAAAGTATGACATATGTAAGGAAGAGGAGTTCTTTAAAGGAGGTGCATATTTCACATAAGATGAAGAGTTGAAAATGTACAAGGTTTATTAGTAAAAAAATTATGAGCAATATTAAAAGTATGACATATGTAAGGAAGGGGAGTTCTTTAAAGGAGGTGCATATTTCACATAAGATGAAGAGTTGAAAATGTACAAGGTTTATTAGTAAAAAAATTATGAGCAATATTAAAAATATGACATATGTAAGGAAGGGGAGTTCTTTAAAGGAGGTGCATATTTCACATGCTTGAATGAGTTTTAAACTCATAAAAATTGAGATATTTCATCTCTCCTCTCTCCTCATTCAAGTCTAGTTCCAAAAAGTTAGCTTAACTGACCTAAAAATGGTCAAATATTGACCAAACTGATTTAGAAAATTCTAGAATCAGTTTGTTTGGTTAGGAGCTCAATTTTTCCTATAAATAGAAGCCTCACCCTTGTTGAAAAATATATAGTGTTTATGCATCGTTACTCTACTCCACCTAAGCCAAGAACTGTGAATTCATTTAATAATTCACTAGTTTTTGGAGCTTCCCTCTTTCTTCAATCCCCATTAGTGGCTCCATCAACATACTTAACCAATTGATTGGTTGGGGGCCTCTACCGTGAACAAAGAATCAAGCAAGTTGTAAGGTAATTAGTGAATATTGATCTTTCTATAATTTCTCAATGTTTCTCTCTTCTCAACCCCTCTCAAGCTTGAGAAGTTTAATTGGTATGGTTTTTTTTTAATGCTATTGAAGTTTGAATAGTAGTGAAGAGTTACATAATGCTATTGAAGTTAATTTTTATTTATGTTTAAATTCTAATGATTTTTATGTAAATTCTCTCTCTCACTCAAGAAATGGTCATACTCATGAACCGTTCTCAATCCAAATCAAGCTTTTCATAAAGCTTTTCCTTAACCCAAGATTAAGCTATGCTTGAGGCCAAATTAATGGCTTTTTTCTATGCTTTTAGTTTATGTATATTAATGATTCAATCCATTATGGATTGATAATCTAATTAGAGATTATTTTAATTATTTTCTTAATGATAAGCATTATCCCTTAGAAAAATTGAGATTTATCAGTCATAGCAGCGGAGCTATGGCAAAATTTTTATAAAAATTATGCATAAAATAATCTCATTCAAAGCATAAAAAGAGGACTTCCTACCATATTCTAGGAATTATCATCCTAGATTAATTGAAAGAATTTCATTACAATCATGGAGAAATTGAATTTTAATGCTAGGCATAATGGATAAATTTTTATATCAAAAGTGTTATTTTTACCATTTTTATTTCATGCATAGAAGTATGCATAAAGGATAATTTTTTTATATCAAAAGTGTTACTTTTATCATATTGGATTTCATGCATAGAGGTATGCATAAAAGTTGAATATTTTATTATAAAAGTGTTACTTTTAGCATAATTGAATTTCATGCATAGAGGTATGCATAAAAGATAT
Organism: Cibotium barometz; assembly: GCF_041138505.1. Lineage (NCBI taxonomy): Eukaryota > Viridiplantae > Streptophyta > Polypodiopsida > Cyatheales > Cibotiaceae > Cibotium > Cibotium barometz. The sequence continues at coordinate 16,739,433 of NC_141079.1, forward strand.
GGGAAGTGATAAGATATGATAAGATGCATGTGGATATGGATATGGATGTGTATGTATGAATGTGGATATGGGATGTGGATGTATAAATGAGGATGTGAAAATGGAGATAAGCATGTAGATGTGGATGTATGGATGTGAATGTGGATGTATGGATGTGAATGTGGATGTGGATGTGGATGTATGAATGTGGATGTATGGATGTATGAATGTGGATGTATGGATGTGAATGAGGATGTAGATGTGGATGCATGGATGTAAATGTGGATGTGGATGTATGGATGTATGCATGTAGATGTGGATGCATGAATGTGGATGTATGGATGTGAATGAGCATATAGATGTGGATGTATGGATGTGAATGTGCATGTAGATATGGATGTATATATGTGAATGGGAATGTGTATGTGGATGTATGTATGCATGTGGATGTGGATATGGATGTGTATGTATGAATGTGGATATGGGATGTGGATGTATAAATGAGGATGTGAAAATGGAGATAAGCATGTAGATGTGGATGCATGAATGTGGATGTATGGATGTGAATGAGGATATAGATGTGGATGTATGGATGTGAATGTGCATGTAGATATGGATGTATATATGTGAATGGGAATGTGGATGTGGATGTATGTATGTATGTGGATGTGGATATGGATGTGTATGTATGAATGTGGATATGGGATGTGGATGTATAAATGAGGATGTGAAAATGGAGATAAGCATGTAGATGTGGATGTATGGATGTGAATGTGGATGTGGATGTGGATGTATGGATGTGAATGAGGATGTGGATGTGGATGCATGGATGTAAATGTGGATGTGTATGTATGGATGTATGCATGTAGATGTGGATACATGAATGCGGATGTATGGATGTGAATGAGGATATAGATGTGGATGTATGGATGTGAATGTGCATGTAGATATGGATGTATAGATGTGAATGGGAATGTGGATGTGGATGTATGTATGTATGTGGATGTGGATGTATGAATGAGGACGTGATAATGAATGTATGCATGTGGATGTGGATATGGATGTGTATGTATGAATGCGGATATGGATGTGGATATGGATGTGTATGTATGAATGTGGATATGGGATGTGGATGTATAAATGAGGATGTGAAAATGGAGATAAGCATGTAGATGTGGATGTATGGATGTGAATGTGGATGTGGATGTATGGATGTGGATATGGATGTGAATATATGATATGTGACGTGAGGGAATCTGAAGTGAAGAGATGGAAAATGATGTGATTGGATGAGTACACATATAAATGAAATGTGGAATAAGTAATGTGGATTGTATGAGGGATAATGTGGAAAAATGAGAGTTAACATAGAAATTGTAAACTGTTTGTAAATGCTGTTTGTAAATGGCTGTTTTATGTCAAGAATGCTGGGAAAGCATTTTGACCGTCTTGTGATTAAGGTCGTGGAGACCTAACTGATAAAGTTGCAACTGCTGACGGAGAGTCAATGGAGGACGTCTCACGTAGCAAGGTCGGCCGAGGTCTTGACCAGCCTCGGTTCGATTAAAATGGTGAGCTTCCGGTACGGTGGATGAGGGACCAAGGAAGCGGCCTATGAGTGAAGCGCTAGGTCACCTGCGAAGGATCCTAGAGGGTGCTGACCATACGGTGCTCGGGCTCTGGGTCGCCTAGGATACCCACGCGTGCGTCGAGGAAGATATTGGAACAAGGAGTAAGAGTTGTTTTGTGAAACCGGGCATGGATCTGGTTGACTGACCTTGCTGGTCCTCAACGGATGAGTCCATGGCTCTTTTATATGGATCTGTTGGTTGATCTTGCTGATCTTCAACGAGAGTCCATCTTGATAAATGATTATATTGCCGAGTATTATGGGCTAGGAACTATGGAAACGGCCTCTGAGTGGACAGGTGGTGAGCGTTCTAGTTGCCAATGATGCCATAGATACTCTGATGATGAAGGAATGATGGGAAAATTGAGAATCAACCGGATAATTTGGAAGACTGTGATCAGTGGTACTATGGTTTCATTAAAGGATTGTTTTAAAGTTAGCTGATGCTAAGAATAAGGCAATTTCATATTGGGTGTGTAAGTGGTGTGCCTAATTTTATGTTTGCATGAACTTCCGGCTAGGGGGCCTTGGAACTCTTTTCCTTGGTACCCGGGACAAAACCTAACCAAATTCCAAATTGGATCCCATCACTACAGTGGTTGGGCGGTTGGCTAACCCATGGGATCGGATGGGGTTAGGCTGGACTGATGGATCCGTAAATCGAGACTCAATTTCTGTTATTACGATAGATAAAGTAAATCCCGGATAGTAATTGTTCTATGGATAGGAATCAACGGCTGTGCCTCCTTGGTGGGGAAAAAAGCGTTGATCCCAATGATCCAAGTGCAAGTTTCTTCCTTGATCTGACCAAGTATCTTTATAGATGCAGTCGGATCTGTTTGATCAGTAAGGGTTTTGACTACGTTAGAGTAAAAATTATCCTGGTGGAATCGCCCGTGCTTTCCAGATAAGGGAAGTTTTTCCGGGTCTGGTTTTGGAAAAAACCGACGGATTAGTCTTTTGTCCGGATATCCGTGGACGAGGCCCCGAGTGTGGGACCCTGCCTCGCGCAAGAAGTGCTACTTCCGCTGCTAGTACCCCGAATCCGTTGCGCGGTGGGAACAGGGATCTCACAACATCTACATCTATACATCTACATCTACATGCATCCATCCACCTCCACATCCACATCTACATCTATACATCTACATCTACATGCAAACATCCACATCTCCATGCATAATAAAATTCTTTTAATTAATCTAGGATGATAGTTCCTAGAATATGGTAGGAATTCCTCTTTTTATACTTTGAATGAATTTATTTTATGCGTAATTTCTATAAAAAATTTGCCATAGCTCCGCTACTATGACTGATAAATCTCAATTTTTTTCTAAGGGATAAAGCTCATTATTAAAGAAATAATTAGAATGGTCTCTAATTGGATCATCAATCCATAATGGTCTCTAATTGGATCATTAAGAAAACAATTAGAATGGTCTCTAATTGGGTCATCAATCCATAATGGATTGAATCATCAATGTGCATAAACTAAAAGCATAGAAAAAAGCCATTAATTTGGCCTCAAGCATAGCTTAATCTTGGATTAAGGAAAGGCTTTATGAAAAGCTTCATTTGGATTGAGAATGGTTCATGAGTATGACCATTTCTTGAGTGAGAGAGAGAAATTACATAAAAACCATTAGAATTTAAACATAAATGGAAATTAACTTCTATAGCATTTATTAAATTATGTAACTCTTCACTACTATTCACCAATTAACTTCAATAGCATTTAAAAAACCATACCAATTAAACTTCTCAAGCTTGAGAGGGGTTGAGAAGAGAGAATCATTGAGAAATTATAGAAAGATCAAAATTCAATATACTTACCTTATAATTTGCTTGATTCTTTATTCACGGTAGAGGCCCCCAACCAATCAATTGGTTTAGTATGTTGATGGAGCCACCAATGGGGATTGAAGAAAGAGAGAAGTATCAAAACTAGTGAATTATTAAAGAATTCACAACTCTTGGCTTAGGTAGAGTAGAGTAACAATGCATAAGACAGTCTATATTTTGGCTTAGGTGGAGTAGAGTAACAAGCATAAGACTCTATCTAATTTGGCTTAGGTGGAGTAGAGTAACAAGGCATAAGACTCTATCTAATTTGGCTTAGGTGGAGTAGAGTGACAAGGCATAAGACACTATCTAATTTGGCTTAGGTGGAGTAGAGTGACAAAGCATAAGACACTATCTAATTTGGCTTAGGTGGAGTAGAGTGACAAAGCATAAGACACTATATTTTTTTCAACAAGGGGAGGCTTCTATTTATAGGAAAATTTGAGCTCCTAACCAAACAAACTGATTCTAGAATTTTCCAAGTCAGTTTGGTTGAATTTGGACTAGATTTGGACCTAGTTTGGTTACCTTTTTGATTCGGTTTGGTTCCATTTTGATTTGGTTTGGTTCAAGAGAGATGAGAGATAAAAATATCACATTATTTTTGAGTTTAAAACTCATTCAAGCATGTGAAATATGCACCTCCTTTAAAGAATTCCCCTTCCTTACATATGTGTCAAAATTTTATTGCTCATAGTTTTTTACTAATAAACCTTGTACATTTTCAACTCTTCATCTTATGTGAAATATGCACCTCCTTTAAAGAACTCCTCTTCCTTACATATGTGTCATAGTTTTTTTACTAATAAGCCTTGTACATTTTCAACTCTTCATCTTATGTGAAATATGCACCTCCTTTAAAGAACTCCCCTTCCTTACATATGTGTTTATTTACTAATAAACCTTGTACATTTTCAACTCTTCATCTTATGTGAAATATGCACCTCCTTTAAAGAACTCCCCTTCCTTACATATGTGTTTATTTACTAATAAACCTTGTACATTTTCAACTCTTCATCTTATGTGAGCATTTACTCATTTTTGGATACCCAAAATATCTCATATTTTTAATATTGCTCATAGTTTTTTTACTAATAAATCTTGTACATTTTCAACTCTTCATCTTATGTGAGCATTTACTCATTTTTGGGTATCTTCTTTTACAAATTGGATTTATCTCCTCCCTACACATGGATTGATGCTATTGGCCCATAGGAACCTTAATTGGACCATAATCTAAAAATTTCTGAAAATCTAGACCCTTAGACTAAGGTTCTTTATACTTATTTCCATTTAATTCCAATTGCACATTGGAAAATTCTTTTTGAATTTCTATTTCAGGGGAACTCATTTTAATAAGATGAGTTAATTTTCTATCCAAAAATATTCATAATCTGAATATTCTCTCTCTAGCATATTTTCTCTCTCTAGGTTAAAACAGCCACAAACAAGATCTCTTATATTTCAGAAAAGGAATTGATTACAGGGGAATATACTAGACATCAAAAAGGGGTTGGGGGAGGAATCTTACAGTAAGCAACATTGTGTTCATTTTCTCACTCTCAAAGTAGTGTCTTAACTTGTTTATGGAAACCTTGGGTGATCCTCATTTGGATTTTATCTTTCTCTAGCACCTCAAGGATTGATTGAATGGGCCTTAGAGATATGCTCTATTTTTTTTCTCTCTATGTGGGCTCTTAAAATTCCTTCCAGGTGTGTAAGATCTTGCTATAAAGTGGAATTATTTACAACAAAAGCTTATGGGCACTTGGACTTCATAGGATAGAAAAGCAATGAGATTAGTGATGTCTATCACTTACTAGTCATATCCACTAGGTGATGGGCTAGGACGCGGTATGGTAGGGACTCAAATTTTCCTTGTTCCAACAATTAGTAATAACAACACATCGAGTATCCAAAGGTGCAATGGCTTTGGAGGTGATTGTTGGAAATGGGCTAGACTAGTTAAGCGTCTGCTGATGTTGGTAGCTATTATTAGAAATTTAGCAACCTATTGGCAGCCTTAGCAATGGAAGCATTGTATAGGGCCTGTTGTTGTAGCTGGGGTTATTTATGTCTTGAGCCTTGAGCCTTTGGTATGTTGGCTATTATAGCTTAGGGTTATTTATTTCTTGAGCCTTTGTGGTATAGCTATACATGGTTATTCATGTCTTGATCCTTTGGTATGTTGGCTATTATAGCTTAGGGTTATTTATTTCTTGAGGCTTTGGTATAGCTATACATGGTTATTCATGTCTTGATCCTTTGGTATAGCTACATAAGTTTGGTAATAAATGGTTATATATGTCTTCATCCTTTGGTATAGCCATACATGGTATTTATGTCTTCATCCTTTATAGTATAGCTACATAAGTTTGGTAATAAATTGTGATGGGCTCAAACTCAAACTCCACACATACTTGCATACAGTGTAGTAGTAGCTAATGGCTCACCATCTAACAGCTCTTTAATTGTAAAACAATAGGGTTCAAGGGGGCTATTCTTGAAACAAAGGGGTTAAGAAGGTACAAGGGTAGGTTCGGAGCTTAGTACTATTGGAGAGGCATTTGATCAATACTCCACCCTTGGATGTGCTCTATTTTGTAAGGCCCCTTTATGAGGAGTAGCCATTGTGGCGGGGTGAGCACCCGAGCACCTCGAACAATTCCCACTTTAGACACTAGATGGTGGCCAGATGGTTAGGAGATGACATAGGTAGGCTTAACACTCTGCCACGTAGGATGCATGCTTGTAAGGTCTATGCGATTGCATTATTAGTGAGTGCTCTTATGTTAAGTTCCTATTAGGCTTAGTTGTAATCTAATATGGTCCTACTCAAATGATATGGTCAGTTGGTCCTTGTGGACAAAGTTCCCATGACATGGCCGACCTACGTCCATGACCTACGTCCATACCGACCTTGGGTACTATATATAGACTAGTTTGGCAACCTTAGTTTATTATCAAGCTCATTGTGTTTGAGGACTCTTTTGAGAAATGACATCCTCCTTAAAAGCTCCTTATCTAGCACATGGGTGGATGGATGTCATCAGCTTGTAATCAAGTTTGCAAGCCAAAATATAATTTACTTCCCACTTCTTCTTGTACTTCAGTGTTTTGTATTGTGTTGATGGCTTTACTTTCAATATTGTGAATTCTTCTAACACGCCCTTGAGGATTGGATTTGGAGCTCCTTGAGTTGTATTGTCAACTTGGGGTTGAGTGTTAGGTGGTATAGGTAGCACTAAGGCTACTTTCACGGGGGAAGAAGAAAGTGATGCTACCTAGGATTAGATGCTTGGTTGTTTCTTTAGCAATCACGATTAACATATTTTAGGAAATGGGCACAATATAAGAGAACACATGGTTATGAGTGGGGACACCACAAACCAAACCATATTTCTTTGAGAGGATATAGATGTCGGTATCTAATGTGGGGGTTGTTAAGTATTATCATGCTCTGCCGAGTATTAGCTAAGTTTATTCAATGAGATTTTTAATGATTGAGGGTATAACAAGATTCTACTACTATGGCAGAGGGCCACTGTATAAAACTAGCATCGTTTCCCATTTTTGCTAAGGCACACTTGGGGATTCGCTGGCTTGCATGGTGCTATATTATGGGCTTTTGTTCCCAAAGGAGGTACTAAAAGTTGCTTTAACACTTGCATCACATGGATCAAACACGAAGCTTATCATAGATTTGCTTCATGTATTAATTGACGCCAAGAATAGATCTCTTCAATCGGGAATAGATTATTATAGATATGCCTCATGCGTAGTAGTTGAGGCCAATAATAGATCTGTTCGATTGGGAAGCAAGTGATAGTGTGTAAGTGGTTGAGGTGGCCTCATAAGTTTGCTTCTTTCATGGATTATTTAGAATAGCATATAAGTGTGTCTCCTTGGTCACTTTCACACAAGCACAATTTGCGATGTATGCACACAAAAATTGCAATGCTATTTTCAAGCACTACTTAATAAAAAAGCATGGATGTATAGTGAGCCACATGGTACTAGATTTCTCGCTCTTTGATAACACATTCAGTGAAATCTTGTGATAAGTAAGCTCCTTTAAGCCCTTATTTTTTGCATAATCCACACATATTTTGATTGGTGAATGAAAACCTTTACTAATGATAGCTTTATGCTATGTGTAGAGACCCAATAAAGCTGTCATCGGTTCCTATGGTCAGGTTAGTATACATAGGAAATGTTCTCAGCATGTCAAATACAATTATTTCCTTGAGACTCTGTATTTTCTTTGGGTTTAACATCTCCAACATTTGCTACTAGTCTCCCCATGGTAATATTCGGGCTCCTATTATATCTGAAAATTTTTTAAGGTTTTTAGGCTTTGTGGCTTCACATATAGTTTTTTTTTTCTTGTAATGATTCACCCGGAGGATAGAAACTTATTTGGTAAACATTTTCCTCTGCATGTTGAAGATGGGCTTGGAGAGCATTGGTTGATAGATGTAGTGCATAGAGTTTCGCTATTCTAGCCCAAAAGCTTCAAATAACTAGAGATCATGCCCTGTTTATGTTCTTGAATGCCATCATTGACTCCCATTTTGTCCTCTTGTTTTCATGGATCTAATGGTCTCTTTCCTTTAGTGCCATATGGAGGAAACTTGTTGTAAGGCAACCTTAGGAATTTTGTATGTATTTTTGAACATGTACATAAGGAGGATTATCTTAACTTTTCCCTCTTATTTAGAGACCTACATTCTTCTTCTTCAAACTAGGTCTTGCTGAAATGATCAGAATAGCTTTCAAGCTTTTTATAGCTTTAATATATTCCCTTTATAGAGGTTATAATTCTTATCCTCAATTCCACACATTAATTATTAAAGTTTTGAAGTTCTCTTTTTATGTAGGAGTTGGATTTTATGGTTTTTGCCTTGTTTGATGTCATTTTTTTAGAAGACGCATCATAATTTGGTATATATTTTTCACACAAAACCTCACAAATAAGCCCTTGCCTTTCAATCATATGTTGTTTCCCTTTTCATATGTAGGAGTTGGTGGATTTTATGGTTTTGCCTTGTTTAAGAGAGGTGTCTTCATCTGTGACATATTTTGCGCACCAAAAAAGTAGAGATTTTCCTCTCCCTTTGGATCATCTACTGTAAAAATGAGCCCCTACTTAGGTCCCTTTTCTTAAGGAAAAAAATAAAAGCTCACTTACTCATCACTTGGTTGTTCTGATCTTTGAATGCTACAATGATGATACATGTGTTATTGTTGAAGAAGCAGGTGAAACCTACTAAAAAGTATGGTGTCATAATTTTTGAAGCCTTTGGATGTACTAACGTCGAAGTTTGCAAGGTCTGGATGGAACCTACTAAAAAGAGTGGTGTCATAATGCGTCGAAGTTTGCAAGGTCTGGATGGATTTTTAAGAGTTTAGAGGAAAATTCTTTTTGAAGCAAAAAATGAGTCACACTTGGTCAAGAGTTGGTGATTTTCACATGCCAATTTTTTTATAATTATGAACTCTAGTCTTAGTGTGTTAGAATTGTTAGAATTGCAACATGTTGTTACTACTTTCTTCAAGGGTGGCTTTACCAAGAGGCTACAACAGTTAGTCATATTAAAACAACAAGTGTGAGCCTACCACAACAAGCTCAGTATCCTCACGAGTTAAAGGTCAACAATGACTACTTTGAAAAGCTGTCCCTCCAAATTGCTCTCCTTATTTACACCGCTAGGAGGTTCACATGCACCCACAAGGACTCTCACTCTTGCTCACTCTCACATAATAAACAAGAGGCACATTCACCAAGAATCCTACAGTTTACTCTCAACTCTCTCTCTCTCTCTCTCTCTCTCTCTCTCTCTCTCTCTCTCTAACACACAAGAAACTCAAATTGGCACAAAGGGGGACTATTCCTTAGATGAAAAAAAGTCACCTATATACGATTGGCCCTTATTCACCCGATAACCTTATTGTAAGCTTGGTTATTGGCCACCAAGAATCCTACGTCTCTCTAACATATTTGGCCCCTTGATCACCAAAAAACCTACATCTTGCTAAATTTTACCGTAATTCTAGTAAGCATTTAAGCATTGAGATATCTCCCTTTGAGGCTCTTTATGGGTATCAAGTGCTTGTGTGTTTAATAGCTTTCCAAGAAGACAAGGTGGTAAACCCATTAGCTAAAAGAAGAGTTGGAAAAAATGAAACAACTTCTTCAACTTATGCAAGGGCAATATGAAGAAAGCCCAAGAGGTTTAAAGGTTAATGCAGATGAGCATAAGCATGATGTTAATATTTAAGAAGGAGATTATATACTCTTTAACCTACCAAAGAGCTACCACAACACTTTCAAGGGTTCCACTAGTCCCAAGTTCGCTCATAGTACTATGGTCTATACTTGGTACACAAAAGGGTTGGTGATTTTTCCTGCAAGCTTAGCCTCCCTCATTCTATAATAATCCATGATGTATTTCATTCGTATAATCCCAAGAAGTATATGGGTTCAATCCCTGGAGAAGTGGTAGAGTTTCCACCTATGGGTGAAGAGGGAGAAAACATTTATGAGCCAGAGAGGATTGTGGGGAAGAAGGACAATAGAGTTAAGGAATAGAAGCATAGAGGAGTCCCTCATCAAATGAAAGTATTTACCCTTGGGGATGATGTCATCATCGATCACACCACTCATCTTATCATGTCGTATGTTTAGATATTCAGTGTTGTGTTCGATATGACATCATTTAGAAAATGAGTGCCACGATCTGAAACCAACTCAAAGGGAGTTTTGAAACTACAAATTGTTTTCTCAATTAAAAAATAAGTTGTTGTTTGGGCATTATCCTTTCTTACGGCACAAGCCTTATACTATTCTCAGTAAAATAATCAGTTGCAACTATAATGTAATTCGTTTGCCTACAAGCTTTCCTATGTGCGATAACAAGGTCTATCTATGGAGGATGTTTCTTGACCATGTCGTATGATTGATTGAAGGTTCACTCAATAATTTCTTTGGAGGCTTTATTCATGGGACCGTATGGAAATCAAGGATATTTATTTTCTCACACTTGGAGGATCTAGTTCTATATCGAGTATGAGCATGGTTATTTTTGGAGATCTTCCTATCTTTTTTCTGGTCTAATGGATCTGATAAAAGCTTCACTTCTCATTGATGTATAATTATATATATAAATATATATATATTAGATTTTGAGGATAAAATCTTTGGGAAGGGATGGCTCGTAATGAAGTAACAACTTCATTAGTTAGATTTACGATGGTATGAGTGGATGAGATTTTGGTAAGAACTAAATAAAATTCTTGGTATCCATTTAATATTTTTAATAGGATGATTCTTGAAAGTCACAAGATACTTGACATAAGTGCTGCATATGTGTGTGTAGTGATGGTCTCATGGTCAATGATAGACTCAGGCACAAGATGTTTTTCTTCATCTACTAACTCAGCACGCTCTTCTAATATTGGATGAGAAGGGTAGAGGTCCTCAAAATGGTCTCAAAAACATGAAAAGAATTGGAAGGTAGCTCCAACTTAAATGCACTATCATTGATCTTGGCAATAACCATCTTGAAAGGTACATAAAATCTAGGAGCTAACTTTACCATAGGGTTGGTCTCTATGGACTTAAGTCTCATTTTCTCAATATGAATAAGCAAATAGTTGCCTTCATTGAAGATAATATGTTTATGTTTACTATTTGCATACTTCATGTACTTCTGTCGAGCTTTTTGAATGTTCAATTTCACTAACTCGTGAATTTGGTCAAAGTCTCTACACAAAAGAATTTGTAGCCTCTATAGAATGTGAAAGACAAGCCGTAGGGGTCGGCAAAGCCTTACCATAGACTATCTTAAATGGTGTTGTCTTAGTAGTAGCCGTATGGACGGTTATTATATGCAAATTGCAAAATATGTAAATACTTATCCCACTGCTTTAGGCTGAGATGAAAGATAAGAAATAATAATAATTTACATAACTTTCTGAGTAAGGTCTCCCTTTTGGAGGGTAGATGTGATTGGCCATCTCATAGACTAAGTTTGAATCCCTTATATAGGGTTGCCCAAGGATCATCTTATATGATCCTATTGAAAGGCTCATCACCACAAAAGATAGGCAAAAAATCAAGCCAAGGTTTTGATTTTCGCATTACATAATAGGACACCAAGTGACGTAGCATTATTTTCATCAGTTAAACTTCACCGAGAGATTGGTATTATCTAGGTGAGGGTTTCCCCAAGTTTCCTGACAACTCCGTTGCTAATAATTCCAACTACAATGCCACCATCTAAGATTGCAATGAGTTGTTTGCCTTTGTAAGCAACATTGTGTTCATTTTCTCACTCTCAAAGTAGTGTCTTAACTTGTTTATGGAAACCTTGGGTAATCCTCATTTGGATTTTATCTTTCTCTAGCACCTCAAGGATTGATTGAATGGGCCTTAGAGATATGCTCTATTTTTTTTCTCTCTATGTGGGCTCTTAAAATTCCTTCCAGGTGTGTAAGATCTTGCTATAAAGTGGAATTATTTACAACAAAAGCTTATGGGCACTTGGACTTCATAGGATAGAAAAGCAATGAGATTAGTGATGTCTATCACTTACTAGTCATATCCACTAGGTGATGGGCTAGGACGCGGTATGGTAGGGACTCAAATTTTCCTTGTTCCAACAATTAGTAATAACAACACATCGAGTATGCAAAGGTGCAATGGCTGTTGGAGGTGATTGTTGGAAATGGGCTAGACTAGTTCAGCGTCTGCTGATGTTGGTAGCTATTATTAGAAATTTAGCAACCTATTGGCAGCCTTAGCAATGGAAGCATTGTATAGGGCCTGTTGTTGTAGCTGGGGTTATTTATGTCTTGAGCCTTGAGCCTTTGGTATGTTGGCTATTATAGCTTAGGGTTATTTATTTCTTGAGCCTTTGTGGTATAGCTATACATGGTTATTCATGTCTTGATCCTTTGGTATGTTGGCTATTATAGCTTAGGGTTATTTATTTCTTGAGGCTTTGGTATAGCTATACATGGTTATTCATGTCTTGATCCTTTGGTATAGCTACATAAGTTTGGTAATAAATGGTTATTTATGTCTTGATCCTTTGGTATAGCCATACATGGTATTTATGTCTTCATCCTTTATAGAATAGCTACATAAGTTTGGTAATAAATTGTGATGGGCTCAAACTCAAACTCCACACATACTTGCATACAGTGTAGTAGTAGCTAATGGCTCACCTTATAACAGCTCTTTAATTGTAAAACAATAGGGTTCAAGGGGGCTATTCTTGAAACAAAGGGGTTAAGAAGGTACAAGGGTAGGTTCGGAGCTTAGTACTATTGGAGAGGCATTTGATCAATGCTCCACCCTTGGATGTGCTCTATTTTGTAAGGCCCCTTTATGAGGAGTAGCCATTGTGGTGGGGTGAGCACCCGAGCACCTCGAACAATTCCCACTTTAGACACTAGACGGTGGCCAGATGGTTAGGAGATGACATAGGTAGGCTTAACACTCTGCCACGTAGGATGCATGCTTGTAAGGTCTATGCGATTGCATTATTAGTGAGTGCTCTTATGTTACGTTCCTATTAGGCTTAGTTGTAATCTAATATGGTCCTACTCAAATGATATGGTCAGTTGGTCCTTGTGGACAAAGTTCCCATGACATGGTCATACCGACCTTGGGTACTATATATAGACTAGTTTGGCAACCTTAGTTTATTATCAAGCTCATTGTGTTTGAGGACTCTTTTGAGAAATGACATCCTCCTTAAAAGTTCCTTATCTAGCACATGGGTGGATGGATGTCATTAGCTTGTAATCAAGTTTGCAAGCCAAAATATTATTTACTCCCCACTTCTTCTTGTACTTCAGTGTTTTGTATTGTGTTGATGGCTTTACTTTCAATATTGTGCATTCTTCTATAGACACGCCCTTGAGGATTGGATTTGGAGCTCCTTGAGTTGTATTGTCAACTTGGGGTTGAGTGTTAGGTGGTGTAGGTGGCACTAAGGCTACTTTCACGGGGGAAGAAGAAAGTGATGCTACCTAGGATTAGATGCTTGGTTGTTTCTTTAGCAATCACGATTAACATATTTTAGGAAATGGGCACAATATAAGAGAACACATGGTTATGAGTGGGGACACCACAAACCAAACCATATTTCTTTGAGAGGATATAGATGTCGGTATCTAATGGGGGGGTTGTTAAGTATTATCCTGCTCTGCCGAGTATTAGCTAAGTTTATTCAATGAGATTTTTAACGATTGAGGGTATAACAAGATTCTACTACTATGGCAGAGGGCCACTGTATAAAACTAGCATCGTTTCCCATTTTTGCTAAGGCATACTTGGGGATTCGCTGGCTTGCATGGTGCTATTATGGGCTTTTGTTCCCAAAGGAGGTACTAAAAGTTGCTTTAACACTTGCATCACATGGATCAAACACGAAGCTTATCATAGATTTGCTTCATGTATTAGTTGACGCCAAGAATAGATCTCTTCAATCGGGAATAGATTATTATAGATATGCCTCATGCGTAGTAGTTGAGGCCAATAATAGATCTGTTCGATTGGGAAGCAAGTGATAGTGTGTAAGTGGTTGAGGTGGCCTCATAAGTTTGCTTCTTTCATGGATTATTTAGAATAGCATATAAGTGTGTCTTCTTGGTCACTTTTACACAAGCACAATTTGCGATGTATGCACACAAAAACTGCAATGCTATTTTCAAGCACTACTTAATAAAAAAGCATGGATGTATAGTGAGCCACATGGTACTAGATTTCTCGTTCTTTGATAACACATTCAGTGAAATCTTGTGATAAGTAAGCTCCTTTAAGCCCTTATTTTTTTTGCATAATCCACACATATTTTGATTGGTGAATGAAACCCTTTACTAATGATAGCTTTATGCTATGTGTAGTGACCCAATAAAGCTGTCATCGGTTCCTATGGTCATGTTAGTATACATAGGAAATATTCTCAGCATGTCAAATACAATTATTTCCTTGAGACTTTGTATTTTCTTTGGGTTTAACATCTCCAACATTTGCTACTAGTCTCCCCATGGCAATATTCGGCTCCTATTATATCTGAAAATTTTTAAGGTTTTTAGGCTTTGTGGCTTCACATATAGTTTTTTTTTCTTGTAATGATTCACCCGGAGGATAGAAACTTATTTGGTAAACATTTTCCTCTGCATGTTGAAGATGGGCTTGGAGAGCATTGGTTGATAGAGGTAGTGCATAGAGTTTCGCTATTCTAGCCCAAAAGCTTCAAATAACTAGAGATCATGCCCTGTTTATGTTCTTGAATGCCATCATTGACTCCCATTTTGTCGTCTTGTTTTCATGGATCTAATGGTCTCTTTCCTTAGTGCCATATGGAGGAAACTTGTTGTAAGGCAACCTTAGGAATTTTGTATGTATTTTTGAACATGTACATAAGGAGGATTATCTTAACTTTTCCCTCTTATTTAGAGACCTACATTCTTCTTCTTCAAACTAGGTCTTGCTGAAACGATCAGAATAGCTTTCAAGCTTTTTATAGCTTTAATATATTCCCTCTATAGAGGTTATAATTCTTATCCTCAATTCCACACATTAATTATTAAAGTTTTGAAGTTCTCTTTTTATGTAGGAGTTGGATTTTATGGTTTTTGCCTTGTTTGATGTCATTTTTTTAGAAGACGCATCATAATTTGGTATATATTTTTCACACAAAACCTCACAAATAAACCCTTGCCTTTCAATCATATGTTGTTTCCCTTTTCATATGTAGGAGTTGGTGGATTTTATGGTTTTGCCTTGTTTAAGAGAGGTGTCTTCATCTAACACATATTTTGCGCACCAAAAAGTAGAGATTTTCCTTTCCCTTTGGATCATCTACTGTAAAAATGAGCCCCTACTTAGGTCCTTTTTTTAAAGGAAAAAAATAAAAGCTCACTTACTCATCACTTGGTTGTTCTGATCTTTGAATGCTACAATGATGATACATGTGTTATTGTTGAAGAAGCAGGTGAAACCTACTAAAAAGTATGGTGTCATAATGTTTGAAGCCTTTGGATGTACTTACGTCGAAGTTTGCAAGGTCTGGGTGGATGGAACCTTCTAAAAAGAGTGGTGTCATAATGCGTCGAAGTTTGCAAGTTTGGATGGATTTTTAAGAGTTTAGAGGAAAACTCTTTTTGAAGCAAAAAATGAGTCACACTTGGTCAAGAGTTGGTGATTTTCACATGCCAATTTTTTTATAATTATGAACTCTAGTCTTAGTGTGTTAGAATTGTTAGAATTGCAACATGTTGTTACTACTTTCTTCAAGGGTGGCTTTACCAAGAGGCTGCAACAGTTAGTCATACTAAAACAACAAGTGTGAGCCTACCACAACAAGCTCAGTATCCTCACGAGTTAAAGGTCAACAATGACTACTTTGAAAAGCTGTCCCTCCAAATTGCTCTCCTTATTTACCCGCTAGGAGGTTCACATGCACCCACAAGGACTCTCACTCTTGCTCACTCTCACATAATAAACAAGAGGCACATTCACCAAGAATCCTACAGTTTACTCTCAACTCTCTCTCTCTCTCTCTCTCTCTCTCTCTCTAACACACAAGAAACTCAAATTGGCACAAAGGGGGACTGTTCCTTAGATGAGAAAAAGTCACTTATATACGATTGGCCCTTATTCACCCGAAAACCTTATTGTAAGCTTGGTTATTGGCCACCAAGAATCCTACGTCTCTCTAACATATTTGACCCCTTGATCACCAAAAAACCTACATCTTGCTAAATTTTACCGTAATTCTAGTAAGCATTTAAGCATTGAGATATCTCCCTTTGAGGCTCTTTATGGGTATCAAGTGCTTGTGTGTTTAATAGCTTTCCAAGAAGACAAGGTGGTAAACCCATTAGCTAAAAGAAGAGTTGGAAAAAATGAAACAACTTCTTCAACTTATGCAAGGGCAATATGAAGAAAGCCCAAGAGGTTTAAAGGCTAATGCAGATGAGCATAAGCATGATGTTAATATTTAAGAAGGAGATTATATACTCTTGAACCTACCAAAGAGCTACCACAACACTTTCAAGGGTTCCACTAGTCCCAAGTTTGCTCATAGTACTATGGTCTATACTTGGTACACAAAAGGGTTGGTGATTTTTCCTGCAAGCTTAGCCTCCCTCATTCTACAATAATCCATGATGTATTTCATTCGTATAATCCCAAGAAGTATATGGGTTCAATCCCTGGAGAAGTGGCAGAGTTTCCACCTATGGGTGAAGAGGGAGAAAACATTTATGAGCCAGAGAGGATTGTGGGGAAGATGGACAAGAGAGTTAAGGAATAGAAGCATAGAGGAGTCCCTCATCAAATGAAAGTATTTACCCTTGGGGATGATGTCATCATCGATCACACCACTCATCTTATCATGTCGTATGTTTAGATATTCAGTGTTGTGTTCGATATGACATCATTTAGAAAATGAGTGCCACGATCTGAAACCAACTCAGAGGGAGTTTTAAAACTACAAATTGTTTTCTCAATTAAAAAATAAGTTGTTGTTTGGGCATTATCCTTTCTTACGGCACAAGCCTTATACTATTCTCAGTAAAATAATCAGTTGCAACTATAATGTAATTCGTTTGCCTACAAGCTTTCCTATGTGCGATAACAAGGTCTATCTATGGAGGATGTTTCTTGACCATGTCGTATGATTGATTGAAGGTTCACTCAATAATTTCTTTGGAGGCTTTATTCATGGGACCGTATGGAAATCAAGGATATTTATTTTCTCACACTTGGAGGATCTAGTTCTATATCGAGTATGAGCATGGTTATTTTTGGAGATCTTCCTATCTTTTTTCTGGTCTAATGGATATGATAAAAGCTTCACTTCTCATTGATGTATAATTATATATATAAATATATATATATTAGATTTTGAGGATAAAATCTTTGGGAAGGGATGGCTCGTAATGAAGTAACAACTTCATTAGTTAGATTTACGATGGTATGAGTGGATGAGATTTTGGTAAGAACTAAATAAAATTCTTGGTATCCATTTAATATTTTTAATAGGATGATTCTTGAAAGTCACAAGATACTTGACATAAGTGCTGCATATGTGTGTGTAGTGATGGTCTCATGGTTAATGATAGACTCAGGCACAAGATGTTTTTCTTCATCTACTAACTCAGCAGGCTCTTCTAATATTGGATGAGAATGGTAGAGGTCCTCAAAATGGTCTCAAAAACATGAAAAGAATAATGAATATGTCAATTGGAAGGTAGCTCCAACTTAAATGCACTATCATTGATCTTGGCAATAACCATCTTGAAAGGTACATAAAATCTAGGAGCTAACTTTACCATAGGGTTGGTCTCTATGGACTTAAGTCTCATTTTCTCAATATGAATAAGCAAATAGTTGCCTTTATTGAAGATAATATGTTTATGTTTACTATTTGCATACTTCATGTACTTCTGTCGAGCTTTTTGAATGTTCAATTTCACTAACTCGTGAATTTGGTCAAAGTCTCTACACAAAAAATTTGTAGCCTCTATAGAATGTGAAAGACGAGCCGTAGGGGTCGGCAAAGCCTTACCATAGACTATCTTAAATGGTGTTGTCTTAGTAGTAGCCGTATGGACGGTTATTATATGCAAATTGCAAAATATGTAAATACTTATCCCATTGCTTTAGGCTGAGATGAAAGATAAGAAATAATAATAATTTACATAACTTTCTGAGTAAGGTCTCCCTTTTGGAGGGTAGATGTGATTGGCCATCTCATAGACTAAGTTTGAATCCCTTATATAGGGTTGCCCAAGGATCATCTTATATGATCCTATTGAAAGGCTCATCACCACAAAAGATAGGCAAAAAATCAAGCCAAGGTTTTGATTTTCGCATTACATAATAGGACACCAAGTGACGTAGCATTATTTTCATCAGTTAAACTTCACCGAGAGATTGGTATTATCTAGGTGAGGGTTTCCCCAAGTTTCCTGACAACTCCGTTGCTAATAATTCCAACTACAATGCCACCATCTAAGATTGCAATGAGTTGTTTGCCTTTGTAAGCAACATTGTGTTCATTTTCTCACTCTCAAAGTAGTGTCTTAACTTGTTTATGGAAACCTTGGGTAATCCTCATTTGGATTTTATCTTTCTCTAGCACCTCAAGGATTGATTGAATGGGCCTTAGAGATATGTTCTATTTTTTTTCTCTCTATGTGGGCTCTTAAAATTCCTTCCAGGTGTGTAAGATCTTGCTATAAAGTGGAATTATTTACAACAAAAGCTTATGGGCACTTGGACTTCATAGGATAGAAAAGCAATGAGATTAGTGATGTCTATCACTTACTAGTCATATCCACTAGGTGATGGGCTAGGACGCGGTATGGTAGGGACTCAAATTTTCCTTGTTCCAACAATTAGTAATAACAACACATCGAGTATGCAAAGGTGCAATGGCTGTTGGAGGTGATTGTTGGAAATGGGCTAGACTAGTTCAGCGTCTGCTGATGTTGGTAGCTATTATTAGAAATTTAGCAACCTATTGGCAGCCTTAGCAATGGAAGCATTGTATAGGGCCTGTTGTTGTAGCTGGGGTTATTTATGTCTTGAGCCTTGAGCCTTTGGTATGTTGGCTATTATAGCTTAGGGTTATTTATTTCTTGAGCCTTTGTGGTATAGCTATACATGGTTATTCATGTCTTGATCCTTTGGTATGTTGGCTATTATAGCTTAGGGTTATTTATTTCTTGAGGCTTTGGTATAGCTACACATGGTTATTCATGTCTTGATCCTTTGGTATAGCTACATAAGTTTGGTAATAAATGGTTATTTATGTCTTGATCCTTTGGTATAGCCATACATGGTATTTATGTCTTCATCCTTTATAGTATAGCTACATAAGTTTGGTAATAAATTGTGATGGGCTCAAACTCAAACTCCACACATACTTGCATACAGTGTAGTAGTAGCTAATGGCTCACCATCTAACAGCTCTTTAATTGTAAAACAATAGGGTTCAAGGGGGCTATTCTTGAAACAAAGGGGTTAAGAAGGTACAAGGGTAGGTTCGGAGCTTAGTACTATTGGAGAGGCATTTGATCAATGCTCCACCCTTGGATGTGCTCTATTTTGTAAGGCCCCTTTATGAGGAGTAGCCATTGTGGTGGGGTGAGCACCCGAGCACCTCGAACAATTCCCACTTTAGACACTAGATGGTGGCAGATGGTTAGGAGATGACATAGGTAGACTTAACACTCTGCCACGTAGGATGCATGCTTGTAAGGTCTATGCGATTGCATAATTAGTGAGTGCTCTTATGTTAAGTTCCTATTAGGCTTAGTTGTAATCTAATATGGTCCTACTCAAATGATATGGTCAGTTGGTCCTCGTGGACAAAGTTCCCATGACATGGCCGACCTACGTCCATGACCTACGTCCATACCGACCTTGGGTACTATATATAGACTAGTTTGGCAACCTTAGTTTATTATCAAGCTCATTGTGTTTGAGGACTCTTTTGAGAAATGACATTCTCCTTAAAAGCTCCTTATCTAGCACATCGGTGGATGGATGTCATCGGCTTGTAATCAAGTTTGCAAGCCAAAATATTATTTACTCCCCACTTCTTCTTGTACTTCAGTGTTTTGTATTGTGTTGATGGCTTTACTTTCAATATTGTGCATTCTTCTATAGACACGCCCTTGAGGATTGGATTTGGAGCTCCTTGAGTTGTATTGTCAACTTGGGGTTGAGTGTTAGGTGGTATAGGTAGCACTAAGGCTACTTTCACGGGGGTAGAAGAAAGTGATGCTACCTAGGATTAGATGCTTGGTTGTTTCTTTAGCAATCACGATTAACATATTTTAGGAAATGGGCACAATATAAGAGAACACATGGTTATGAGTGGGGACACCACAAACCAAACCACATTTCTTTGAGAGGATATAGATGTCGGTATCTAATGGGGGGGTTGTTAAGTGTTATCCAACTCTACCGAGTATTAGCTAAGTTTATTCAATGAGATTTTTAACGATTGAGGGTATAACAAGATTCTACTACTATGGCAGAGGGCCACTGTATAAAACTAGCATCGTTTCCCATTTTTGCTAAGGCACACTTGGGGATTCGTTGGCTTGCATGGTGCTATTATGGGCTTTTGTTCCCAAAGGAGGTACTAAAAGTTGCTTTAACACTTGCATCACATGGATCAAACACGAAGCTTATCATAGATTTGCTTCATGTATTAGTTGACGCCAAGAATAGATCTCTTCAATCGAGAATAGATTATTATAGATATGCCTCATGCGTAGTAGTTGAGGCCAATAATAGATCTGTTCGATTGGGAAGCAAGTGATAGTGTGTAAGTGGTTGAGGTGGCCTCATAAGTTTGCTTCTTTCATGGATTATTTAGAATAGCATATAAGTGTGTCTCCTTGGTTACTTTTACACAAGCACAATTTGCGATGTATGCACACAAAAACTGCAATGCAATTTCAAGCACTACTTAATAAAAAAGCATGGATGTATAGTGAGCCACATGGTACTAGATTTCTCGTTCTTTGATAACACATTCAGTGAAATCTTGTGATAAGTAAGCTCCTTTAAGCCCTTATTTTTTTTGCATAATCCACACATATTTTGATTGGTGAATGAAACCCTTTACTAATGATAGCTTTATGCTATGTGTAGTGACCCAATAAAGCTGTCATCGGTTCCTATGGTCATGTTAGTATACATAGGAAATGTTCTCAGCATGTCAAATACAATTATTTCCTTGAGACTCTGTATTTTCTTTGGGTTTAACATCTCCAACATTTGCTACTAGTCTCCCCATGGCAATATTCGGCTCCTATTATATCTGAAAATTTTTTAAGGTTTTTAGGCTTTGTGGCTTCACGTATAGTTTTTTTTTCTTGTAATGATTCACCCGAAGGATAGAAACTTATTTGGTAAACATTTTCCTCTGCATGTTGAAGATGGGCTTGGAGAGCATTGGTTGATAGAGGTAGTGCATAGAGTTTCGCTATTCTAGGCCAAAAGCTTCAAATAACTAGAGATCATGCCCTGTTTATGTTCTTGAATGCCATCATTGACTCCCATTTTGTCGTCTTGTTTTCATGGATCTAATGGTCTCTTTCCTTAGTGCCATATGGAGGAAACTTGTTGTAAGGCAACCTTAGGAATTTTGTATATATTTTTGAACATGTACATAAGGAGGATTATCTTAACTTTTCCCTCTTATTTAGAGACCTACATTCTTCTTCTTCAAACTAGGTCTTGTTGAAACGATCAGAATAGCTTTCAAGCTTTTTATAGCTTTAATATATTCCCTTTATAGAGGTTATAATTCTTATCCTCAATTCCACACATTAATAGAGGTGTCTTCATAGAGGTGTCTTCATCTGACACATATTTTGCGCACCAAAAAGTAGAGATTTTCCTCTCCCTTTAGATCATCTACTATAAAAATGAGCCCCTACTTAGGTCCCTTTTCTTAAGGAAAAAAATAAAAGCTCACTTACTCATCACTTGGTTGTTCTGATCTTTGAATGCTACAATGATGATACATGTGTTATTGTTGAAGAAGCAGGTGAAACCTACTAAAAAGTATGGTGTCATAATGTTTGAATTAGCCTTTGGATGTACTTACGTCGAATTTTGCAAGGTCTGGATGAAACCTACTAAAAAGAGTGGTGTCATAATGCGTCGAAGTTTGCAAGGTCTGGATGGATTTTTAAGAGTTTAGAGGAAAATTCTTTTTGAAGCAAAAAATGAGTCACACTTGGTCAAGAGTTGGTGATTTTCACATGCCAATTTTTTTATAATTATGAACTCTAGTCTTAGTGTGTTAGAATTGTTAGAATTGCAACATGTTGTTACTACTTTCTTCAAGGGTGGCTTTACCAAGAGGCTACAACAGTTAGTCATATTAAAACAACAAGTGTGAGCCTACCACAACAAGCTCAGTATCCTCATGAGTTAAAGGTCAACAATGACTACTTTGAAAAGCTGTCCCTCCAAATTGCTCTCCTTATTTACACCGCTAGGAGGTTCACATGCACCCACAAGGACTCTCACTCTTGCTCACTCTCACATAATAAACAAGAGGCACATTCACCAAGAATCCTACAGTTTACTCTCAACTCTCTCTCTCTCTCTCTCTCTCTCTCTCTAACACACAAGAAACTCAAATTGGCACAAAGGGGGACTGTTCCTTAGATGAAAAAAAGTCACTTATATACGATTGGCCCTTATTCACCCGATAACCTTATTGTAAGCTTGGTTATTGGCCACCAAGAATCCTACGTCTCTCTAACATATTTGGCCCCTTGATCACCAAGAAACCTACATCTTGTTAAATTTTACCGTAATTCTAGTAAGCATTTAAGCATTGAGATATCTCCCTTTCAGGCTCTTTATGGGTATCAAGTGCTTGTGTGTTTAATAGCTTTCCAAGAAGACAAGGTGGTAAAACCATTAGCTAAAAGAAGAGTTTTAAAAAAATGAAACAACTTCTTCAACTTATGCAAGGGCAATATGAAGAAAGCCCAAGAGGTTTAAAGGCTAATGCAGATGAGCATAAGCATGATGTTAATATTTAAGAAGGAGATTATATACTCTTGAACCTACCAAAGAGCTACCACAACACTTTCAAGGGTTCCACTAGTCCCAAGTTTGCTCATAGTACTATGGTCTATACTTGGTACACAAAAGGGTTGGTGATTTTTCCTGCAAGCTTAGCTTCCCTCATTCTACAATAATCCATGATGTATTTCATTCGTATAATCCCAAGAAGTATATGGGTTCAATCCCTGGAGAAGTGGCAGAGTTTCCACCTATGGGTGAAGAGGGAGAAAACATTTATGAGCCAGAGAGGATTGTGGGGAAGATGGACAAGGGAGTTAAGGAATAGAAGCATAGAGGAGTCCCTCATCAAATGAAAGTATTTACCCTTGGGGATGATGTCATCATCGGTCACACCACTCATCTTATCATGTCGTATGTTTAGATATTCAGTGTTGTGTTCGATATGACATCATTTAGAAAATGAGTGCCACGATCTGAAACCAACTCAGAGGGAGTTTTAAAACTATAAATTGTTTTCTCAATTAAAAAATAAGTTGTTGTTTGGGCATTATCCTTTCTTACGGCACAAGCCTTATACTATTCTCAGTAAAATAATCAGTTGCAACTATAATGTAATTCGTTTGCCTACAAGCTTTCCTATGTGCGATAACAAGGTCTATCTATGGAGGATGTTTCTTGACCATGTCGTATGATTGATTGAAGGTTCACTCAATAATTTCTTTGGAGGCTTTATTCATGGGACCGTATGGAAATCAAGGATATTTATTTTCTCACACTTGGAGGATCTAGTTCTATATCGAGTATGAGCATGGTTATTTTTGGAGATCTTCCTATCTTTTTTCTGGTCTAATGGATATGATAAAAGCTTCACTTCTCATTGATGTATAATTATATATATAAATATATATATATTAGATTTTGAGGATAAAATCTTTGGGAAGGGATGGCTCGTAATGAAGTAACAACTTCATTAGTTACTAACTCAGCAGGCTCTTCTAATATTGGATGAGAAGGGTAGAGGTCCTCAAAATGGTCTCAAAAACATGAAAAGAATAATGAATATGTCAATTGGAAGGTAGCTCCAACTTAAATGCACTATCATTGATCTTGGCAATAACCATCTTGAAAGGTACATAAAATCTAGGAGCTAACTTTACCATAGGGTTGGTCTCTATGGACTTAAGTCTCATTTTCTCAATATGAATAAGCAAATAGTTGCCTTCATTGAAGATAATATGTTTATGTTTACTATTTGCATACTTCATGTACTTCTGTCGAGCTTTTTGAATGTTCAATTTCACTAACTCGTGAATTTGGTCAAAGTCTCTACACAAAAGAATTTGTAGCCTCTATAGAATGTGAAAGACGAGCCGTAGGGGTCGGCAAAGCCTTACCATAGACTATCTTAGATGGTGTTGTCTTAGTAGTAGCCGTATGGACGGTTATTATATGCAAATTGCAAAATATGTAAATACTTATCCCACTGCTTTAGGCTGAGATGAAAGATAAGAAATAATAATAATTTACATAACTTTCTGAGTAAGGTCTCCCTTTTGGAGGGTAGATGTGATTGGCCATCTCATAGACTAAGTTTGAATCCCTTATATAGGGTTGCCCAAGGATCATCTTATATGATCCTATTGAAAGGCTCATCACCACAAAAGATAGGCAAAAAATCAAGCCAAGGTTTTGATTTTCGCATTACATAATAGGACACCAAGTGACGTGGCATTATTTTCATCAGTTAAACTTCACCGAGAGATTGGTATTATCTAGGTGAGGGTTTCCCCAAGTTTCCTGACAACTCCGTTGCTAATAATTCCAACTACAATGCCACCATCTAAGATTGCAATGAGTTGTTTGCCTTTGTAAGCAACATTGTGTTCATTTTCTCACTCTCAAAGTAGTGTCTTAACTTGTTTATGGAAACCTTGGGTAATCCTCATTTGGATTTTATCTTTCTCTAGCACCTCAAGGATTGATTGAATGGGCCTTAAAGATATGCTCTATTTTTTTTTCTCTCTATGTGGGCTCTTAAAATTCCTTCCAGGTGTGTAAGATCTTGCTATAAAGTGGAATTATTTACAACAAAAGCTTATGGGCACTTGGACTTCATAGGATAGAAAAGCAATGAGATTAGTGATGTCTATCACTTACTAGTCATATCCACTAGGTGATGGGCTAGGACACGGTATGGTAGGGACTCAAATTTTCCTTGTTCCAACAATTAGTAATAACAACACATCGAGTATGCAAAGGTGCAATGGCTGTTGGAGGTGATTGTTGGAAATGGGCTAGACTAGTTCAGCGTCTGTTGATGTTGGTAGCTATTATTAGAAATTTAGCAACCTATTGGCAGCCTTAGCAATGGAAGCATTGTATAGGGCCTGTTGTTGTAGCTGGGGTTATTTATGTCTTGAGCCTTGAGCCTTTGGTATGTTGGCTATTATAGCTTAGGGTTATTTATTTCTTGAGCCTTTGTGGTATAGCTATACATGGTTATTCATGTCTTGATCCTTTGGTATGTTGGCTATTATAGCTTAGGGTTATTTATTTCTTGAGGCTTTGGTATAGCTACACATGGTTATTCATGTCTTGATCCTTTGGTATAGCTACATAAGTTTGGTAATAAATGGTTATTTATGTCTTGATCCTTTGGTATAGCCATACATGGTATTTATGTCTTCATCCTTTATAGTATAGCTACATAAGTTTGGTAATAAATTGTGATGGGCTCAAACTCAAACTCCACACATACTTGCATACAGTGTAGTAGTAGCTAATGGCTCACCATCTAACAGCTCTTTAATTGTAAAACAATAGGGTTCAAGGGGGCTATTCTTGAAACAAAGGGGTTAAGAAGGTACAAGGGTAGGTTCGGAGCTTAGTACTATTGGAGAGGCATTTGATCAATGCTCCACCCTTGGATGTGCTCTATTTTGTAAGGCCCCTTTATGAGGAGTAGCCATTGTGGTGGGGTGAGCACCCGAGCACCTCGAACAATTCCCACTTTAGACACTAGATGGTGGCCAGATGGTTAGGAGATGACATAGGTAGGCTTAACACTCTGCCACGTAGGATGCATGCTTGTAAGGTCTATGCGATTGCATAATTAGTGAGTGCTCTTATGTTAAGTTCCTATTAGGCTTAGTTGTAATCTAATATGGTCCTACTCAAATGATATGGTCAGTTGGTCCTCGTTGTAAGATTCCTCCCCCAACTTCCCCTGTAATCAATCCCTCTTCAGAAATATAAAGACCTTGTTTATAACTGTTTTAACCTAGAGAGAGAAAATATTCTAGAGAGAGAATATTCAGATTTTGAATATTTTTTGATAGAAAAATATCTCACCTTATTAAAATGAATCCCCCTGAAACAGAAATTCAAAAAGAATTTTCCAATGTGCAATTGGAATTAATTGGAAATAGGTATAAAGAACCTTAGTCTAAGGGTCTAGATTTTCAGAAATTTTTAGATTATGGTCCAATTAAGGTTCCTATGGGCCAATAGCATCAATCCATGTGTAGGGAGGAGATAAATCCAAATTGTGAAAAGAAGATACCCAAAAATGAGTAAATGCTCACATAAGATGAAGAGTTGAAAATGTACAAGGTTTATTAGTAAAAAAACTATAAGCAATATTAAAAATATGAGATATTTTGGGAATAATGATTTTATTATGACACATATGTAAGGAAGGGGAGTCCCTTAAATGCTCACATAAGATGAAGAGTTGAAAATGTACAAGGTTTATTAGTAAAAAACTATGAGCAATATTAAAAATATGAGATATTTTGGGAATAATAATTTTATTATGACACATATGTAAGGAAGGGGAGTCCCTTAAATGCTCACATAAGATGAAGAGTTGAAAATGTACAAGGTTTATTAGTAAAAAACTATGAGCAATATTAAAATGATTCCATTATGACACATATGTAAGGAAGGGGAGTTCTTTAAAGGAGGTGCATATTTCACATAAGATGAAGAGTTGAAAATGTACAAGGTTTATTAATAAAAAACTATGAGCAATATTAAAATGATTCCATTATGACACATATGTAAGGAAGGGGAGTTGTTTAAAAAAGGTGCATATTTCACATGCTTGAATAAGTTTTAAACTCATAAAAATTGAGATATTTTATCTCTCCTCTCTCCTCATTCAAGTCTAGTTCCAAAAAGTTAGCTTAACTGACCTAAAAATGGTCAAAAAGTGACCAAACTGACTTGGAAAATTCTAGAATCGGTTTGTTTGGTTAGGAGCTCAAATTTTCCTATAAATAGAAGCCTTCCCTTGTTGAAAAAAACATAGTGTCTTATGCATTGTTACTCTACTCCACCTAAGCCAAGAACTATGAATTCTTTATGTAGAGATAGTGTCTTATGCATTGTTACTCTACTCCACCTAAGCCAAGAACTATGAATTCTTTATGTAGAGATAGTGTCTTATGCATTGTTACTCTACTCCACCTAAGCCAAGAACTGTGAATTCTTTAATAATTCACTAGTTTTTGATACTTCTCTCTTTCTTCAATCCCCATTGGTGGCTCCATCAACATACTAAACCAATTGATTGGTTGGGGGCCTCTACCGTGAATAAAGAATCAAGCAAATCATAAGGTAAGTATATTGAATTTTGATCTTTTCTATAATTTCTCAATGATTCTCTCTTCTCAACCCCTCTCAAGCTTGAGAAGCTTAATTGGTATGGTTTTTTTTAAAATGCTATTGAGGTTAATTGGTTGAATAGTAGTGAAGAGTTACATAATTAATAAATGCTATTGAAGTTAATTTCTATTTATGTTTAAATTCTAATGGTTTTTATGTAATTTCTCTCTCTCACTCAAGAAATGGTCATACTCATGACCCATTCTCAATCCAAATGAAGCTTTTCATAAGGCTTTTCCTTAATCCAAAATTAAGCTATGCTTGAGGCCAAATTAATGGCTTTTTTCTATGCTTTTAGTTTATGTATAATAATGATTCAATCCATTATGGATTGATGATCCAATTAGAGACCATTCTAATTATTTCCTTAATGATAAGTTTTATCCCTTAAAAAAAATTTGAGATTTATCAGTCATAGTAGCGGAGCTATGGCAAAATTTTTATAGAAATTACGCATAAAATAAATTCATTCAAAGCATAAAAAGAGGACTTCCTACCATATTCTAGGAACTATCATCCTAGATTAATTAAAAGAATTTTATTATGCATGGAGATGTGGATGTTTGCATGTAGATGTAGATGTATGGATGTGAGAGTGAATGTGGAGGTGGATGTATGCATGGAGATGTGGATGTATGCATGTAGAAGTAGATGTATAGATGTGGATGTGAATAGAGATGTAGATGTATACATGTAGATGTAGATGTATAGATGTGGATGTGGATGTATGCATGTAGATGTAGATGTATAGATGTGGATGTGGATGTGGAGGTGGATGTATGCATGTGGATGTATGGATGTGAATGTGGATGTGAATGTGGAGGTGGATGTATGCATGTAGATGTAGATGTATGAGGAGAATGTGAATGTGGATGTGGATGTATGCATAGAGATGTGGATGTATGCATGTAGATGAGAATGTACGCATATAGATGTGGATGTATGGATGTGAATGTGCATGTAGATGTGGATGTGAAAATAGATATATGGATGTAGATGTGGATGTGTGGATGTGAACGTGGATGTGGATGTGGATGTATGGATGTGAATGTGCATGTAGATGTGGATGTGAAAATAGATGTATGGATGTAGATGTGGATGTGTGGATGTGAATGTGGATGTGGATGTGGATATATGTATGGATGTGAATATACGATATGTGATGTGAAGGAATATGAAGTGTTGAGATGGAAAATGATGTATGGATGTAGATGTGGATGTGAAAATAGATGTATGGATGTAGATGTGGATGTATGGATGTGAATGTGGATGTGGATGTGGATATATGTATGGATGTGAATATACGATATGTGATGTGAAGGAATATGAAGTGTTGAGATGGAAAATGATGTGATGGGATGAGTATACATATAAATGGAATATGGAATAAGTAATGTGGATTGATGAGGGATAATGTGGAAAAATGAAAGTAAAAATAGAAACTGTATTGTAAACTGTTTGTAAATGCTGTTTGTAAATGACTGTTTTATGTCAAGATTGCTGGGGGAGCATTGTGACCATCTTGTGATTAAGGTCGTGGAGACCTAACTGATAATGTTGCAACTGCTGACGGAGAGTCAATGAAGGACGTCTCGCGTAGCAAGGTTGGCCGAGGTCTTGACCAGCCTCGGTGCGATTAAAATGGTGAGCTTCCGGTACGGTGGATGAGGGGCCAAGGAAGCGGCCTATGCGTGAAGCGCTAGGTCACCTGCGAAGGATCCTAGAGGGTGCTGACCATACGGTGCTCGGGCTCTGGGTCGCCTAGGATACCCACGCGTGCATCGAGGAAGATATTGGAACAGAGTTGGAGTTGTTTTCTGAAATCGGGCATGGATCTGGTTGATTGACCTTGCTGGTCTTCAATGGATGAGTCCATGGCCCTTTATATGGATCTGTTGGTTGATCTTGCTGATCTTCAACGAGAGTCCATCTTGATAAGTGATTATATTGCTGAGTATTATGGGCTAGGGATTAGGAAACGGCCCCTGAGTGGATAGGTGGTGAGCGTCCTAGTTACCAATGATGCCATAGATACTCTGATGAAGGAATGATGGGAAAATTGAGAATCAACTGGATAAATTGGAAGATGGTGATCAGTGATACGATGGTTTTATTAAAAGATTGTTTTAAACTGGTTGAATCTGTGAAAAGGCAATTTCATATTGGGTGTGTGAGTGGTGTGACTAGTTTTATTTTGCATGAACATCCGGCTAGGGAGCCTTGGAACTCTTTTCCTTGGTACCTGGGACAAAACCTAACCAAATTATTAATTGGATCCCATCACTACAGTGGTTGGGCGGTTGGCTAACCCATGGGATCGGATGGGGTTAGGCTGGACTGATGGATCCGTAAATCGAGACTCAAACTTTTGTTTTTACGATAGAAAAAATAAATCTCGGACAGTAACTGTTCTATGGATAGGAATCAACGGCTGTGCCTCTTGAATGGGGAAAAAAGCGTTGATCCCAATGATCCAAGTGCAAGTTTCTTCCTTGAACTGACTAAGTATCTTATAGATGTAATTGGATCATCTCGATCAGAAATGATCTTGACTACGTTAGAGTAAAAAGTTATCGTAGTGGAATCGCCCGTGCTTTCCGGTAAAGGAAGTTTTTCCGGGTTCGGTTTTGGAACAACCGACGGATTAGTCTCTTATCCGGATATCCGTGGGCGAGGCTCCGAGTGTGGGACCCCTGTCCCGTGCGAGAAGCGCTACTTCCGCTGCCAGTACCCCGAATCCGTTGCTCGGTGGGAACAGGGATCTTACAGTTGGTATCAGAGCATTTGGTTAATAAAGATCAACTGAGAAGACAAATATGTCAAAAATTTATCAAGAAACACAAAAAGGTTATAATTGTGTGATATAATTCATACAATTTGATATTCAAACTGAAATTCATAAATTGATAAATGGGTTCTTCAGATGGAAGTACCGCAATTATATAGAATCCCTGACTTGCTTGAGGCCTAGACATGATAGTATTTACCTTATAATTCCAAGGGCCGTGACTACCCGTATATACTGAGAGTATACTGCAGCTCTTTACTGACAGTATATACGAGTAAATCTAAGACTTGAAATTATAAGCGTTAATGCTATCTAGATGATGATTTCGAATATGATTGATATGATTTTTAATTCTGTTTGAGAATTGATGAATTGATTGGGATTCTGATTGAAAATGCTGATTGAAAAATGTTGATTTTTAAAAATTAGTTGAAATATAATGAAACCACAATGAGGGAGAATGGGACGAGTCCCTGTGATGATATTCATAACTAGAATGATGATAATGAATTCAGCAAATCACTATGAGATTAGTGGGTTGTGCTGTCAGATTGCTACTGTTAATACTTGATCGGTAGATCAAGATAAGGGATGTCAAATTGAGAACTTGCTTGACTGAAATTTCCGTGGAGGAATGTTCCGAAGGAAACTTTTCGGTCTAATGGACCATTATCATGTTAAAGATATAAATGATATGATCTGATGAATTGTTATTTAATGATGAGTTCTATTTAAGGGATATTTATCCCAGTGTTCTGTTGGGTTGACCAGAATATAAGGAACCCCAGAATAAAATTGGATCTTAAGAAAAAGAGTTGTCCTCTACCTTGAGAGATGAGGACATCTCGCACTTTTTAAGTGGGGTAGAATGTAAGATTCCTCCCCAGCCTTCAAGGTATACAGGAGTAAGAATCTCCCTTTCTGATCTTATAATTATTCCCTCTCTAAAATAAAAGAAAGTTTCTGTTTAAAAAAGGAAGACCCTTTCCCTAGAATACTTCTCAGGAGTCCCACCTGTTTTAAGGATTTAGAACAATGAGTTCAGAAGTGAGAATCGGTGTTTTGGATACCAAGGTTTTGGTTTTCATTCGAGTACGGCCCAAAAGAAGTTCTTTATCTCTTGGGGAGTATAAGAAGTTATCCCCCAGATATTGTGACCCTTATATCTGAATTCAATGAAAGTAGGTGACTTAGCCTACAAGCTTCTTTTATCTCCTCATCTCAAAATTCTTAATGCCTTCTATAAAAAAATGTTTCAAACACAAATCATGGAAAGACGGTAAAACTTCAGTGGCAAGTTACCGTTGGCTTCTAAGTTACGCTAGCTCCTTCCTTTATATAAGTCGTAACTTTTACTTGTCGCTCACAGTAATCTTACTTCCATCGATCTCCTTTCTTTCTTAATCTCCTTCATGGCTTGGCAACAAGAACTAGTTTTATCCATAATGATTCCTCACCTTCAAGACGCAAGAGAGTCTGTGAAGAAAGACTTTATAGAACAGTATGAGCGCTCACTTTTTCCTCACCTAGGAACTTCTGTAGCGCAGACCAAATGGCGAACCTATCAAAACATAACTAGGGTAACACCCTGGGGTCAGCAGCACTTTCGTAACAATGTCCGCTTGGCCATGGTTATCGAAGCCTTGGGTTTGGGTCCCCGATACTACTGCGTCATGAGATCAAGGCATCTTGGGTTTTCTGAGCGGGTCTTCTTACTGGCGTGTTTTCTTCCTCATGTGAAGATATGCCTTTACTCCGTTTTTGGCTTGCCTCTCAGAGGTCCTTTTGTTAGATCACCTCATACCACTGAGATAGGTGCGGCAATAACCAGCAGAATCATTCCCATAGATGAGTTACCCTATACTTGTGCAGCTTGTGAGGACTGCTTTTGTGACCATATGATGGACGGGCTTATGTAAGTGTAAAGAGTTCTTCTATCTTTACTGTATAAGTTCCGAGAATGAATAAAGTTTAAATCTTGTTCTTATTTTGAATCCTGCTCTCTTTAAGACTTTTCTTGGTGGTTAATCTTGACAAAAAAATTTCTCTAAGTCTCATATTCGTGCATCTTGCGAAATTATCCCAGTTTGCGAGATGAGGACATCTCGCGTTTTTTAAGTGGGGTAGAATGTAAGATTCCTCCCCCAACCCCCTTTTTGATGTCTAGTATCTTCCCCTGTAATCAATCCCTCTTCAGAAATATAAAGACCTTGTTTATAACTGTTTTAACCTAGAGAGAGAATATTCAGATTTTGAATATTTTTTGATAGAAAAATATCTCACCTTATTAAAATGAATCCCCCTGAAACAGAAATTCAGAAAGAATTTTCCAATGTGCAATTGGAATTAATTGGAAATAGGTATAAAGAACCTTAGTCTAAGGGTCTAGATTTTCAGAAATTTTTAGATTATGGTCCAATTAAGGTTCCTATGGGCCAATAGCATCAATCCATGTGTAGGGAGGAGATAAATCCAAATTGTGAAAAGAAGATACCCAAAAATGAGTAAATGCTCACATAAGATGAAGAGTTGAAAATGTACAAGGTTTATTAGTAAAAAACTATGAGCAATATTAAAAATATGAGGTATTTTGGGAATAATGATTTTATTATGACACATATGTAAGGAAGGGGAGTCCCTTAAATGCTCACATAAGATGAAGAGTTGAAAATGTACAAGGTTTATTAGTAAAAAACTATGAGCAATATTAAAAATATGAGATATTTTGGGAATAATGATTTTATTATGACACATATGTAAGGAAGGGGAGTCCCTTAAATGCTCACATAAGATGAAGAGTTGAAAATGTACAAGGTTTATTAGTAAAAAACTATGAGCAATATTAAAATGATTCCATTATGACACATATGTAAGGAAGGGGAGTTCTTTAAAGGAGGTGCATATTTCACATAAGATGAAGAGTTGAAAATGTACAAGGTTTATTAATAAAAAACTATGAGCAATATTAAAATGATTCCATTATGACACATATGTAAGGAAGGGGAGTTGTTTAAAAAAGGTGCATATTTCACATGCTTGAATAAGTTTTAAACTCATAAAAATTGAGATATTTTATCTCTCCTCTCTCCTCATTCAAGTCTAGTTCCAAAAAGTTAGCTTAACTGACCTAAAAATGGTCAAAAAGTGACCAAACTGACTTGGAAAATTCTAGAATCGGTTTGTTTGGTTAGGAGCTCAAATTTTCCTATAAATAGAAGCCTTCCCTTGTTGAAAAAAACATAGTGTCTTATGCATTGTTACTCTACTCCACCTAAGCCAAGAACTATGAATTCTTTATGTAGAGATAGTGTCTTATGCATTGTTACTCTACTCCACCTAAGCCAAGAACTATGAATTCTTTATGTAGAGATAGTGTCTTATGCATTGTTACTCTACTCCACCTAAGCCAAGAACTGTGAATTCTTTAATAATTCACTAGTTTTTGATACTTCTCTCTTTCTTCAATCCCCATTGGTGGCTCCATTAACATACTAAACCAATTGATTGGTTGGGGGCCTCTACTGTGAATAAAGAATCAAGCAAATCATAAGGTAAGTATATTGAATTTTGATCTTTTCTATAATTTCTCAATGATTCTCTCTTCTCAACCCCTCTCAAGCTTGAGAAGCTTAATTGGTATGGTTTTTTTTTAAATGCTATTGAGGTTAATTGGTTGAATAGTAGTGAAGAGTTACATAATTAATAAATGCTATTGAAGTTAATTTCTATTTATGTTTAAATGCTAATGGTTTTTATGTAATTTCTCTCTCTCACTCAAGAAATGGTCATACTCATGACCCATTCTCAATCCAAATGAAGCTTTTCATAAGGCTTTTCCTTAATCCAAAATTAAGCTATGCTTGAGGCCAAATTAATAGCTTTTTTCTATGCTTTTAGTTTATGTATAATGATGATTCAATCCATTATGGATTGATGATCCAATTAGAGACCATTCTAATTATTTCCTTAATGATAAGTTTTATCCCTTAAAAAAAATTTGAGATTTATCAGTCATAGTAGCGGAGCTATGGCAAAATTTTTATAGAAATTACGCATAAAATAAATTCATTCAAAGCATAAAAAGAGGACTTCCTACCATATTCTAGGAACTATCATCCTAGATTAATTAAAAGAATTTTATTATGCATGGAGATGTGGGATGTTTGCATGTAGATGTAGATGTATGGATGTGAGGGTGAATGTGGAGGTGGATGTATGCATGGAGATGTGGATGTATGCATGTAGAAGTAGATGTATAGATGTGGATGTGAATAGAGATGTAGATGTATACATGTAGATGTAGATGTATAGATGTGGATGTGGATGTATGCATGTAGATGTAGATGTATAGATGTGGATGTGGATGTGGAGGTGGATGTATGCATGTGGATGTATGGATGTGAATGTGGATGTGAATGTGGAGGTGGATGTATGCATGTAGATGTAGATGTATGAGGAGAATGTGAATGTGGATGTGGATGTATGCATAGAGATGTGGATGTATGCATGTAGATGAGAATGTACGCATATAGATGTGGATGTATGGATGTGAATGTGCATGTAGATGTGGATGTGAAAATAGATGTATGGATGTAGATGTGGATGTGTGGATGTGAACGTGGATGTGGATGTGGATGTATGCATAGAGATGTGGATGTATGCATGTAGATGAGAATGTACGCATATAGATGTGGATGTATGGATGTGAATGTGCATGTAGATGTGGATGTGAAAATAGATGTATGGATGTAGATGTGGATGTGTGGATGTGAATGTGGATGTGGATGTGGATATATGTATGGATGTGAATATACGATATGTGATGTGAAGGAATATGAAGTGTTGAGATGGAAAATGATGTATGGATGTAGATGTGGATGTGAAAATAGACGTATGGATGTAGATGTGGATGTATGGATGTGAATGTGGATGTGGATGTGGATATATGTATGGATGTGAATATACGATATGTGATGTGAAGGAATATGAAGTGTTGAGATGGAAAATGATGTGATGGGATGAGTATACATATAAATGGAATATGGAATAAGTAATGTGGATTGATGAGGGATAATGTGGAAAAATGAAAGTAAAATTAGAAACTGTATTGTAAACTGTTTGTAAATGCTGTTTGTAAATGACTGTTTTATGTCAAGATTGCTGGGGGAGCATTGTGACCATCTTGTGATTAAGGTCGTGGAGACCTAACTGATAATGTTGCAACTGCTGACGGAGAGTCAATGAAGGACGTCTCGCGTAGCAAGATCGGCCGAGGTCTTGACCAGCCTCGGTGCGATTAAAATGGTGAGCTTCCGGTACGGTGGATGAGGGGCCAAGGAAGCGGCCTATGTGTGAAGCGCTAGGTCACCTGCGAAGGATCCTAGAGGGTGCTGACCATACGGTGCTCGGGCTCTGGGTCGCCTAGGATACCCACGCGTGCGTCGAGGAAGATATTGGAACAGAGTTGGAGTTGTTTTCTGAAATCGGGCATGGATCTGGTTGATTGACCTTGCTGGTCTTCAATGGATGAGTCCATGGCCCTTTATATGGATCTGTTGGTTGATCTTGCTGATCTTCAACGAGAGTCCATCTTGATAAGTGATTATATTGCCGAGTATTATGGGCTAGGGATTATGAAACGGCCCCTGAGTGGACAGGTGGTGAGCGTCCTAGTTACCAATGATGCCATAGATACTCTGATGAAGGAATGATGGGAAAATTGAGAATCAACTGGATAAATTGGAAGATGGTGATCAGTGATACTATGGTTTTATTAAAGGACTGTTTTAAACTGGTTGAATCTATGAAAAGGCAATTTCATATTGGGTGTGTGAGTGGTGTGACTAGTTTTATTTTGCATGAACATCCGGATAGGGGGCCTTGGAACTCTTTTCCTTGGTACCCGGGACAAAACCTAACCAAATTATTAATTGGATCCCATCACTACAGTGGTTGGGCAGTTGGCTAACCCATGGGATTGGATGGGGTTAGGCTGGACTGATGGATCCGTAAATCGAGACTCAAACTTTTGTTTTTACGATAGAAAAAATAAATCCCGGACAGTAACTGTTCTATGGATAGGAATCAACGGCTGTGCCTCTTGAATGGGGAAAAAAGCGTTGATCCCAATGATCCAAGTGCAAGTTTCTTCCTTGAACTGACTAAGTATCTTATAGATGTAATTGGATCATCTCGATCAGAAATGATCTTGACTACGTTAGAGTAAAAAGTTATCCTGGTGGAATCGCCCGTGCTTTCCGGTAAAGGAAGTTTTTCTGGGTTCGGTTTTGGAACAACCGACGGATTAGTCTCTTATCCGGATATCCGTGGGCGAGGCCCCGAGTGTAGGACCCCTGTCCCGCGCAAGAAGCACTACTTCCGCTGCCAGTACCCCGAATCCGTTGCTCGGTGGGAACAAGGATCTTACACTCGTGGACAAAGTTCCCATGACATGGCCGACCTACGTCCATGACCTACGTCCATACCGACCTTGGGTACTATATATAGACTAGTTTGGCAACCTTAGTTTATTATCAAGCTCATTGTGTTTGAGGACTCTTTTGAGAAATGACATCCTCCTTAAAAGCTCCTTATCTAGCACATGGGTGGATGGATGTCATCACCTTGTAATCAAGTTTGCAAGCCAAAATATTATTTACTCCCCACTTCTTCTGGTACTTCAGTGTTTTGTATTGTGTTGATGGCTTTACTTTCAATATTGTGCATTCTTCTATAGACACGCCCTTGAGGATTGGATTTGGAGCTCCTTGAGTTGTATTGTCAACTTGGGGTTGAGTGTTAGGTGGTATAGGTAGCACTAAGGCTACTTTCACGGGGGAAGAAGAAAGTGATGCTACCTAGGATTAGATGCTTGGTTGTTTCTTTAGCAATCACGATTAACATATTTTAGGAAATGGGCACAATATAAGAGAACACATGGTTATGAGTGGGGACACCACAAACCAAACCATATTTCTTTGAGAGGATATAGATGTCGGTATCTAATGGGGGGGTTGTAAAGTATTATCCTGCTCTGCCGAGTATTAGCTAAGTTTATTCAATGAGATTTTTAACGATTGAGGGTATAACAAGATTCTACTACTATGGCAGAGGGCCACTGTATAAAACTAGCATCGTTTCCCATTTTTGCTAAGGCACACTTGGGGATTCGCTGGCTTGCATGGTGCTATTATGGGCTTTTGTTCCCAAAGGAGGTACTAAAAGTTGCTTTAACACTTGCATCACATGGATCAAACACGAAGCTTATCATAGATTTGCTTCATGTATTAGTTGACGCCAAGAATAGATCTCTTCAATCGGGAATAGATTATTATAGATATGCCTCATGCGTAGTAGTTGAGGCCAATAATAGATCTGTTCGATTGGGAAGCAAGTGATAGTGTGTAAGTGGTTGAGGTGGCCTCATAAGTTTGCTTCTTTCATGGATTATTTAGAATAGCATATAAGTGTGTCTCCTTGGTCACTTTTACACAAGCACAATTTGCGATGTATGCACACAAAAACTGCAATGCTATTTTCAAGCACTACTTAATAAAAAAGCATGGATGTATAGTGAGCCACATGGTACTAGATTTCTCGTTCTTTGATAACACATTCAGTGAAATCTTGTGATAAGTAAGCTCCTTTAAGCCCTTATTTTTTTGCATAATCCACACATATTTTGATTGGTGAATGAAACCCTTTACTAATGATAGCTTTATGCTATGTGTAGTGACCCAATAAAGCTGTCATCGGTTCCTATGGTCATGTTAGTATACATAGGAAATGTTCTCAGCATGTCAAATACAATTATTTCCTTGAGACTCTGTATTTTCTTTGGGTTTAACATCTCCAACATTTGCTACTAGTCTCCCCATGGCAATATTCGGCTCCTATTATATCTGAAATTTTTTTAAGGTTTTTAGGCTTTGTGGCTTCACATATAGTTTTTTTTTTCTTGTAATGATTCACCCGAAGGATAGAAACTTATTTGGTAAACATTTTCCTCTGCATGTTGAATATGGGCTTGGAGAGCATTGGTTGATAGAGGTAGTGCATAGAGTTTCGCTATTCTAGCCCAAAAGCTTCAAATAACTAGAGATCATGCCCTGTTTATGTTCTTGAATGCCATCATTGACTCCCATTTTGTCGTCTTGTTTTCATGGATCTAATGGTCTCTTTCCTTAGTGCCATATGGAGGAAACTTGTTGTAAGGCAACCTTAGGAATTTTGTATGTATTTTTGAACATGTACATAAGGAGGATTATCTTAACTTTTCCCTCTTATTTAGAGACCTACATTCTTCTTCTTACTAGGTCTTGCTGAAACGATCAGAATAGCTTTCAAGCTTTTTATAGCTTTAATATATTCCCTTTATAGAGGTTATAATTCTTATCCTCAATTCCACACATTAATTATTAAAGTTTTGAAGTTCTCTTTTTATGTAGGAGTTGGATTTTATGGTTTTTGCCTTGTTTGATGTCATTTTTTTAGAAGACGCATCATAATTTGGTATATATTTTTCACACAAAACCTCACAAATAAACCCTTGCCTTTCAATCATATGTTGTTTCCCTTTTCATATGTAGGAGTTGGTGGATTTTATGGTTTTGCCTTGTTTAAGAGAGGTGTCTTCATCTGACACATATTTTGCGCACCAAAAAGTAGAGATTTTCCTCTCCCTTTGGATCATCTACTATAAAAATGAGCCCCTACTTAGGTCCCTTTTCTTAAGGAAAAAAATAAAAGCTCACTTACTCATCACTTGGTTGTTCTGATCTTTGAATGCTACAATGATGATACATGTGTTATTGTTGAAGAAGCAGGTGAAACCTACTAAAAAGTATGGTGTCATAATGTTTGAATTAGCCTTTGGATGTACTTACGTCGAATTTTGCAAGGTCTGGATGGAACCTACTAAAAAGAGTGGTGTCATAATGCATCGAAGTTTGCAAGGTCTGGATGGATTTTTAAGAGTTTAGAGGAAATTTCTTTTTGAAGCAAAAAATGAGTCACACTTGGTTAAGAGTTGGTGATTTTCACATGCCAATTTTTTTATAATTATGAACTCTAGTCTTAGTGTGTTAGAATTGTTAGAATTGCAACATGTTGTTACTACTTTCTTCAAGGGTGGCTTTACCAAGAGGCTACAACAGTTAGTCATATTAAAACAACAAGTGTGAGCCTACCACAACAAGCTCAGTATCCTCACGAGTTAAAGGTCAACAATGACTACTTTGAAAAGCTGTCCCTCCAAATTGCTCTCCTTATTTACACCGCTAGGAGGTTCACATGCACCCACAAGGACTCGCACTCTTGCTCACTCTCACATAATAAACAAGAGGCACATTCACCAAGAATCCTACAGTTTACTCTCAACTCTCTCTCTCTCTCTCTCTCTCTCTAACACACAAGAAACTCAAATTGGCACAAAGGGGGACTGTTCCTTAGATGAGAAAAAGTCACTTATATACGATTGGCCCTTATTCACCCGATAACCTTATTGTAAGCTTGGTTATTGGCCACCAAGAATCCTACGTCTCTCTAACATATTTGGCCCCTTGATCACCAAGAAACCTACATCTTGCTAAATTTTACCGTAATTCTAGTAAGCATTTAAGCATTGAGATATCTCCCTTTGAGGCTCTTTATGGGTATCAAGTGCTTGTGTGTTTAATAGTTTTCCAAGAAGACAAGGTGGTAAACCCATTAGCTAAAAGAAGAGTTGGAAAAAATGAAACAACTTCTTCAACTTATGCAAGGGCAATATGAAGAAAGCCCAAGAGGTTTAAAGGCTAATGCAAATGAGCATAAGCATGATGTTAATATTTAAGAAGGAGATTATATACTCTTGAACCTACCAAAGAGCTACCACAACACTTTCAAGGGTTCCACTAGTCCCAAGTTTGCTCATAGTACTATGGTCTATACTTGGTACACAAAAGGATTGGTGATTTTTCCTGCAAGCTTAGCCTCCCTCATTCTACAATAATCCATGATGTATTTCATTCGTATAATCCCAAGAAGTATATGGGTTCAATCCCTGGAGAAGTGGCAGAGTTTCCACCTATGGGTGAAGAGGGAGAAAACATTTATGAGCTTGAGAGGATTGTGGGGAAGAAGGACAAGAGAGTTAAGGAATAGAAGCATAGAGGAGTCCCTCATCAAATGAAAGTATTTACCCTTGGGGATGATGTCATCATCGGTCACACCACTCATCTTATCATGTCGTATGTTTAGATATTCAGTGTTGTGTTCGATATGACATCATTTAGAAAATGAGTGCCACGATCTGAAACCAACTCAGAGGGAGTTTTAAAACTACAAATTGTTTTCTCAATTAAAAATTAAGTTGTTGTTTGGGCATTATCCTTTCTTACGGCACAAGCCTTATACTATTCTCAGTAAAATAATCAGTTGCAACTATAATGTAATTCGTTTGCCTACAAGCTTTCCTATGTGCGATAACAAGGTCTATCTATGGAGGATGTTTCTTGACCATGTCGTATGATTGATTGAAGGTTCACTCAATAATTTCTTTGGAGGCTTTATTCATGGGACCGTATGGAAATCAAGGATATTTATTTTCTCACACTTGGAGGATCTAGTTCTATATCGAGTATGAGCATGGTTATTTTTGGAGATCTTCCTATCTTTTTTCTGGTCTAATGGATATGATAAAAGCTTCACTTCTCATTGATGTATAATTATATATATAAATATATATGTATTAGATTTTGAGGATAAAATCTTTGGGAAGGGATGGCTCGTAATGAAGTAACAACTTCATTAGTTAGATTTACGATCGTATGAGTGGATGAGATTTTGGTAAGAACTAAATAAAATTCTTGGTATCCATTTAATATTTTTAATAGGATGATTCTTGAAAGTCACAAGATACTTGACATAAGGGCTGCATATGTGTGTGTAGTGATGGTCTCATGGTCAATGATAGACTCAGGCACAAGATGTTTTTCTTCATCTACTAACTCAGCAGGCTCTTCTAATATTGGATGAGAAGGGTAGAGGTCCTCAAAATGGTCTCAAAAACATGAAAAGAATAATGAATATGTCAATTGGAAGGTAGCTCCAACTTAAATGCACTATCATTGATCTTGGCAATAACCATCTTGAAAGGTACATAAAATCTAGGAGCTAACTTTACCATAGGGTTGGTCTCTATGGACTTAAGTCTCATTTTCTCAATATGAATAAGCAAATAGTTGCCTTCATTGAAGATAATATGTTTATGTTTACTATTTGAATACTTCATGTACTTCTGTCGAGCTTTTTGAATGTTCAATTTCACTAACTCGTGAATTTGGTCAAAGTCTCTACACAAAAGAATTTGTAGCCTCTATAGAATGTGAAAGACGAGCCGTAGAGGTCGGCAAAGCCTTACCATAGACTATCTTAAATGGTGTTGTCTTAGTAGTAGCCGTATGGACGGTTATTATATGCAAATTGCAAAATATGTAAATACTTATCCCACTGCTTTAGGCTGAGATGAAAGATAAGAAATAATAATAATTTACATAACTTTCTGAGTAAGGTCTCCCTTTTGGAGGGTAGATGTGATTGGCCATCTCATAGACTAAGTTTGAATCCCTTATATAGGGTTGCCCAAGGATCATCTTATATGATCCTATTGAAAGGCTCATCACCACAAAAGATAGGCAAAAAATCAAGCCAAGGTTTTGATTTTCGCATTACATAATAGGACACCAAGTGACGTAGCATTATTTTCATCAGTTAAACTTCACCGAGAGATTGGTATTATCTAGGTGAGGGTTTCCCCAAGTTTCCTGACAACTCCGTTGCTAATAATTCCAACTACAATGCCACCATCTAAGATTGCAATGAGTTGTTTGCCTTTGTAAGCAACATTGTGTTCATTTTCTCACTCTCAAAGTAGTGTCTTAACTTGTTTATGGAAACCTTGGGTAATCCTCATTTGGATTTTATCTTTCTCTAGCACCTTAAGGATTGATTGAATGGGCCTTAGAGATATGCTCTATTTTTTTTCTCTCTATGTGGGCTCTTAAAATTCCTTCCAGGTGTGTAAGATCTTGCTATAAAGTGGAATTATTTA
This sequence comes from Cibotium barometz, assembly GCF_041138505.1. Taxonomy (NCBI): domain Eukaryota; kingdom Viridiplantae; phylum Streptophyta; class Polypodiopsida; order Cyatheales; family Cibotiaceae; genus Cibotium; species Cibotium barometz. The sequence continues at coordinate 16,782,025 of NC_141079.1, forward strand.
CAACAAAAGCTTATGGGCACTTGGACTTCATAGGATAGAAAAGCAATGAGATTAGTGATGTCTATCACTTACTAGTCATATCCACTAGGTGATGGGCTAGGACGCGGTATGGTAGGGACTCAAATTTTCCTTGTTCCAACAATTAGTAATAACAACACATCGAGTATGCAAAGGTGCAATGGCTGTTGGAGGTGATTGTTGGAAATGGGCTAGACTAGTTCAGCGTCTGCTGATGTTGGTAGCTATTATTAGAAATTTAGCAACCTATTGGCAGCCTTAGCAATGGAAGCATTGTATAGGGCCTGTTGTTGTAGCTGGGGTTATTTATGTCTTGAGCCTTGAGCCTTTGGTATGTTGGCTATTATAGCTTAGGGTTATTTATTTCTTGAGCCTTTGTGGTATAGCTATACATGGTTATTCATGTCTTGATCCTTTGGTATGTTGGCTATTATAGCTTAGGGTTATTTATTTCTTGAGGCTTTGGTATAGCTACACATGGTTATTCATGTCTTGATCCTTTGGTATAGCTACATAAGTTTGGTAATAAATGGTTATTTATGTCTTGATCCTTTGGTATAGCCATACATGGTATTTATGTCTTCATCCTTTATAGTATAGCTACATAAGTTTGGTAATAAATTGTGATGGGCTCAAACTCAAACTCCACACATACTTGCATACAGTGTAGTAGTAGCTAATGGCTCACCATCTAACAGCTCTTTAATTGTAAAACAATAGGGTTCAAGGGGGCTATTCTTGAAACAAAGGGGTTAAGAAGGTACAAGGGTAGGTTCGGAGCTTAGTACTATTGGAGAGGCATTTGATCAATGCTCCACCCTTGGATGTGCTCTATTTTGTAAGGCCCCTTTATGAGGAGTAGCCATTGTGGTGGGGTGAGCACCCAAGCACCTCGAACAATTCCCACTTTAGACACTAGATGGTCGCCAGATGGTTAGGAGATGACATAGGTAGGCTTAACACTCTGCCACGTAGGATGCATGCTTGTAAGGTCTATGCGATTGCATTATTAGTGAGTGCTCTTATGTTAAGTTCCTATTAGGCTTAGTTGTAATCTAATATGGTCCTACTCAAATGATATGGTCAGTTGGTCCTCGTGGACAAAGTTCCCATGACATGGCCGACCTACGTCCATGACCTACGTCCATACCGACCTTGGGTACTATATATAGACTAGTTTGGCAACCTTAGTTTATTATCAAGCTCATTGTGTTTGAGGACTCTTTTGAGAAATGACATCCTCCTTAAAAGCTCCTTATCTAGCACATGGGTGGATGGATGTCATCAGCTTGTAATCAAGTTTGCAAGCCAAAATATTATTTACTCCCCACTTCTTCTTGTACTTCACTGTTTTGTATTGTGTTGATGGCTTTACTTTCAATATTGTGCATTCTTCTATAGACACGCCCTTGAGGATTGGATTTGGAGCTCCTTGAGTTGTATTGTCAACTTGGGGTTGAGTGTTAGGTGGTATAGGTAGCACTAAGGCTACTTTCACGGGGGAAGAAGAAAGTGATGCTACCTAGGATTAGATGCTTGGTTGTTTCTTTAGCAATCACGATTAACATATTTTAGGAAATGGGCACAATATAAGAGAACACATGGTTATGAGTGGGGACACCACAAACCAAACCATATTTCTTTGAGAGGATATAGATGTCGGTATCTAATGGGGGGGTTGTTAAGTGTTATCCAACTCTGCCGAGTATTAGCTAAGTTTATTCAATGAGATTTTTAACGATTGAGGGTATAACAAGATTCTACTACTATGGCAGAGGGCCACTGTATAAAACTAGCATCGTTTCCCATTTTTGCTAAGGCACACTTGGGGATTCGCTGGCTTGCATGGTGCTATTATGGGCTTTTGTTCCCAAAGGAGGTACTAAAAGTTGCTTTAACACTTGCATCACATGGATCAAACACGAAGCTTATCATAGATTTGCTTCATGTATTAGTTGACGCCAAGAATAGATCTCTTCAATCGGGAATAGATTATTATAGATATGCCTCATGCGTAGTAGTTGAGGCCAATAATAGATCTGTTCGATTGGGAAGCAAGTGATAGTGTGTAAGTGGTTGAGGTGGCCTCATAAGTTTGCTTCTTTCATGGATTATTTAGAATAGCATATAAGTGTGTCTCCTTGGTCACTTTTACACAAGCACAATTTGCGATGTATGCACACAAAAACTGCAATGCTATTTTCAAGCACTACTTAATAAAAAAGCATGGATGTATAGTGAGCCACATGGTACTAGATTTCTCGTTCTTTGATAACACATTCAGTGAAATCTTGTGATAAGTAAGCTCCTTTAAGCCCTTATTTTTTTGCATAATCCACACATATTTTGATTGGTGAATGAAACCCTTTACTAATGATAGCTTTATGCTATGTGTAGTGACCCAATAAAGCTGTCATCGGTTCCTATGGTCATGTTAGTATACATAGGAAATGTTCTCAGCATGTCAAATACAATTATTTCCTTGAGACTCTGTATTTTCTTTGGGTTTAACATCTCCAACATTTGCTACTAGTCTCCCCATGGCAATATTCGGCTCCTATTATATCTGAAAATTTTTTAAGGTTTTTAGGCTTTGTGGCTTCACATATAGTTTTTTTTTTCTTGTAATGATTCACCCGAAGGATAGAAACTTATTTGGTAAACATTTTCCTCTGCATGTTGAAGATGGGCATTGGTTGATAGAGGTAGTGCATAGAGTTTCGCTATTCTAGCCCAAAAGCTTCAAATAACTAGAGATCATGCCCTGTTTATGTTCTTGAATGCCATCATTGACTCCCATTTTGTCGTCTTGTTTTCATGGATCTAATGGTCTCTTTCCTTAGTGCCATATGGAGGAAACTTGTTGTAAGGCAACCTTAGGAATTTTGTATGTATTTTTGAACATGTACATAAGGAGGATTATCTCAACTTTTCCCTCTTATTTAGAGACCTACATTCTTCTTCTTCAAACTAGGTCTTGCTGAAACGATCAAAATAGCTTTCAAGCTTTTTATAGCTTTAATATATTCCCTTTATAGAGGTTATAATTCTTATCCTCAATTCCACACATTAATTATTAAAGTTTTGAAGTTCTCTTTTTATGTAGGAGTTGGATTTTATGGTTTTTGCCTTGTTTGATGTCATTTTTTTAGAAGACGCATCATAATTTGGTATATATTTTTCACACAAAACCCCACAAATAAACCCTTGCCTTTCAATCATATGTTGTTTCCCTTTTCATATGTAAGAGTTGGTGGATTTTATGGTTTTGCCTTGTTTAAGAGAGGTGTCTTCATCTGACACATATTTTGCGCACCAAAAAGTAGAGATTTTCCTCTCCCTTTGGATCATCTACTATAAAAATGAGCCCCTACTTAGGTCCCTTTTCTTAAGGAAAAAAATAAAAGCTCACTTACTCATCACTTTGTTGTTCTGATCTTTGAATGCTACAATGATGATACATGTGTTATTGTTGAAGAAGCAGGTGAAACCTACTAAAAAGTATGGTGTCATAATGTTTGAATTAGCCTTTGGATGTACTTAGGTCGAATTTTGCAAGGTCTGGATGGAACCTACTAAAAAGAGTGGTGTCATAATGCGTCGAAATTTGCAAGGTCTGGATGGATTTTTAAGAGTTTAGAGGAAAATTCTTTTTGAAGCAAAAAATGAGTCACACTTGGTCAAGAGTTGGTGATTTTCACATGCCAATTTTTTTATAATTATGAACTCTAGTCTTAGTGTGTTAGAATTGTTAGAATTGCAACATGTTGTTACTACTTTCTTCAAGGGTGGCTTTACCAAGAGGCTACAACAGTTAGTCATATTAAAACAACAAGTGTGAGCCTACCACAACAAGCTCAGTATCCTCACGAGCTAAAGGTCAACAATGACTACTTTGAAAAGCTGTCCCTCCAAATTGCTCTCCTTATTTACACCGCTAGGAGGTTCACATGCACCCACAAGGACTCTCACTCTTGCTCACTCTCACATAATAAACAAGAGGCACATTCACCAAGAATCCTACAGTTTACTCTCAACTCTCTCTCTCTCTCTCTCTCTCTCTCTCTCTAACACACAAGAAACTCAAATTGGCACAAAGGGGGACTGTTCCTTAGATGAGAAAAAGTCACTTATATACGATTGGCCCTTATTCACCCAAAAACCTTATTGTAAGCTTGGTTATTGGCCACCAAGAATCCTACGTCTCTCTAACATATTTGGCCCCTTGATCACCAAGAAACCTACATCTTGCTAAATTTTACTGTAATTCTAGTAAGCATTTAAGCATTGAGATATCTCACTTTGGGTTTTATGGGTATCAAATGCTTGTGTGTTTAATAGCTTTCCAAGAAGACAAGGTGGTAAACCCATTAGCTAAAAGAAGAGTTGGAAAAAATGAAACAACTTCTTCAACTTATGCAAGGGCAATATGAAGAAAGCCCAAGAGGTTTAAAGGCTAATGCAGATGAGCATAAGCATGATGTTAATATTTAAGAAGGAGATTATATACTCTTGAACCTACCAAAGAGCTACCACAACACTTTCAAGGGTTCCACTAGTCCCAAGTGTGCTCATAGTACTATGGTCTATACTTGGTACACAAAAGGGTTGGTGATTTTTCCTGCAAGCTTAGCCTCCCTCATTCTACAATAATCCATGATGTATTTCATTCGTATAATCCCAAGAAGTATATGGGGTCAATCCCTGGAGAAGTGGCAGAGTTTCCACCTATGGGTGAAGAGGGAGAAAACATTTATGAGCCAGAGAGGATTGTGGGGAAGAAGGAAAAGAGAGTTAAGGAATAGAAGCATAGAGGAGTCCCTCATCAAATGAAAGTATTTACCCTTGGGGATGATGTCATCATCGGTCACACCACTCATCTTATCATGTCGTATGTTTAGATATTCAGTGTTGTGTTCGATATGACATCATTTAGAAAATGAGTGCCACGATCTGAAACCAACTCAGAGGGAGTTTTAAAACTACAAATTGTTTTCTCAATTAAAAAATAAGTTGTTGTTTGGGCATTATCCTTTCTTACGGCACAAGCCTTATACTATTCTCAGTAAAATAATCAGTTGCAACTATAATGTAATTCGTTTGCCTACAAGCTTTCCTATGTAAGATTCCTCCCCAGCCTTCGAGGTATACTGGAGTAAGAATCTTCCCTTCTGATCTTATAATTATTCCCTCTCTAAAATTTAAAAAAAAATTCTGTTTAAAAAAGGAAGACCCTTTTCCTAGAATACTTCTCAGGAGTCACGCCTGTTTTAAGGATTTAGAACAATGAGTTTAGAAGTGAGAATCGGTGTTTTGGATACCAAGGTTTTGGTTTTCATTCGAGTACGGCCCAAAAGAAGTTCTTTATCTCTTGGGGAGTATAAGAAGTTATCCCCCAGATATTGTGATCCTTGTATCTGAATTCAATGAAAGTAGGTGACTTAGCCTACAAGTTTCTTTTATCTCCTCATCTCAAAATTCTCAATGCCTTCTATAGAAAAATGTGTCAAACACAAATCATGGAAAGACGGTAAAACTTCAGTGGCAAGTTACCGTTGGCTTCTAGGTTACGCTAGCTCCTTCCTTTATATAAGTCGTAACTTTTACTTGTCGCTCACAGTAATCTTACTCCCATCAATCTCCTTTCTTTCTTAATCTCCTTCATGGCTTGGCAACAGGAATTAGTTTTATCCCTGATGATTTCTCACCTTCAAGACGCAAGAGAGTCTGTGAAGAAAGACTTTATAGAACAGTATGAGCGCTCACTTTTTCCTCACCTAGGAACTTCTGTAGCGCAGACCAAATGGCGGACCTATCAAAACATAACTAGGGTAACACCCTGGGGACAGCAGCACTTTCGTAACAATGTCCGCTTGGCCATGGTTATCGAAGCCTTGGGTTTGGGTCCCCGATACTACTGCGTCATGAGATCAAGGCATCTTGGGTTTTCTGAGCGGGTCTTCTTACTGGCGTGTTTTCTTCCTCATGAGAAGATATGCCTTTACCCCGTTTTTGGCTTGCCTCTCAGAGGTCCTTTTGTTAGATCACCTCATACCACTGAGATAGGTGCGGCAATAACCAGCAGAATCATTCCCATAGATGAGTTACCCTATACTTGTGCAGCTTGTGAGGACTGCTTTTGTGACCATATGATGGACGGGCTTATGGAAGTGTAAAGAGTTTCTCTATCTTTACTGTATAAGTTCCGAGAATGAATAAAGTTTAAATCTTGTTATTATTTTGAATCTTGCTCTCTTTAAGACTTTTCTTGGTGGTTAATCGTGATTAAAATTTTTCTCTAAGTCTCATATTCGTGCATCTTGCGAAATTATTCCAAGTTGCGAGATGAGGACATCTCGCGTTTTTTAAGTGGGGTAGAATGTAAGATTCCTCCCCCAACCCCTTTTTGATGTCTAGTATATTCTCCTGTAATCAATTCCTTTTCTGAAATATAAGAGATCTTGTTTGTGACTGTTTTAACCTAGAGAGAGAAAATATTCTAGAGAGAGAATATTCAGATTCTGAATAATTCTGGATAGAAAAATATCTCTTATAATTCAGATGAGCTCCCCTGAAACAGAAATTTAGAAAGAATTTTCCAATGTGCAATTGGAATTAATTGGAAATAGGTATAAAGAACCTTAGCCTAAGGGTCTAGATTTTCATAAATCTTTAGACTATGGTCCAATTAAGGTTCCTATGGGCCAATAGCATCAATCCATGTGTAGGGAGGAGATAAATCCAATTTGTAAAAGAAGATACCCAAAAATTGAGTAAATGCTCACATAAGATGAAGAGTTGAAAATGTACAAGGTTTATTAGTAAATAAACACATATGTAAGGAAGGGGAGTTCTTTAAAGGAGGTGCATATTTCACATAAGATGAAGAGTTGAAAATGTACAAGGTTTATTAGTAAATAAACACATATGTAAGGAAGGGGAGTTCTTTAAAGGAGGTGCATATTTCACATAAGATGAAGAGTTGAAAATGTACAAGGTTTATTAGTAAAAAAAACTATGACACATATGTAAGGAAGAGGAGTTCTTTAAATGAGGTGCACATTTCACATAAGATGAAGAGTTGAAAATGTACAAGGTTTATTAGTAAAAAACTATGAGCAATAAAATTTTGACACATATGTAAGGAAGGGGAATTCTTTAAAGGAGGTGCATATTTCACATGCTTGAATGAGTTTTAAACTCAAAAATAATGTGATATTTTTATCTCTCATCTCTCTTGAACCAAACCAAATCAAAATGGAACCAAACCGAATCAAAAAGTAACCAAACTAGGTCCAAATCTAGTCCAAATTCAACCAAACTGACTTGGAAAATTCTAGAATCAGTTTGTTTGGTTAGGAGCTCAAATTTTCCTATAAATAGAAGCCTCCCCTTGTCGAAAAAAATATAATGTCTTATGCATTGTTACTCTACTCCACCTAAGCCAAAATATAGAGTCTTATGCTTTGTTACTCTACTCCACCTAAGCCAAAATATAGAGTGTCTTATGCTATGTTACTCCACCTAAGCCAAGAACTGTGAATTCTTTAATAAATCACTAGTTTTTGACACTTCTCTCTTTCTTCAATCCCCATTGGTGGCTCCATCAACATACTAAACCAATTGATTGGTTGGGGGCCTCTACCGTGAATAAAGAATCAAGCAAATCATAAGGTAAGTATATTGAATTTTGATCTTTCTATGATTTCTCAATGATTCTCTCTTCTCAACCCCTCTCAAGCTTGAGAAGTTTAATTGGTATGGTTTTTTTTAAATGCTATTGAAGTTAATTGGTGAATAGTAGTGAAGAGTTACATACTTTAATAAATGCTATAGAAGTTAATTTCCACTTATATTTAAATTCTAATGGTTTTGATAATTTCTCTCTCTCACTCAAGAAATGGTCATACTCATGACCCATTCTCAATCCAAATGAAGCTTTTCATAAAGCTTTTTCTTAATCCAAGATTAAGCTATGCTTGAGGCCAAATTAATGGCTTTTGCTATGCTTTTAGGTTATGCACATTAATGATTCAATCCATTATGGATTGATGACCCAATTAGAGACCATTCTAATTGTTTTCTTAATGATCCAATTAGAGACCATTATGGATTGATGATCCAATTAGAGACCATTCTAATTGTTTTCTTAATGATCCAATTAGAGACCATTATGGATTGATGACCCAATTAGAGACCATTCTAATTGTTTTCTTAATGATCCAATTAGAGACCATTATGGATTGATGATCCAATTAGAGACCATTCTAATTGTTTTCTTAATGATCCAATTAGAGACCATTATGGATTGATGATCCAATTAGAGACCATTCTAATTGTTTTCTTAATGATCCAATTAGAGACCATTATGGATTGATGATCCAATTAGAGACCATTCTAATTGTTTTCTTAATGATCCAATTAGAGACCATTATGGATTGATGATCCAATTAGAGACCATTCTAATTATTTTCTTAATGATCCAATTAGAGACCATTATGGATTGATGAGACCATTCTAATTATTTCTTTAATAATGAGCTTTATCCCTTAGAAAAAAATTGAGATTTATCAGTCATAGTAGCGGAGCTATGGCAAAATTTTTATAGAAATTACGCATAAAATAAATTCATTCAAAGTATAAAAAGAGGAATTCCTACCATATTCTAGGAACTATCATCCTAGATTAATTAAAAGAATTTTATTATGCATGGAGATGTGGATGTTGCATGTAGATGTAGATGTATGGATGTGAGTGTGAATGTGGAGGTGGATGTATGCATGGGACGTGGATGTATGCATGTAGAAATAGATGTGTAGATGAGGATGTAAATGGAGATGTGGATGGATGCATGTAGATGTAGAGGTATAGATGTAGATGTGAATGGAGATGTGGATGTATACATGTAGATGTAGATGTATAGATGTAGATGTGGATGTGGAGGTGGATGGATGCATGTAGATGTAGATGTATAGATGTAGATGGGAATGGAGATATGGATGTATGCATGTAGATGTAGTTGTTAATGGAGATGTATATGTATACATGTAGATGTAGATGTATAGATGTAGAGGTGGATGTGGATGGGGATGTATGCATGTAGATGTAGGTGTATAGACGTAGATGTGGATGTAGAGGTGGATGTATGCATGTAGATGTAGGTGTATAGACGTAGATGTGGATGTAGAGGTGGATGTATGCATGTAGATGTAGGTGTATAGACGTAGATGTGGATGTAGAGGTGGATGTATGCATGTAGATGTAGATGTATAGATGTGGATGTGAATGTGGAGTGGATGTATACATGTAGATGTAGGTGTATGGAGGTGAATGTGAATGTGGATGTGAATGTATGCATAGGGATGTAGATGTATGCATGTAGATGTGAATGTACACATATAGTTGTGGATGTATGGATGTGAATATACGATTGTGATGTGAGGGAATCTGAAGTGATGAGATGGAAATGATGTGATGGGATGAGTATACATATAAATGGAATATGGAATAAGTAATGTAGATTGAGGAGGGATAATGTGGAAAAATGAAAGTTAAAATAGAAATTGTATTGTAAACTGTTTGTAAATGCTGTTTGTAAATGCTGTCTGTAAATGATTGTTTTATGTCAAGAATGCTGGGGGGAGCATTTTGACCGTCTTGTGATTAAGGTCGTGATGAGGAAGTTGCAACTGCTGACGGGGAGTCAATGAAGGACGTCTCGCGTAGCAAGGTCGGCCGAGGTCTTGACCAGCCTCGGTGCGATTAAAATGGTGAGCTTCCGGTACGGTGGATGAGGGGCCAAGGAAGCGGCCTATGCGTGAAGCGCTAGGTTACCTGCGAAGGATCCTAGAGGGTGCTGACCATACGGTGCTCGGGCTCTGGGTTGCCTAGGATACCCACGCGTGCGTCGAGGAAGATATTGGAACAGAGTTGGAGTTGTTTTCTGAAATCGAGCATGGATCTGGTTGATTGACCTTGCTGGTCTTCAATGGATGAGTCCATGGCTCCTTATATGGATCTGTTGGTTGATCTTGCTGATCTTCAACGAGAGTCCATCTTGTTAAGTGATTATATTGCCAAGTATTATGGGCTAGGAACTATCGAAACGGCTCCTGAGCGTTCTAGTTGCCAATGATGCCATAGATACTCTGATGAAGGAATGATGGGAAATTAAGAATCAATTGGATAAATTGGAAGATGGTGATCAATGATACTATGGTTTTATTAAAGGATTGTTTTAAACTGGTTGAATCTGATTGAAAAAGGGCAATTTCATATTGGGTGTGTGAGTGGTGTGACTAGTTTTATTTTGCATGAACATCCGGCTAGGGGGCCTTGGAACTCTTTTCCTTGGTACCCGGGACAAAACCTAACCAAATTTTTAATTGGATCCCATCACTACAGTGGTTGGGCGGTTGGCTAACCCATGGGATCGGATGGGGTTAGGCTGGACTGATGGATCCGTAAATCGAGACTCAAACTTTTGTTTTTACGATAGAAAAAAAAAATAAAATCCCGGACAGTAACTGTTCTATGGATAGGAATCAACGGCTGTGCCTCTTGAATGGGGAAAAAAGCGTTGATCCCAATGATCCAAGTGCAAGTTTCTTCCTTGAACTGACTAAGTATCTTATAGATGTAATTGGATCATCTCGATCAGAAATGATCTTGGCTACGTTAGAGTAAAAGTTATCCTGGTGGAATCGCCCGTGCTTTCCGGTAAAGGAAGTTTTCCGGGTTCGGTTTTGGAACAACCGATGGATTAGTCTCTTATCCGGATATCCGCGGGTGAGGCCCCGAATGTGGGACCCCTGTCCCGCACGAGAAGTGCTACTTCCGCTGCTAGTATCCCGAATCTGTTGCTCGGTGGGAACAGGGATCTTACATCCTATGTGCGATAACAAGGTCTATCTATGGAGGATGTTTCTTGACCATGTCGTATGATTGATTGAAGGTTCACTCAATAATTTCTTTGGAGGCTTTATTCATGGGACCGTATGGAAATCAAGGATATTTATTTTCTCACACTTGGAGGATCTAGTTCTATATCGAGTATGAGCATGGTTATTTTTGGAGATCTTCCTATCTTTTTTCTGGTCTAATGGATATGATAAAAGCTTCACTTCTCATTGATGTATAATTATATATATAAATATATATGTATTAGATTTTGAGGATAAAATCTTTGGGAAGGGATGGCTCGTAATGAAGTAACAACTTCATTAGTTAGATTTACGATGGTATGAGTGGATGATATTTTGGTAAGAACTAAATAAAATTCTTGGTATCCATTTAATATTTTTAATAGGATGATTCTTGAAAGTCACAAGATACTTGACATAAGTGCTGCATATGTGTGTGTAGTGATGGTCTCATGGTCAATGATAGACTCAGGCACAAGATGTTTTTCTTCATCTACTAACTCAGCATGCTATTCTAATATTGGATGAGAAGGGTAGAGGTCCTCAAAATGGTCTCAAAAACATGAAAAGAATAATGAATATGTCAATTGGAAGGTAGCTCCAACTTAAATGCACTATCATTGATCTTGGCAATAACCATCTTGAAAGGTACATAAAATCTAGGAGCTAACTTTACCATAGGGTTGGTCTCTATGGACTTAAGTCTCATTTTCTCAATATGAATAAGCAAATAGTTGCCTTCATTGAAGATAATATGTTTATGTTTACTATTTGCATACTTCATGTACTTCTGTCGAGCTTTTTGAATGTTCAATTTCACTAAGTCGTGAATTTGGTCAAAGTCTCTACACAAAAGAATTTGTAGCCTCTATAGAATGTGAAAGACGAGCCGTAGGGGTCGGCAAAGCCTTACCATAGACTATCTTAAATGGTGTTGTCTTAGTAGTAGCCGTATGGACGGTTATTATATGCAAATTGCAAAATATGTAAATACTTATCCCATTGCTTTAGGCTGAGATGAAAGATAAGAAATAATAATAATTTACATAACTTTCTGAGTAAGGTCTCCCTTTTGGAGGGTAGATGTGATTGGCCATCTCATAGACTAAGTTTGAATCCCTTATATAGGGTTGCCCAAGGATCATCTTATATGATCCTATTGAAAGGCTCATCACCACAAAAGATAGGCAAAAAATCAAGCCAAGGTTTTGATTTTCACATTACATAATAGGACACCAAGTGACGTAGCATTATTTTCATCAGTTAAACTTCACCGAGAGATTGGTATTATCTAGGTGAGGGTTTCCCCAAGTTTCCTGACAACTCCGTTGCTAATAATTCCAACTACAATGCCACCATCTAAGATTGCAATGAGTTGTTTGCTTTTGTAAGCAACATTGTGTTCATTTTCTCACTCTCAAAGTAGTGTCTTAACTTGTTTATGGAAACCTTGGGTAATCCTCATTTGGATTTTATCTTTCTCTAGCACCTCAAGGATTGATTGAATGGGCCTTAGAGATATGTTCTATTTTTTTTCTCTCTATGTGGGCTCTTAAAATTCCTTCCAGGTGTGTAAGATCTTGCTATAAAGTGGAATTATTTACAACAAAAGCTTATGGGCACTTGGACTTCATAGGATAGAAAAGCAATGAGATTAGTGATGTCTATCACTTACTAGTCATATCCACTAGGTGATGGGCTAGGACGCGGTATGGTAGGGACTCAAATTTTCCTTGTTCCAACAATTAGTAATAACAACACATCGAGTATGCAAAGGTGCAATGGCTGTTGGAGGTGATTGTTGGAAATGGGCTAGACTAGTTCAGCGTCTGCTGATGTTGGTAGCTATTATTAGAAATTTAGCAACCTATTGGCAGCCTTAGCAATGGAAGCATTGTATAGGGCCTGTTGTTGTAGCTGGGGTTATTTATGTCTTGAGCCTTGAGCCTTTGGTATGTTGGCTATTATAGCTTAGGGTTATTTATTTCTTGAGCCTTTGTGGTATAGCTATACATGGTTATTCATGTCTTGATCCTTTGGTATGTTGGCTATTATAGCTTAGGGTTATTTATTTCTTGAGGCTTTGGTATAGCTACACATGGTTATTCATGTCTTGATCCTTTGGTATAGCTACATAAGTTTGGTAATAAATGGTTATTTATGTCTTGATCCTTTGGTATAGCCATACATGGTATTTATGTCTTCATCCTTTATAGTATAGCTACATAAGTTTGGTAATAAATTGTGATGGGCTCAAACTCAAACTCCACACATACTTGCATACAGTGTAGTAGTAGCTAATGGCTCACCATCTAACAGCTCTTTAATTGTAAAACAATAGGGTTCAAGGGGGCTATTCTTGAAACAAAGGGGTTAAGAAGGTACAAGGGTAGGTTCGGAGCTTAGTACTATTGGAGAGGCATTTGATCAATGCTCCACCCTTGGATGTGCTCTATTTTGTAAGGCCCCTTTATGAGGAGTAGCCATTGTGGTGGGGTGAGCACCCGAGCACCTCGAACAATTCCCACTTTAGACACTAGATGGTGGCAGATGGTTAGGAGATGACATAGGTAGACTTAACACTCTGCCACGTAGGATGCATGCTTGTAAGGTCTATGCGATTGCATAATTAGTGAGTGCTCTTATGTTAAGTTCCTATTAGGCTTAGTTGTAATCTAATATGGTCCTACTCAAATGATATGGTCAGTTGGTCCTCGTGGACAAAGTTCCCATGACATGGCCGACCTACGTCCATGACCTACGTCCATACCGACCTTGGGTACTATATATAGACTAGTTTGGCAACCTTAGTTTATTATCAAGCTCATTGTGTTTGAGGACTCTTTTGAGAAATGACATTCTCCTTAAAAGCTCCTTATCTAGCACATCGGTGGATGGATGTCATCGGCTTGTAATCAAGTTTGCAAGCCAAAATATTATTTACTCCCCACTTCTTCTTGTACTTCAGTGTTTTGTATTGTGTTGATGGCTTTACTTTCAATATTGTGCATTCTTCTATAGACACGCCCTTGAGGATTGGATTTGGAGCTCCTTGAGTTGTATTGTCAACTTGGGGTTGAGTGTTAGGTGGTATAGGTAGCACTAAGGCTACTTTCACGGGGGTAGAAGAAAGTGATGCTACCTAGGATTAGATGCTTGGTTGTTTCTTTAGCAATCACGATTAACATATTTTAGGAAATGGGCACAATATAAGAGAACACATGGTTATGAGTGGGGACACCACAAACCAAACCATATTTCTTTGAGAGGATATAGATGTCGGTATCTAATGGGGGGGTTGTTAAGTGTTATCCAACTCTGCCGAGTATTAGCTAAGTTTATTCAATGAGATTTTTAACGATTGAGGGTATAACAAGATTCTACTACTATGGCAGAGGGCCACTGTATAAAACTAGCATCGTTTCCCATTTTTGCTAAGGCACACTTGGGGATTCGTTGGCTTGCATGGTGCTATTATGGGCTTTTGTTCCCAAAGGAGGTACTAAAAGTTGATTTAACACTTGCATCACATGGATCAAACACGAAGCTTATCATAGATTTGCTTCATGTATTAGTTGACGCCAAGAATAGATCTCTTCAATCGAGAATAGATTATTATAGATATGCCTCATGCGTAGTAGTTGAGGCCAATAATAGATCTGTTCGATTGGGAAGCAAGTGATAGTGTGTAAGTGGTTGAGGTGGCCTCATAAGTTTGCTTCTTTCATGGATTATTTAGAATAGCATATAAGTGTGTCTCCTTGGTCACTTTTACACAAGCACAATTTGCGATGTATGCACACAAAAACTGCAATGCTATTTTCAAGCACTACTTAATAAAAAAGCATGGATGTATAGTGAGCCACATGGTACTAGATTTCTCGTTCTTTGATAACACATTCAGTGAAATCTTGTGATAAGTAAGCTCCTTTAAGCCCTTATTTTTTTGCATAATCCACACATATTTTGATTGGTGAATGAAACCCTTTACTAATGATAGCTTTATGCTATGTGTAGTGACCCAATAAAGCTGTCATCGGTTCCTATGGTCATGTTAGTATACATAGGAAATGTTCTCAGCATGTCAAATACAATTATTTCCTTGAGACTCTGTATTTTCTTTGGGTTTAACATCTCCAACATTTGCTACTAGTCTCCCCATGGCAATATTCGGCTCCTATTATATCTGAAAATTTTTTAAGGTTTTTAGGCTTTGTGGCTTCACATATAGTTTTTTTTTTCTTGTAATGATTCACCCGAAGGATAGAAACTTATTTGGTAAACATTTTCCTCTGCATGTTGAAGATGGGCATTGGTTGATAGAGGTAGTGCATAGAGTTTCGCTATTCTAGCCCAAAAGCTTCAAATAACTAGAGATCATGCCCTGTTTATGTTCTTGAATGCCATCATTGACTCCCATTTTGTCGTCTTGTTTTCATGGATCTAATGGTCTCTTTCCTTAGTGCCATATGGAGGAAACTTGTTGTAAGGCAACCTTAGGAATTTTGTATGTATTTTTGAACATGTACATAAGGAGGATTATCTCAACTTTTCCCTCTTATTTAGAGACCTACATTCTTCTTCTTCAAACTAGGTCTTGCTGAAACGATCAAAATAGCTTTCAAGCTTTTTATAGCTTTAATATATTCCCTTTATAGAGGTTATAATTCTTATCCTCAATTCCACACATTAATTATTAAAGTTTTGAAGTTCTCTTTTTATGTAGGAGTTGGATTTTATGGTTTTTGCCTTGTTTGATGTCATTTTTTTAGAAGACGCATCATAATTTGGTATATATTTTTCACACAAAACCCCACAAATAAACCCTTGCCTTTCAATCATATGTTGTTTCCCTTTTCATATGTAAGAGTTGGTGGATTTTATGGTTTTGCCTTGTTTAAGAGAGGTGTCTTCATCTGACACATATTTTGCGCACCAAAAAGTAGAGATTTTCCTCTCCCTTTGGATCATCTACTATAAAAATGAGCCCCTACTTAGGTCCCTTTTCTTAAGGAAAAAAATAAAAGCTCACTTACTCATCACTTGGTTGTTCTGATCTTTGAATGCTACAATGATGATACATGTGTTATTGTTGAAGAAGCAGGTGAAACCTACTAAAAAGTATGGTGTCATAATGTTTGAATTAGCCTTTGGATGTACTTAGGTCGAATTTTGCAAGGTCTGGATGGAACCTACTAAAAAGAGTGGTGTCATAATGCGTCGAAATTTGCAAGGTCTGGATGGATTTTTAAGAGTTTAGAGGAAAATTCTTTTTGAAGCAAAAAATGAGTCACACTTGGTCAAGAGTTGGTGATTTTCACATGCCAATTTTTTTATAATTATGAACTCTAGTCTTAGTGTGTTAGAATTGTTAGAATTGCAACATGTTGTTACTACTTTCTTCAAGGGTGGCTTTACCAAGAGGCTACAACAGTTAGTCATATTAAAACAACAAGTGTGAGCCTACCACAACAAGCTCAGTATCCTCACGAGCTAAAGGTCAACAATGACTACTTTGAAAAGCTGTCCCTCCAAATTGCTCTCCTTATTTACACCGCTAGGAGGTTCACATGCACCCACAAGGACTCTCACTCTTGCTCACTCTCACATAATAAACAAGAGGCACATTCACCAAGAATCCTACAGTTTACTCTCAACTCTCTCTCTCTCTCTCTCTCTCTCTCTCTCTCTCTAACACACAAGAAACTCAAATTGGCACAAAGGGGGACTGTTCCTTAGATGAGAAAAAGTCACTTATATACGATTGGCCCTTATTCACCCAAAAACCTTATTGTAAGCTTGGTTATTGGCCACCAAGAATCCTACGTCTCTCTAACATATTTGGCCCCTTGATCACCAAGAAACCTACATCTTGCTAAATTTTACTGTAATTCTAGTAAGCATTTAAGCATTGAGATATCTCACTTTGGGTTTTATGGGTATCAAGTGCTTGTGTGTTTAATAGCTTTCCAAGAAGACAAGGTGGTAAACCCATTAGCTAAAAGAAGAGTTGGAAAAAATGAAACAACTTCTTCAACTTATGCAAGGGCAATATGAAGAAAGCCCAAGAGGTTTAAAGGCTAATGCAGATGAGCATAAGCATGATGTTAATATTTAAGAAGGAGATTATATACTCTTGAACCTACCAAAGAGCTACCACAACACTTTCAAGGGTTCCACTAGTCCCAAGTTTGCTCATAGTACTATGGTCTATACTTGGTACACAAAAGGGTTGGTGATTTTTCCTGCAAGCTTAGCCTCCCTCATTCTACAATAATCCATGATGTATTTCATTCGTATAATCCCAAGAAGTATATGGGGTCAATCCCTGGAGAAGTGGCAGAGTTTCCACCTATGGGTGAAGAGGGAGAAAACATTTATGAGCCAGAGAGGATTGTGGGGAAGAAGGAAAAGAGAGTTAAGGAATAGAAGCATAGAGGAGTCCCTCATCAAATGAAAGTATTTACCCTTGGGGATGATGTCATCATCGGTCACACCACTCATCTTATCATGTCGTATGTTTAGATATTCAGTGTTGTGTTCGATATGACATCATTTAGAAAATGAGTGCCACGATCTGAAACCAACTCAGAGGGAGTTTTAAAACTACAAATTGTTTTCTCAATTAAAAAATAAGTTGTTGTTTGGGCATTATCCTTTCTTACGGCACAAGCCTTATACTATTCTCAGTAAAATAATCAGTTGCAACTATAATGTAATTCGTTTGCCTACAAGCTTTCCTATGTGCGATAACAAGGTCTATCTATGGAGGATGTTTCTTGACCATGTCGTATGATTGATTGAAGGTTCACTCAATAATTTCTTTGGAGGCTTTATTCATGGGACCGTATGGAAATCAAGGATATTTATTTTCTCACACTTGGAGGATCTAGTTCTATATCGAGTATGAGCATGGTTATTTTTGGAGATCTTCCTATCTTTTTTCTGGTCTAATGGATATGATAAAAGCTTCACTTCTCATTGATGTATAATTATATATATAAATATATATGTATTAGATTTTGAGGATAAAATCTTTGGGAAGGGATGGCTCGTAATGAAGTAACAACTTCATTAGTTAGATTTACGATGGTATGAGTGGATGATATTTTGGTAAGAACTAAATAAAATTCTTGGTATCCATTTAATATTTTTAATAGGATGATTCTTGAAAGTCACAAGATACTTGACATAAGTGCTGCATATGTGTGTGTAGTGATGGTCTCATGGTCAATGATAGACTCAGGCACAAGATGTTTTTCTTCATCTACTAACTCAGCATGCTATTCTAATATTGGATGAGAAGGGTAGAGGTCCTCAAAATGGTCTCAAAAACATGAAAAGAATAATGAATATGTCAATTGGAAGGTAGCTCCAACTTAAATGCACTATCATTGATCTTGGCAATAACCATCTTGAAAGGTACATAAAATCTAGGAGCTAACTTTACCATAGGGTTGGTCTCTATGGACTTAAGTCTCATTTTCTCAATATGAATAAGCAAATAGTTGCCTTCATTGAAGATAATATGTTTATGTTTACTATTTGCATACTTCATGTACTTCTGTCGAGCTTTTTGAATGTTCAATTTCACTAAGTCGTGAATTTGGTCAAAGTCTCTACACAAAAGAATTTGTAGCCTCTATAGAATGTGAAAGACGAGCCGTAGGGGTCGGCAAAGCCTTACCATAGACTATCTTAAATGGTGTTGTCTTAGTAGTAGCCGTATGGACGGTTATTATATGCAAATTGCAAAATATGTAAATACTTATCCCATTGCTTTAGGCTGAGATGAAAGATAAGAAATAATAATAATTTACATAACTTTCTGAGTAAGGTCTCCCTTTTGGAGGGTAGATGTGATTGGCCATCTCATAGACTAAGTTTGAATCCCTTATATAGGGTTGCCCAAGGATCATCTTATATGATCCTATTGAAAGGCTCATCACCACAAAAGATAGGCAAAAAATCAAGCCAAGGTTTTGATTTTCGCATTACATAATAGGACACCAAGTGACGTAGCATTATTTTCATCAGTTAAACTTCACCGAGAGATTGGTATTATCTAGGTGAGGGTTTCCCCAAGTTTCCTGACAACTCCGTTGCTAATAATTCCAACTACAATGCCACCATCTAAGATTGCAATGAGTTGTTTGCTTTTGTAAGCAACATTGTGTTCATTTTCTCACTCTCAAAGTAGTGTCTTAACTTGTTTATGGAAACCTTGGGTAATCCTCATTTGGATTTTATCTTTCTCTAGCACCTCAAGGATTGATTGAATGGGCCTTAGAGATATGTTCTATTTTTTTTCTCTCTATGTGGGCTCTTAAAATTCCTTCCAGGTGTGTAAGATCTTGCTATAAAGTGGAATTATTTACAACAAAAGCTTATGGGCACTTGGACTTCATAGGATAGAAAAGCAATGAGATTAGTGATGTCTATCACTTACTAGTCATATCCACTAGGTGATGGGCTAGGACGCGGTATGGTAGGGACTCAAATTTTCCTTGTTCCAACAATTAGTAATAACAACACATCGAGTATGCAAAGGTGCAATGGCTGTTGGAGGTGATTGTTGGAAATGGGCTAGACTAGTTCAGCGTCTGATGATGTTGGTAGCTATTATTAGAAATTTAGCAACCTATTGGCAGCCTTAGCAATGGAAGCATTGTATAGGGCCTGTTGTTGTAGCTGGGGTTATTTATGTCTTGAGCCTTGAGCCTTTGGTATGTTGGCTATTATAGCTTAGGGTTATTTATTTCTTGAGCCTTTGTGGTATAGCTATACATGGTTATTCATGTCTTGATCCTTTGGTATGTTGGCTATTATAGCTTAGGGTTATTTATTTCTTGAGGCTTTGGTATAGCTACACATGGTTATTCATGTCTTGATCCTTTGGTATAGCTACATAAGTTTGGTAATAAATGGTTATTTATGTCTTGATCCTTTGGTATAGCCATACATGGTATTTATGTCTTCATCCTTTATAGTATAGCTACATAAGTTTGGTAATAAATTGTGATGGGCTCAAACTCAAACTCCACACATACTTGCATACAGTGTAGTAGTAGCTAATGGCTCACCATCTAACAGCTCTTTAATTGTAAAACAATAGGGTTCAAGGGGGCTATTCTTGAAACAAAGGGGTTAAGAAGGTACAAGGGTAGGTTCGGAGCTTAGTACTATTGGAGAGGCATTTGATCAATGCTCCACCCTTGGATGTGCTCTATTTTGTAAGGCCCCTTTATGAGGAGTAGCCATTGTGGTGGGGTGAGCACCCGAGCACCTCGAACAATTCCCACTTTAGACACTAGATGGTGGCAGATGGTTAGGAGATGACATAGGTAGACTTGACACTCTGCCACGTAGGATGCATGCTTGTAAGGTCTATGCGATTGCATAATTAGTGAGTGCTCTTATGTTAAGTTCCTATTAGGCTTAGTTGTAATCTAATATGGTCCTACTCAAATGATATGGTCAGTTGGTCCTCGTGGACAAAGTTCCCATGACATGGCCGACCTACGTCCATGACCTACGTCCATACCGACCTTGGGTACTATATATAGACTAGTTTGGCAACCTTAGTTTATTATCAAGCTCATTGTGTTTGAGGACTCTTTTGAGAAATGACATTCTCCTTAAAAGCTCCTTATCTAGCACATCGGTGGATGGATGTCATCGGCTTGTAATCAAGTTTGCAAGCCAAAATATTATTTACTCCCCACTTCTTCTTGTACTTCAGTGTTTTGTATTGTGTTGATGGCTTTACTTTCAATATTGTGCATTCTTCTATAGACACGCCCTTGAGGATTGGATTTGGAGCTCCTTGAGTTGTATTGTCAACTTGGGGTTGAGTGTTAGGTGGTATAGGTAGCACTAAGGCTACTTTCACGGGGGTAGAAGAAAGTGATGCTACCTAGGATTAGATGCTTGGTTGTTTCTTTAGCAATCACGATTAACATATTTTAGGAAATGGGCACAATATAAGAGAACACATGGTTATGAGTGGGGACACCACAAACCAAACCATATTTCTTTGAGAGGATATAGATGTCGGTATCTAATGGGGGGGTTGTTAAGTGTTATCCAACTCTGCCGAGTATTAGCTAAGTTTATTCAATGAGATTTTTAACGATTGAGGGTATAACAAGATTCTACTACTATGGCAGAGGGCCACTGTATAAAACTAGCATCGTTTCCCATTTTTGCTAAGGCACACTTGGGGATCCGTTGGCTTGCATGGTGCTATTATGGGCTTTTGTTCCCAAAGGAGGTACTAAAAGTTGATTTAACACTTGCATCACATGGATCAAACACGAAGCTTATCATAGATTTGCTTCATGTATTAGTTGACGCCAAGAATAGATCTCTTCAATCGAGAATAGATTATTATAGATATGCCTCATGCGTAGTAGTTGAGGCCAATAATAGATCTGTTCGATTGGGAAGCAAGTGATAGTGTGTAAGTGGTTGAGGTGGCCTCATAAGTTTGCTTCTTTCATGGATTATTTAGAATAGCATATAAGTGTGTCTCCTTGGTCACTTTTACACAAGCACAATTTGCGATGTATGCACACAAAAACTGCAATGCTATTTTCAAGCACTACTTAATAAAAAAGCATGGATGTATAGTGAGCCACATGGTACTAGATTTCTCGTTCTTTGATAACACATTCAGTGAAATCTTGTGATAAGTAAGCTCCTTTAAGCCCTTATTTTTTTGCATAATCCACACATATTTTGATTGGTGAATGAAACCCTTTACTAATGATAGCTTTATGCTATGTGTAGTGACCCAATAAAGCTGTCATCGGTTCCTATGGTCATGTTAGTATACATAGGAAATGTTCTCAGCATGTCAAATACAATTATTTCCTTGAGACTCTGTATTTTCTTTGGGTTTAACATCTCCAACATTTGCTACTAGTCTCCCCATGGCAATATTCGGCTCCTATTATATCTGAAAATTTTTTAAGGTTTTTAGGCTTTGTGGCTTCACATATAGTTTTTTTTTTCTTGTAATGATTCACCCGAAGGATAGAAACTTATTTGGTAAACATTTTCCTCTGCATGTTGAAGATGGGCATTGGTTGATAGAGGTAGTGCATAGAGTTTCGCTATTCTAGCCCAAAAGCTTCAAATAACTAGAGATCATGCCCTGTTTATGTTCTTGAATGCCATCATTGACTCCCATTTTGTCGTCTTGTTTTCATGGATCTAATGGTCTCTTTCCTTAGTGCCATATGGAGGAAACTTGTTGTAAGGCAACCTTAGGAATTTTGTATGTATTTTTGAACATGTACATAAGGAGGATTATCTCAACTTTTCCCTCTTATTTAGAGACCTACATTCTTCTTCTTCAAACTAGGTCTTGCTGAAACGATCAAAATAGCTTTCAAGCTTTTTATAGCTTTAATATATTCCCTTTATAGAGGTTATAATTCTTATCCTCAATTCCACACATTAATTATTAAAGTTTTGAAGTTCTCTTTTTATGTAGGAGTTGGATTTTATGGTTTTTGCCTTGTTTGATGTCATTTTTTTAGAAGACGCATCATAATTTGGTATATATTTTTCACACAAAACCCCACAAATAAACCCTTGCCTTTCAATCATATGTTGTTTCCCTTTTCATATGTAAGAGTTGGTGGATTTTATGGTTTTGCCTTGTTTAAGAGAGGTGTCTTCATCTGACACATATTTTGCGCACCAAAAAGTAGAGATTTTCCTCTCCCTTTGGATCATCTACTATAAAAATGAGCCCCTACTTAGGTCCCTTTTCTTAAGGAAAAAAATAAAAGCTCACTTACTCATCACTTGGTTGTTCTGATCTTTGAATGCTACAATGATGATACATGTGTTATTGTTGAAGAAGCAGGTGAAACCTACTAAAAAGTATGGTGTCATAATGTTTGAATTAGCCTTTGGATGTACTTAGGTCGAATTTTGCAAGGTCTGGATGGAACCTACTAAAAAGAGTGGTGTCATAATGCGTCAAAATTTGCAAGGTCTGGATGGATTTTTAAGAGTTTAGAGGAAAATTCTTTTTGAAGCAAAAAATGAGTCACACTTGGTCAAGAGTTGGTGATTTTCACATGCCAATTTTTTTATAATTATGAACTCTAGTCTTAGTGTGTTAGAATTGTTAGAATTGCAACATGTTGTTACTACTTTCTTCAAGGGTGGCTTTACCAAGAGGCTACAACAGTTAGTCATATTAAAACAACAAGTGTGAGCCTACCACAACAAGCTCAGTATCCTCACGAGCTAAAGGTCAACAATGACTACTTTGAAAAGCTGTCCCTCCAAATTGCTCTCCTTATTTACACCGCTAGGAGGTTCACATGCACCCACAAGGACTCTCACTCTTGCTCACTCTCACATAATAAACAAGAGGCACATTCACCAAGAATCCTACAGTTTACTCTCAACTCTCTCTCTCTCTCTCTAACACACAAGAAACTCAAATTGGCACAAAGGGGGACTGTTCCTTAGATGAGAAAAAGTCACTTATATACGATTGGCCCTTATTCACCCAAAAACCTTATTGTAAGCTTGGTTATTGGCCACCAAGAATCCTACGTCTCTCTAACATATTTGGCCCCTTGATCACCAAGAAACCTACATCTTGCTAAATTTTACTGTAATTCTAGTAAGCATTTAAGCATTGAGATATCTCACTTTGGGTTTTATGGGTATCAAGTGCTTGTGTGTTTAATAGCTTTCCAAGAAGACAAGGTGGTAAACCCATTAGCTAAAAGAAGAGTTGGAAAAAATGAAACAACTTCTTCAACTTATGCAAGGGCAATATGAAGAAAGCCCAAGAGGTTTAAAGGCTAATGCAGATGAGCATAAGCATGATGTTAATATTTAAGAAGGAGATTATATACTCTTGAACCTACCAAAGAGCTACCACAACACTTTCAAGGGTTCCACTAGTCCCAAGTTTGCTCATAGTACTATGGTCTATACTTGGTACATAAAAGGGTTGGTGATTTTTCCTGCAAGCTTAGCCTCCCTCATTCTACAATAATCCATGATGTATTTCATTCGTATAATCCCAAGAAGTATATGGGGTCAATCCCTGGAGAAGTGGCAGAGTTTCCACCTATGGGTGAAGAGGGAGAAAACATTTATGAGCCAGAGAGGATTGTGGGGAAGAAGGAAAAGAGAGTTAAGGAATAGAAGCATAGAGGAGTCCCTCATCAAATGAAAGTATTTACCCTTGGGGATGATGTCATCATCGGTCACACCACTCATCTTATCATGTCGTATGTTTAGATATTCAGTGTTGTGTTCGATATGACATCATTTAGAAAATGAGTGCCACGATCTGAAACCAACTCAGAGGGAGTTTTAAAACTACAAATTGTTTTCTCAATTAAAAAATAAGTTGTTGTTTGGGCATTATCCTTTCTTACGGCACAAGCCTTATACTATTCTCAGTAAAATAATCAGTTGCAACTATAATGTAATTCGTTTGCCTACAAGCTTTCCTATGTGCGATAACAAGGTCTATCTATGGAGGATGTTTCTTGACCATGTCGTATGATTGATTGAAGGTTCACTCAATAATTTCTTTGGAGGCTTTATTCATGGGACCGTATGGAAATCAAGGATATTTATTTTCTCACACTTGGAGGATCTAGTTCTATATCGAGTATGAGCATGGTTATTTTTGGAGATCTTCCTATCTTTTTTCTGGTCTAATGGATATGATAAAAGCTTCACTTCTCATTGATGTATAATTATATATATAAATATATATGTATTAGATTTTGAGGATAAAATCTTTGGGAAGGGATGGCTCGTAATGAAGTAACAACTTCATTAGTTAGATTTACGATGGTATGAGTGGATGATATTTTGGTAAGAACTAAATAAAATTCTTGGTATCCATTTAATATTTTTAATAGGATGATTCTTGAAAGTCACAAGATACTTGACATAAGTGCTGCATATGTGTGTGTAGTGATGGTCTCATGGTCAATGATAGACTCAGGCACAAGATGTTTTTCTTCATCTACTAACTCAGCATGCTATTCTAATATTGGATGAGAAGGGTAGAGGTCCTCAAAATGGTCTCAAAAACATGAAAAGAATAATGAATATGTCAATTGGAAGGTAGCTCCAACTTAAATGCACTATCATTGATCTTGGCAATAACCATCTTGAAAGGTACATAAAATCTAGGAGCTAACTTTACCATAGGGTTGGTCTCTATGGACTTAAGTCTCATTTTCTCAATATGAATAAGCAAATAGTTGCCTTCATTGAAGATAATATGTTTATGTTTACTATTTGCATACTTCATGTACTTCTGTCGAGCTTTTTGAATGTTCAATTTCACTAAGTCGTGAATTTGGTCAAAGTCTCTACACAAAAGAATTTGTAGCCTCTATAGAATGTGAAAGACGAGCCGTAGGGGTCGGCAAAGCCTTACCATAGACTATCTTAAATGGTGTTGTCTTAGTAGTAGCCGTATGGACGGTTATTATATGCAAATTGCAAAATATGTAAATACTTATCCCATTGCTTTAGGCTGAGATGAAAGATAAGAAATAATAATAATTTACATAACTTTCTGAGTAAGGTCTCCCTTTTGGAGGGTAGATGTGATTGGCCATCTCATAGACTAAGTTTGAATCCCTTATATAGGGTTGCCCAAGGATCATCTTATATGATCCTATTGAAAGGCTCATCACCACAAAAGATAGGCAAAAAATCAAGCCAAGGTTTTGATTTTCGCATTACATAATAGGACACCAAGTGACGTAGCATTATTTTCATCAGTTAAACTTCACCGAGAGATTGGTATTATCTAGGTGAGGGTTTCCCCAAGTTTCCTGACAACTCCGTTGCTAATAATTCCAACTACAATGCCACCATCTAAGATTGCAATGAGTTGTTTGCTTTTGTAAGCAACATTGTGTTCATTTTCTCACTCTCAAAGTAGTGTCTTAACTTGTTTATGGAAACCTTGGGTAATCCTCATTTGGATTTTATCTTTCTCTAGCACCTCAAGGATTGATTGAATGGGCCTTAGAGATATGTTCTATTTTTTTTCTCTCTATGTGGGCTCTTAAAATTCCTTCCAGGTGTGTAAGATCTTGCTATAAAGTGGAATTATTTACAACAAAAGCTTATGGGCACTTGGACTTCATAGGATAGAAAAGCAATGAGATTAGTGATGTCTATCACTTACTAGTCATATCCACTAGGTGATGGGCTAGGACGCGGTATGGTAGGGACTCAAATTTTCCTTGTTCCAACAATTAGTAATAACAACACATCGAGTATGCAAAGGTGCAATGGCTGTTGGAGGTGATTGTTGGAAATGGGCTAGACTAGTTCAGCGTCTGATGATGTTGGTAGCTATTATTAGAAATTTAGCAACCTATTGGCAGCCTTAGCAATGGAAGCATTGTATAGGGCCTGTTGTTGTAGCTGGGGTTATTTATGTCTTGAGCCTTGAGCCTTTGGTATGTTGGCTATTATAGCTTAGGGTTATTTATTTCTTGAGCCTTTGTGGTATAGCTATACATGGTTATTCATGTCTTGATCCTTTGGTATGTTGGCTATTATAGCTTAGGGTTATTTATTTCTTGAGGCTTTGGTATAGCTACACATGGTTATTCATGTCTTGATCCTTTGGTATAGCTACATAAGTTTGGTAATAAATGGTTATTTATGTCTTGATCCTTTGGTATAGCCATACATGGTATTTATGTCTTCATCCTTTATAGTATAGCTACATAAGTTTGGTAATAAATTGTGATGGGCTCAAACTCAAACTCCACACATACTTGCATACAGTGTAGTAGTAGCTAATGGCTCACCATCTAACAGCTCTTTAATTGTAAAACAATAGGGTTCAAGGGGGCTATTCTTGAAACAAAGGGGTTAAGAAGGTACAAGGGTAGGTTCGGAGCTTAGTACTATTGGAGAGGCATTTGATCAATGCTCCACCCTTGGATGTGCTCTATTTTGTAAGGCCCCTTTATGAGGAGTAGCCATTGTGGTGGGGTGAGCACCCGAGCACCTCGAACAATTCCCACTTTAGACACTAGATGGTGGCAGATGGTTAGGAGATGACATAGGTAGACTTAACACTCTGCCACGTAGGATGCATGCTTGTAAGGTCTATGCGATTGCATAATTAGTGAGTGCTCTTATGTTAAGTTCCTATTAGGCTTAGTTGTAATCTAATATGGTCCTACTCAAATGATATGGTCAGTTGGTCCTCGTGGACAAAGTTCCCATGACATGGCCGACCTACGTCCATGACCTACGTCCATACCGACCTTGGGTACTATATATAGACTAGTTTGGCAACCTTAGTTTATTATCAAGCTCATTGTGTTTGAGGACTCTTTTGAGAAATGACATTCTCCTTAAAAGCTCCTTATCTAGCACATCGGTGGATGGATGTCATCGGCTTGTAATCAAGTTTGCAAGCCAAAATATTATTTACTCCCCACTTCTTCTTGTACTTCAGTGTTTTGTATTGTGTTGATGGCTTTACTTTCAATATTGTGCATTCTTCTATAGACACGCCCTTGAGGATTGGATTTGGAGCTCCTTGAGTTGTATTGTCAACTTGGGGTTGAGTGTTAGGTGGTATAGGTAGCACTAAGGCTACTTTCACGGGGGTAGAAGAAAGTGATGCTACCTAGGATTAGATGCTTGGTTGTTTCTTTAGCAATCACGATTAACATATTTTAGGAAATGGGCACAATATAAGAGAACACATGGTTATGAGTGGGGACACCACAAACCAAACCATATTTCTTTGAGAGGATATAGATGTCGGTATCTAATGGGGGGGTTGTTAAATGTTATCCAACTCTGCCGAGTATCAGCTAAGTTTATTCAATGAGATTTTTAACGATTGAGGGTATAACAAGATTCTACTACTATGGCAGAGGGCCACTGTATAAAACTAGCATCGTTTCCCATTTTTGCTAAGGCACACTTGGGGATTCGTTGGCTTGCATGGTGCTATTATGGGCTTTTGTTCCCAAAGGAGGTACTAAAAGTTGATTTAACACTTGCATCACATGGATCAAACACGAAGCTTATCATAGATTTGCTTCATGTATTAGTTGACGCCAAGAATAGATCTCTTCAATCGAGAATAGATTATTATAGATATGCCTCATGCGTAGTAGTTGAGGCCAATAATAGATCTGTTCGATTGGGAAGCAAGTGATAGTGTGTAAGTGGTTGAGGTGGCCTCATAAGTTTGCTTCTTTCATGGATTATTTAGAATAGCATATAAGTGTGTCTCCTTGGTCACTTTTACACAAGCACAATTTGCGATGTATGCACACAAAAACTGCAATGCTATTTTCAAGCACTACTTAATAAAAAAGCATGGATGTATAGTGAGCCACATGGTACTAGATTTCTCGTTCTTTGATAACACATTCAGTGAAATCTTGTGATAAGTAAGCTCCTTTAAGCCCTTATTTTTTTGCATAATCCACACATATTTTGATTGGTGAATGAAACCCTTTACTAATGATAGCTTTATGCTATGTGTAGTGACCCAATAAAGCTGTCATCGGTTCCTATGGTCATGTTAGTATACATAGGAAATGTTCTCAGCATGTCAAATACAATTATTTCCTTGAGACTCTGTATTTTCTTTGGGTTTAACATCTCCAACATTTGCTACTAGTCTCCCCATGGCAATATTCGGCTCCTATTATATCTGAAAATTTTTTAAGGTTTTTAGGCTTTGTGGCTTCACATATAGTTTTTTTTTTCTTGTAATGATTCACCCGAAGGATAGAAACTTATTTGGTAAACATTTTCCTCTGCATGTTGAAGATGGGCATTGGTTGATAGAGGTAGTGCATAGAGTTTCGCTATTCTAGCCCAAAAGCTTCAAATAACTAGAGATCATGCCCTGTTTATGTTCTTGAATGCCATCATTGACTCCCATTTTGTCGTCTTGTTTTCATGGATCTAATGGTCTCTTTCCTTAGTGCCATATGGAGGAAACTTGTTGTAAGGCAACCTTAGGAATTTTGTATGTATTTTTGAACATGTACATAAGGAGGATTATCTCAACTTTTCCCTCTTATTTAGAGACCTACATTCTTCTTCTTCAAACTAGGTCTTGCTGAAACGATCAAAATAGCTTTCAAGCTTTTTATAGCTTTAATATATTCCCTTTATAGAGGTTATAATTCTTATCCTCAATTCCACACATTAATTATTAAAGTTTTGAAGTTCTCTTTTTATGTAGGAGTTGGATTTTATGGTTTTTGCCTTGTTTGATGTCATTTTTTTAGAAGACGCATCATAATTTGGTATATATTTTTCACACAAAACCCCACAAATAAACCCTTGCCTTTCAATCATATGTTGTTTCCCTTTTCATATGTAAGAGTTGGTGGATTTTATGGTTTTGCCTTGTTTAAGAGAGGTGTCTTCATCTGACACATATTTTGCGCACCAAAAAGTAGAGATTTTCCTCTCCCTTTGGATCATCTACTATAAAAATGAGCCCCTACTTAGGTCCCTTTTCTTAAGGAAAAAAATAAAAGCTCACTTACTCATCACTTGGTTGTTCTGATCTTTGAATGCTACAATGATGATACATGTGTTATTGTTGAAGAAGCAGGTGAAACCTACTAAAAAGTATGGTGTCATAATGTTTGAATTAGCCTTTGGATGTACTTAGGTCGAATTTTGCAAGGTCTGGATGGAACCTACTAAAAAGAGTGGTGTCATAATGCGTCGAAATTTGCAAGGTCTGGATGGATTTTTAAGAGTTTAGAGGAAAATTCTTTTTGAAGCAAAAAATGAGTCACACTTGGTCAAGAGTTGGTGATTTTCACATGCCAATTTTTTTATAATTATGAACTCTAGTCTTAGTGTGTTAGAATTGTTAGAATTGCAACATGTTGTTACTACTTTCTTCAAGGGTGGCTTTACCAAGAGGCTACAACAGTTAGTCATATTAAAACAACAAGTGTGAGCCTACCACAACAAGCTCAGTATCCTCACGAGCTAAAGGTCAACAATGACTACTTTGAAAAGCTGTCCCTCCAAATTGCTCTCCTTATTTACACCGCTAGGAGGTTCACATGCACCCACAAGGACTCTCACTCTTGCTCACTCTCACATAATAAACAAGAGGCACATTCACCAAGAATCCTACAGTTTACTCTCAACTGTCTCTCTCTCTCTCTCTCTCTCTCTCTCTAACACACAAGAAACTCAAATTGGCACAAAGGGGGACTGTTCCTTAGATGAGAAAAAGTCACTTATATACGATTGGCCCTTATTCACCCAAAAACCTTATTGTAAGCTTGGTTATTGGCCACCAAGAATCCTACGTCTCTCTAACATATTTGGCCCCTTGATCACCAAGAAACCTACATCTTGCTAAATTTTACTGTAATTCTAGTAAGCATTTAAGCATTGAGATATCTCACTTTGGGTTTTATGGGTATCAAGTGCTTGTGTGTTTAATAGCTTTCCAAGAAGACAAGGTGGTAAACCCATTAGCTAAAAGAAGAGTTGGAAAAAATGAAACAACTTCTTCAACTTATGCAAGGGCAATATGAAGAAAGCCCAAGAGGTTTAAAGGCTAATGCAGATGAGCATAAGCATGATGTTAATATTTAAGAAGGAGATTATATACTCTTGAACCTACCAAAGAGCTACCACAACACTTTCAAGGGTTCCACTAGTCCCAAGTTTGCTCATAGTACTATGGTCTATACTTGGTACACAAAAGGGTTGGTGATTTTTCCTGCAAGCTTAGCCTCCCTCATTCTACAATAATCCATGATGTATTTCATTCGTATAATCCCAAGAAGTATATGGGGTCAATCCCTGGAGAAGTGGCAGAGTTTCCACCTATGGGTGAAGAGGGAGAAAACATTTATGAGCCAGAGAGGATTGTGGGGAAGAAGGAAAAGAGAGTTAAGGAATAGAAGCATAGAGGAGTCCCTCATCAAATGAAAGTATTTACCCTTGGGGATGATGTCATCATCGGTCACACCACTCATCTTATCATGTCGTATGTTTAGATATTCAGTGTTGTGTTCGATATGACATCATTTAGAAAATGAGTGCCACGATCTGAAACCAACTCAGAGGGAGTTTTAAAACTACAAATTGTTTTCTCAATTAAAAAATAAGTTGTTGTTTGGGCATTATCCTTTCTTACGGCACAAGCCTTATACTATTCTCAGTAAAATAATCAGTTGCAACTATAATGTAATTCGTTTGCCTACAAGCTTTCCTATGTGCGATAACAAGGTCTATCTATGGAGGATGTTTCTTGACCATGTCGTATGATTGATTGAAGGTTCACTCAATAATTTCTTTGGAGGCTTTATTCATGGGACCGTATGGAAATCAAGGATATTTATTTTCTCACACTTGGAGGATCTAGTTCTATATCGAGTATGAGCATGGTTATTTTTGGAGATCTTCCTATCTTTTTTCTGGTCTAATGGATATGATAAAAGCTTCACTTCTCATTGATGTATAATTATATATATAAATATATATGTATTAGATTTTGAGGATAAAATCTTTGGGAAGGGATGGCTCGTAATGAAGTAACAACTTCATTAGTTAGATTTACGATGGTATGAGTGGATGATATTTTGGTAAGAACTAAATAAAATTCTTGGTATCCATTTAATATTTTTAATAGGATGATTCTTGAAAGTCACAAGATACTTGACATAAGTGCTGCATATGTGTGTGTAGTGATGGTCTCATGGTCAATGATAGACTCAGGCACAAGATGTTTTTCTTCATCTACTAACTCAGCATGCTATTCTAATATTGGATGAGAAGGGTAGAGGTCCTCAAAATGGTCTCAAAAACATGAAAAGAATAATGAATATGTCAATTGGAAGGTAGCTCCAACTTAAATGCACTATCATTGATCTTGGCAATAACCATCTTGAAAGGTACATAAAATCTAGGAGCTAACTTTACCATAGGGTTGGTCTCTATGGACTTAAGTCTCATTTTCTCAATATGAATAAGCAAATAGTTGCCTTCATTGAAGATAATATGTTTATGTTTACTATTTGCATACTTCATGTACTTCTGTCGAGCTTTTTGAATGTTCAATTTCACTAAGTCGTGAATTTGGTCAAAGTCTCTACACAAAAGAATTTGTAGCCTCTATAGAATGTGAAAGACGAGCCGTAGGGGTCGGCAAAGCCTTACCATAGACTATCTTAAATGGTGTTGTCTTAGTAGTAGCCGTATGGACGGTTATTATATGCAAATTGCAAAATATGTAAATACTTATCCCATTGCTTTAGGCTGAGATGAAAGATAAGAAATAATAATAATTTACATAACTTTCTGAGTAAGGTCTCCCTTTTGGAGGGTAGATGTGATTGGCCATCTCATAGACTAAGTTTGAATCCCTTATATAGGGTTGCCCAAGGATCATCTTATATGATCCTATTGAAAGGCTCATCACCACAAAAGATAGGCAAAAAATCAAGCCAAGGTTTTGATTTTCGCATTACATAATAGGACACCAAGTGACGTAGCATTATTTTCATCAGTTAAACTTCACCGAGAGATTGGTATTATCTAGGTGAGGGTTTCCCCAAGTTTCCTGACAACTCCGTTGCTAATAATTCCAACTACAATGCCACCATCTAAGATTGCAATGAGTTGTTTGCTTTTGTAAGCAACATTGTGTTCATTTTCTCACTCTCAAAGTAGTGTCTTAACTTGTTTATGGAAACCTTGGGTAATCCTCATTTGGATTTTATCTTTCTCTAGCACCTCAAGGATTGATTGAATGGGCCTTAGAGATATGTTCTATTTTTTTTCTCTCTATGTGGGCTCTTAAAATTCCTTCCAGGTGTGTAAGATCTTGCTATAAAGTGGAATTATTTACAACAAAAGCTTATGGGCACTTGGACTTCATAGGATAGAAAAGCAATGAGATTAGTGATGTCTATCACTTACTAGTCATATCCACTAGGTGATGGGCTAGGACGCGGTATGGTAGGGACTCAAATTTTCCTTGTTCCAACAATTAGTAATAACAACACATCGAGTATGCAAAGGTGCAATGGCTGTTGGAGGTGATTGTTGGAAATGGGCTAGACTAGTTCAGCGTCTGATGATGTTGGTAGCTATTATTAGAAATTTAGCAACCTATTGGCAGCCTTAGCAATGGAAGCATTGTATAGGGCCTGTTGTTGTAGCTGGGGTTATTTATGTCTTGAGCCTTGAGCCTTTGGTATGTTGGCTATTATAGCTTAGGGTTATTTATTTCTTGAGCCTTTGTGGTATAGCTATACATGGTTATTCATGTCTTGATCCTTTGGTATGTTGGCTATTATAGCTTAGGGTTATTTATTTCTTGAGGCTTTGGTATAGCTACACATGGTTATTCATGTCTTGATCCTTTGGTATAGCTACATAAGTTTGGTAATAAATGGTTATTTATGTCTTGATCCTTTGGTATAGCCATACATGGTATTTATGTCTTCATCCTTTATAGTATAGCTACATAAGTTTGGTAATAAATTGTGATGGGCTCAAACTCAAACTCCACACATACTTGCATACAGTGTAGTAGTAGCTAATGGCTCACCATCTAACAGCTCTTTAATTGTAAAACAATAGGGTTCAAGGGGGCTATTCTTGAAACAAAGGGGTTAAGAAGGTACAAGGGTAGGTTCGGAGCTTAGTACTATTGGAGAGGCATTTGATCAATGCTCCACCCTTGGATGTGCTCTATTTTGTAAGGCCCCTTTATGAGGAGTAGCCATTGTGGTGGGGTGAGCACCCGAGCACCTCGAACAATTCCCACTTTAGACACTAGATGGTGGCAGATGGTTAGGAGATGACATAGGTAGACTTAACACTCTGCCACGTAGGATGCATGCTTGCAAGGTCTATGCGATTGCATAATTAGTGAGTGCTCTTATGTTAAGTTCCTATTAGGCTTAGTTGTAATCTAATATGGTCCTACTCAAATGATATGGTCAGTTGGTCCTCGTGGACAAAGTTCCCATGACATGGCCGACCTACGTCCATGACCTACGTCCATACCGACCTTGGGTACTATATATAGACTAGTTTGGCAACCTTAGTTTATTATCAAGCTCATTGTGTTTGAGGACTCTTTTGAGAAATGACATTCTCCTTAAAAGCTCCTTATCTAGCACATCGGTGGATGGATGTCATCGGCTTGTAATCAAGTTTGCAAGCCAAAATATTATTTACTCCCCACTTCTTCTTGTACTTCAGTGTTTTGTATTGTGTTGATGGCTTTACTTTCAATATTGTGCATTCTTCTATAGACACGCCCTTGAGGATTGGATTTGGAGCTCCTTGAGTTGTATTGTCAACTTGGGGTTGAGTGTTAGGTGGTATAGGTAGCACTAAGGCTACTTTCACGGGGGTAGAAGAAAGTGATGCTACCTAGGATTAGATGCTTGGTTGTTTCTTTAGCAATCACGATTAACATATTTTAGGAAATGGGCACAATATAAGAGAACACATGGTTATGAGTGGGGACACCACAAACCAAACCATATTTCTTTGAGAGGATATAGATGTCGGTATCTAATGGGGGGGTTGTTAAGTGTTATCCAACTCTGCCGAGTATTAGCTAAGTTTATTCAATGAGATTTTTAACGATTGAGGGTATAACAAGATTCTACTACTATGGCAGAGGGCCACTGTATAAAACTAGCATCGTTTCCCATTTTTGCTAAGGCACACTTGGGGATTCGTTGGCTTGCATGGTGCTATTATGGGCTTTTGTTCCCAAAGGAGGTACTAAAAGTTGATTTAACACTTGCATCACATGGATCAAACACGAAGCTTATCATAGATTTGCTTCATGTATTAGTTGACGCCAAGAATAGATCTCTTCAATCGAGAATAGATTATTATAGATATGCCTCATGCGTAGTAGTTGAGGCCAATAATAGATCTGTTCGATTGGGAAGCAAGTGATAGTGTGTAAGTGGTTGAGGTGGCCTCATAAGTTTGCTTCTTTCATGGATTATTTAGAATAGCATATAAGTGTGTCTCCTTGGTCACTTTTACACAAGCACAATTTGCGATGTATGCACACAAAAACTGCAATGCTATTTTCAAGCACTACTTAATAAAAAAGCATGGATGTATAGTGAGCCACATGGTACTAGATTTCTCGTTCTTTGATAACACATTCAGTGAAATCTTGTGATAATTAAGCTCCTTTAAGCCCTTATTTTTTTGCATAATCCACACATATTTTGATTGGTGAATGAAACCCTTTACTAATGATAGCTTTATGCTATGTGTAGTGACCCAATAAAGCTGTCATCGGTTCCTATGGTCATGTTAGTATACATAGGAAATGTTCTCAGCATGTCAAATACAATTATTTCCTTGAGACTCTGTATTTTCTTTGGGTTTAACATCTCCAACATTTGCTACTAGTCTCCCCATGGCAATATTCGGCTCCTATTATATCTGAAAATTTTTTAAGGTTTTTAGGCTTTGTGGCTTCACATATAGTTTTTTTTTTCTTGTAATGATTCACCCGAAGGATAGAAACTTATTTGGTAAACATTTTCCTCTGCATGTTGAAGATGGGCATTGGTTGATAGAGGTAGTGCATAGAGTTTCGCTATTCTAGCCCAAAAGCTTCAAATAACTAGAGATCATGCCCTGTTTATGTTCTTGAATGCCATCATTGACTCCCATTTTGTCGTCTTGTTTTCATGGATCTAATGGTCTCTTTCCTTAGTGCCATATGGAGGAAACTTGTTGTAAGGCAACCTTAGGAATTTTGTATGTATTTTTGAACATGTACATAAGGAGGATTATCTCAACTTTTCCCTCTTATTTAGAGACCTACATTCTTCTTCTTCAAACTAGGTCTTGCTGAAACGATCAAAATAGCTTTCAAGCTTTTTATAGCTTTAATATATTCCCTTTATAGAGGTTATAATTCTTATCCTCAATTCCACACATTAATTATTAAAGTTTTGAAGTTCTCTTTTTATGTAGGAGTTGGATTTTATGGTTTTTGCCTTGTTTGATGTCATTTTTTTAGAAGACGCATCATAATTTGGTATATATTTTTCACACAAAACCCCACAAATAAACCCTTGCCTTTCAATCATATGTTGTTTCCCTTTTCATATGTAAGAGTTGGTGGATTTTATGGTTTTGCCTTGTTTAAGAGAGGTGTCTTCATCTGACACATATTTTGCGCACCAAAAAGTAGAGATTTTCCTCTCCCTTTGGATCATCTACTATAAAAATGAGCCCCTACTTAGGTCCCTTTTCTTAAGGAAAAAAATAAAAGCTCACTTACTCATCACTTGGTTGTTCTGATCTTTGAATGCTACAATGATGATACATGTGTTATTGTTGAAGAAGCAGGTGAAACCTACTAAAAAGTATGGTGTCATAATGTTTGAATTAGCCTTTGGATGTACTTAGGTCGAATTTTGCAAGGTCTGGATGGAACCTACTAAAAAGAGTGGTGTCATAATGCGTCGAAATTTGCAAGGTCTGGATGGATTTTTAAGAGTTTAGAGGAAAATTCTTTTTGAAGCAAAAAATGAGTCACACTTGGTCAAGAGTTGGTGATTTTCACATGCCAATTTTTTTATAATTATGAACTCTAGTCTTAGTGTGTTAGAATTGTTAGAATTGCAACATGTTGTTACTACTTTCTTCAAGGGTGGCTTTACCAAGAGGCTACAACAGTTAGTCATATTAAAACAACAAGTGTGAGCCTACCACAACAAGCTCAGTATCCTCACGAGCTAAAGGTCAACAATGACTACTTTGAAAAGCTGTCCCTCCAAATTGCTCTCCTTATTTACACCGCTAGGAGGTTCACATGCACCCACAAGGACTCTCACTCTTGCTCACTCTCACATAATAAACAAGAGGCACATTCACCAAGAATCCTACAGTTTACTCTCAACTGTCTCTCTCTCTCTCTCTCTCTCTCTCTAACACACAAGAAACTCAAATTGGCACAAAGGGGGACTGTTCCTTAGATGAGAAAAAGTCACTTATATACGATTGGCCCTTATTCACCCAAAAACCTTATTGTAAGCTTGGTTATTGGCCACCAAGAATCCTACGTCTCTCTAACATATTTGGCCCCTTGATCACCAAGAAACCTACATCTTGCTAAATTTTACTGTAATTCTAGTAAGCATTTAAGCATTGAGATATCTCACTTTGGGTTTTATGGGTATCAAGTGCTTGTGTGTTTAATAGCTTTCCAAGAAGACAAGGTGGTAAACCCATTAGCTAAAAGAAGAGTTGGAAAAAATGAAACAACTTCTTCAACTTATGCAAGGGCAATATGAAGAAAGCCCAAGAGGTTTAAAGGCTAATGAAGATGAGCATAAGCATGATGTTAATATTTAAGAAGGAGATTATATACTCTTGAACCTACCAAAGAGCTACCACAACACTTTCAAGGGTTCCACTAGTCCCAAGTTTGCTCATAGTACTATGGTCTATACTTGGTACACAAAAGGGTTGGTGATTTTTCCTGCAAGCTTAGCCTCCCTCATTCTACAATAATCCATGATGTATTTCATTCGTATAATCCCAAGAAGTATATGGGGTCAATCCCTGAGAAGTGGCAGAGTTTCCACCTATGGGTGAAGAGGGAGAAAACATTTATGAGCCAGAGAGGATTGTGGGGAAGAAGGACAAGAGAGTTAAGGAATAGAAGCATAGAGGAGTCCCTCATCAAATGAAAGTATTTACCCTTGGGGATGATGTCATCATCGGTCACACCACTCATCTTATCATGTCGTATGTTTAGATATTCAGTGTTGTGTTCGATATGACATCATTTAGAAAATGAGTGCCACGATCTGAAACCAACTCAGAGGGAGTTTTAAAACTACAAATTGTTTTCTCAATTAAAAAATAAGTTGTTGTTTGGGCATTATCCTTTCTTACGGCACAAGCCTTATACTATTCTCAGTAAAATAATCAGTTGCAACTATAATGTAATTCGTTTGCCTACAAGCTTTCCTATGTGCGATAACAAGGTCTATCTATGGAGGATGTTTCTTGACCATGTCGTATGATTGATTGAAGGTTCACTCAATAATTTCTTTGGAGGCTTTATTCATGGGACCGTATGGAAATCAAGGATATTTATTTTCTCACACTTGGAGGATCTAGTTCTATATCGAGTATGAGCATGGTTATTTTTGGAGATCTTCCTATCTTTTTTCTGGTCTAATGGATATGATAAAAGCTTCACTTCTCATTGATGTATAATTATATATATAAATATATATGTATTAGATTTTGAGGATAAAATCTTTGGGAAGGGATGGCTCGTAATGAAGTAACAACTTCATTAGTTAGATTTACGATGGTATGAGTGGATGAGATTTTGGTAAGAACTAAATAAAATTCTTGGTATCCATTTAATATTTTTAATAGGATGATTCTTGAAAGTCACAAGATACTTGACATAAGTGCTGCATATGTGTGTGTAGTGATGGTCTCATGGTCAATGATAGACTCAGGCACAAGATGTTTTTCTTCATCTACTAACTCAGCATGCTATTCTAATATTGGATGAGAAGGGTAGAGGTCCTCAAAATGGTCTCAAAAACATGAAAAGAATAATGAATATGTCAATTGGAAGGTAGCTCCAACTTAAATGCACTATCATTGATCTTGGCAATAACCATCTTGAAAGGTACATAAAATCTAGGAGCTAACTTTACCATAGGGTTGGTCTCTATGGACTTAAGTCTCATTTTCTCAATATGAATAAGCAAATAGTTGCCTTCATTGAAGATAATATGTTTATGTTTACTATTTGCATACTTCATGTACTTCTGTCGAGCTTTTTGAATGTTCAATTTCACTAAGTCGTGAATTTGGTCAAAGTCTCTACACAAAAGAATTTGTAGCCTCTATAGAATGTGAAAGACGAGCCGTAGGGGTCGGCAAAGCCTTACCATAGACTATCTTAAATGGTGTTGTCTTAGTAGTAGCCGTATGGACGGTTATTATATGCAAATTGCAAAATATGTACATACTTATCCCATTGCTTTAGGCTGAGATGAAAGATAAGAAATAATAATAATTTACATAACTTTCTGAGTAAGGTCTCCCTTTTGGAGGGTAGATGTGATTGGCCATCTCATAGACTAAGTTTGAATCCCTTATATAGGGTTGCCCAAGGATCATCTTATATGATCCTATTGAAAGGCTCATCACCACAAAAGATAGGCAAAAAATCAAGCCAAGGTTTTGATTTTTGCATTACATAATAGGACACCAAGTGACGTAGCATTATTTTCATCAGTTAAACTTCACCGAGAGATTGGTATTATCTAGGTGAGGGTTTCCCCAAGTTTCCTGACAACTCCGTTGCTAATAATTCCAACTACAATGCCACCATCTAAGATTGCAATGAGTTGTTTGCCTTTGTAAGCAACATTGTGTTCATTTTCTCACTCTCAAAGTAGTGTCTTAACTTGTTTATGGAAACCTTGGGTAATCCTCATTTGGATTTTATCTTTCTCTAGCACCTCAAGGATTGATTGAATGGGCCTTAGAGATATGCTCTATTTTTTTCTCTCTATGTGGGCTCTTAAAATTCCTTCCAGGTGTGTAAGATCTTGCTATAAAGTGGAATTATTTACAACAAAAGCTTATGGGCACTTGGACTTCATAGGATAGAAAAGCAATGAGATTAGTGATGTCTATCACTTACTAGTCATATCCACTAGGTGATGGGCTAGGACGCGGTATGGTAGGGACTCAAATTTTCCTTGTTCCAACAATTAGTAATAACAACACATCGAGTATGCAAAGGTGCAATGGCTGTTGGAGGTGATTGCTGGAAATGGGCTAGACTAGTTCAGCGTCTGCTGATGGTGGTAGCTATTATTAGAAATTTAGCAACCTATTGGAAGCCTTAGCAATGGAAGCATTGTATAGGGCCTGTTGTTGTAGCTGGGGTTATTTATGTCTTGAGCCTTGAGCCTTTGGTATGTTGGCTATTATAGCTTAGGGTTATTTATTTCTTGAGCCTTTGTGGTATAGCTATACATGGTTATTCATGTCTTGATCCTTTGGTATGTTGGCTATTATAGCTTAGGGTTATTTATTTCTTGAGGCTTTGGTATAGCTATACATGGTTATTCATGTCTTGATCCTTTGGTATAGCTACATAAGTTTGGTAATAAATGGTTATTTATGTCTTGATCCTTTGGTATAGCCATACATGGTATTTATGTCTTCATCCTTTATAGTATAGCTACATAAGTTTGGTAATAAATTGTGATGGGCTCAAACTCAAACTCCACACATACTTGCGTACAGTGTAGTAGTAGCTAATGGCTCACCATCTAACAGCTCTTTAATTGTAGAACAATAGGGTTCAAGGGGGCTGTTCTTGAAACAAAGGGGTTAAGAAGGTACAAGGGTAGGTTCGGAGCTTAGTACTATTGGAGAGGCATTTGATCAATGCTCCACCCTTGGATATGCTCTATTTTGTAAGGCCCCTTTATGAGGAGTAGCCATTGTGGTGGGGTGAGCACCCGAGCACCTCGAACAATTCCCACTTTAGACACTAGATGGTGGCCAGATGGTTAGGAGATGACATAGGTAGGCTTAACACTCTGCCACGTAGGATGCATGCTTGCAAGGTCTATGCGATTGCATTATTAGTGAGTGCTCTTATGTTAAGTTCCTATTAGGCTTAGTTGTAATCTAATATGGTCCTACTCAAATGATATGGTCAATTGGTCCTCGTGGACAAAGTTCCCATGACATGGCCGACCTACGTCCATGACCTACGTCCATACCGACCTTGGGTACTATATATAGACTAGTTTGGCAACCTTAGTTTATTATTGTGTTTGAGGACTCTTTTGAGAAATGACATCCTCCTTAAAAGCTCCTTATCTAGCACATGGGTGGATGGATGTCATCAGCTTGTAATCAAGTTTGCAAGCCAAAATATTATTTACTCCCCACTTCTTCTTGTACTTCAGTGTTTTGTATTGTGTTGATGGCTTTACTTTCAATATTGTGCATTCTTCTATAGACACGCCCTTGAGGATTGGATTTGGAGCTCCTTGAGTTGTATTGTCAACTTGGGGTTGAGTGTTAGGTGGTATAGGTAGCACTAAGGCTACTTTCACGGGGGAAGAAGAAAGTGATGCTACCTAGGATTAGATGCTTGGTTGTTTCTTTAGCAATCACGATTAACATATTTTAGGAAATGGGCACAATATAAGAGAACACATGGTTATGAGTGGGGACACCACAAACCAAACCATATTTCTTTGAGAGGATATAGATGTCGGTATCTAATGGGGGGGTTGTTAAGTGTTATCCAACTCTGCCGAGTATTAGCTAAGTTTATTCAATGAGATTTTTAACGATTGAGGGTATAACAAGATTCTACTACTATGGCAGAGGGCCACTGTATAAAACTAGCATCGTTTCTCATTTTTGCTAAGGCACACTTGGGGATTCGCTGGCTTGCATGGTGCTATTATGGGCTTTTGTTCCCAAAGGAGGTACTAAAAGTTGCTTTAACACTTGCATCACATGGATCAAACACGAAGCTTATCATAGATTTGCTTCATGTATTAGTTGACGCCAAGAATAGATCTCTTCAATCGGGAATAGATTATTATAGATATGCCTCATGCGTAGTAGTTGAGGCCAATAATAGATCTGTTCGATTGGGAAGCAAGTGATAGTGTGTAAGTGGTTGAGGTGGCCTCATAAGTTTGCTTCTTTCATGGATTATTTAGAATAGCATATAAGTGTGTCTCCTTGGTCACTTTTACACAAGCACAATTTGCGATGTATGCACACAAAAACTGCAATGCTATTTTCAAGCACTACTTAATAAAAAAGCATGGATGTATAGTGAGCCACATGGTACTAGATTTCTCGTTCTTTGATAACACATTCAGTGAAATCTTGTGATAAGTAAGCTCCTTTAAGCCCTTATTTTTTTGCATAATCCACACATATTTTGATTGGTGAATGAAACCCTTTACTAATGATAGCTTTATGCTATGTGTAGTGACCCAATAAAGCTGTCATCGGTTCCTATGGTCATGTTAGTATACATAGGAAATGTTCTCAGCATGTCAAATACAATTATTTCCTTGAGACTGTATTTTCTTTGGGTTTAACATCTCCAACATTTGCTACTAGTCTCCCCATGGCAATATTCGGCTCCTATTATATCTGAAAATTTTTAAGGATTTTAGGCTTTGTGGCTTCACATATAGTTTTTTTTTTCTTGTAATGATTCACCCGAAGGATAGAAACTTATTTGGTAAACATTTTCCTCTGCATGTTGAAGATGGGCTTGGAGAGCATTGGTTGATAGAGGTAGTGCATAGAGTTTCGCTATTCTAGCCCAAAAGCTTCAAATAACTAGAGATCATGCCCTGTTTATGTTCTTGAATGCCATCATTGACTCCCGTCTTGTTTTCATGGATCTAATGGTCTCTTTCCTTAGTGCCATATGGAGGAAACTTTTTGTAAGGAAACCTTAGGAATTTTGTATGTATTTTTGAACATGTACATAAGGAGGATTATCTCAACTTTTCCCTCTTATTTAGAGACCTACATTCTTCTTCTTCAAACTAGGTCTTGCTGAAACGATCAGAATAGCTTTCAAGCTTTTTATAGCTTTAATATATTCCCTTTATAGAGGTTATAATTCTTATCCTCAATTCCAC
This sequence comes from Cibotium barometz, assembly GCF_041138505.1. Lineage (NCBI taxonomy): Eukaryota > Viridiplantae > Streptophyta > Polypodiopsida > Cyatheales > Cibotiaceae > Cibotium > Cibotium barometz. The sequence goes on from NC_141079.1 coordinate 16,824,707, forward strand.
ACATTAATTATTAAAGTTTTGAAGTTCTCTTTTTATGTAGGAGTTGGATTTTATGGTTTTTGCCTTGTTTGATGTCATTTTTTTAGAAGACGCATCATAATTTGGTATATATTTTTCACACAAAACCTCACAAATAAACCCTTGCCTTTCAATCATATGTTGTTTCCGTTTTCATATGTAGGAGTTGGTGGATTTTATGGTTTTGCCTTGTTTAAGAGAGGTGTCTTCATCTGACACATATTTTGCGCACCAAAAAGTAGAGATTTTCCTCTCCCTTTGGATCATCTACTATAAAAATGAGCCCCTACTTAGGTCCCTTTTCTTAAGGAAAAAAATAAAAGCTCACTTACTCATCACTTGGTTGTTCTGATCTTTGAATGCTACAATGATGATACATGTGTTATTGTTGAAGAAGCAGGTGAAACCTACTAAAAAGTATGGTGTCATAATGTTTGAATTAGCCTTTGGATGTACTTAGGTCGAATTTTGCAAGGTCTGGATGGAACCTACTAAAAAGAGTGGTGTCATAATGCGTCGAAGTTTGCAAGGTCCGGATGGATTTTTAAGAGTTTAGAGGAAAATTCTTTTTGAAGCAAAAAATGAGTCACACTTGGTCAAGAGTTGGTGATTTTCACATGCCAATTTTTTTATAATTATGAACTCTAGTCTTAGTGTGTTAGAATTGTTAGAATTGCAACATGTTGTTACTACTTTCTTCAAGGGTGGCTTTACCAAGAGGCTACAATAGTTAGTCATATTAAAACAACAAGTGTGAGCCTACCACAACAAGCTCAGCATTGTAAGATTCCTCTCCCAACCCCTTTTTGATGTCTAGTATCTTCCCCTGTAATCAACCCCTCTTCAGAAATATAAAGACCTTGTTTCTAACTATTTTAGCCTAGAGAGAGAAAATATTCTAGAGAGAGAATATTCAGATTTTGAATATTTTTGGATAGAAAAATATCTCTTATAATTCAGATGAGTTCCCCTGAAACAGAAATTCAAAAAGAATTTTTCAATGTGCAATTGGAATTAATTGGAAATAGGTATAAAGAACCTTAGTCTAAGGGTCTAGATTTTCAGAAATCTTTAGACTATGGTCCAATTAAGGTTCCTATGGGCCAATAGCATCAATCCATGTGTAGGGAGTAGATAAATCCAATTTGTAAAAAAGAAGATACCCAAAAATGAGTAAATGCTCACATAAGGTGAAGAGTTGAAAATGTACAAGGTTTATTAGTAAAAAACTATGAGCAATATTAAAAATATGAGATATTTTGGGAATAATGATTTTATTATGACACATATGTAAGGAAGGGGAGTCCCTTAAATGCTCACATAAGATGAAGAGTTGAAAATGTACAAGGTTTATTAGTAAAAAACTATGAGCAATATTAAAATGATTCCATTATGACACATATGTAAGGAAGGGGAGTTCTTTAAAGGATGTGCATATTTCACATAAGATGAAGAGTTGAAAATGTACAAGGTTTATTAGTAAAAAAACTATGAGCAATATTAAAATGATTCCATTATGACACATATGTAAGGAAGGGGAGTTCTTTAAAGGATGTGCATATTTCACATAAGATGAAGAGTTGAAAATGTACAAGGTTTATTAGTAAAAAAACTATGAGCAATATTAAAATGATTCCATTATGACACATATGTAAGGAAAGAGAGTTCTTTAAAGGAGGTGCATATTTCACATGCTTGAATGAGTTTTAAACTCATAAAAATTGAGATATTTCATCTCTCCTCTCTCCTCATTTAAGTCTAGTTCCAAAAAGTTAGCTTAACTGACCTAAAAATGGTCAATTATTGACCAAACTGATTTAGAAAATTCTAGAATCAGTTTGTTTGGTTAGGAGCTCAATTTTTCCTATAAATAGAAGCCTCCCCCTTGTTGAAAAATAGATAGTGTTTATGCATCGTTACTCTACTCCACCTAAGCCAAGAACTGTGAATTCATTTAATAATTCACTAGTTTTTGGAGCTTCCCTCTTTCTTCAATCCCCATTAGTGGCTCCATCAACATACTTAACCAATTGATTGGTTGGGGGCCTCTACCGTGAACAAAGAATCAAGCAAGTTGTAAGGTAATTAGTGAATATTGATCTTTCTATAATTTCTCAATGTTTCTCTCTTCTCAACCCCTCTCAAGCTTGAGAAGTTTAATTGGTATGGTTTTTTTTTAAAATGCTATTGAAGTTTGAATAGTAGTGAAGAGTTACATAATGCTATTGAAGTTAATTTTCATTTATGTTTAAATTCTAATGATTTTTATGTAAATTCTCTCTCTCACTCAAGAAATGGTCATACTCATGACCCATTCTCAATCCAAATCAAGCTTTTCATAAAGCTTTTCCTTAACCCAAGATTAAGCTATGCTTGAGGCCAAATTAATGGCTTTTTTCTATGCTTTTAGTTTATGTATATTAATGATTCAATCCATTATGGATTAATAATCCAATTAGAGATTATTTTAATTATTTCCTTAATGATAAGCATTATCCCTTAGAAAAATTGAGATTTATCAGTCATAGCAGCGGAGCTATGGCAAAATTTTTATAAAAATTATGCATAAAATAATCTCATTCAAAGCATAAAAAGAGGACTTTCTACCATATTCTAGGAATTATCATCCTAGATGAATTGAAAGAATTTCATTACAATCATGGAGAAATTGAATTTTAATATCATGCATAAAGGATAAGTTTTTATATCAAAAGTGTTATTTTTACCATTTTTATTTCATGCATAGAAGTATGCATAATGGATAAATTTTTATATCAAAAGTGTTATTTTTACCATTTTTATTTCATGCATAGAAGTATGCATAATGGATAAATTTTTATATCAAAAGTGTTATTTTTACCATTTTTATTTCATGCATAAGAGTATGCATAATGATAAATTTTTATATCAAAAGTGTTACTTTTATCATTTTTATTTTCATGCATAGGAATATGCATAATGATAAATTTTTATATCAAAAGTGTTACTTTTATCATTTCTATTTTCATGTATAAGAGTATGCATAATGATAAATTTTTATATCAAAAGTGTTACTTTTATCATTTTTATTTTTATGCATAGGAATATGCATAATGATAAATTTTTATATCAAAAGTGTTACTTTTATCATTTTTATTTTCATGCATAAGAGTATGCATAATGATAAATTTTTATATCAAAAGTGTTACTTTTATCATTTTTATTTTCATGCATAGGAATATGCATAATGATAAATTTTTATATCAAAAGTGTTACTTTTATCATTTTTATTTTCATGCATAGGAATATACATAATGATAAATTTTTATATCAAAAGTGTTACTTTTATCATTTCTATTTTCATGCATAAGAGTATGCATAATGATAAATTTTTATATCAAAAGTGTTACTTTTATCATTTTTATTTTTCATGCATAGAAGTATGCATAAGAGTTGATTATTTTATTATAAAAGTGTGACTTATATTATAATTGAATTTCATGCATAGAGGTATGCATAAAAGTTGATTATTTTATTGTAAGAGTGTTACTTTTATCATATTGGATTTCATGCATATAGGTATGCATAAAAGATATTCTTTTTATACTAAAAGTGTGATTTTTCTCATAAATGGATTTTATGCTTAACTTAGATGCATAAGAGAAATTCTTTTATTCTAAAAGTGTAATTTCCTACCAAACTGAATTTATGCATAAGAAGATGCATAAAAGATTGATTTTAATTTCGAAAGTGTTAGTCTCCTTAAATGGAATTTATGTATAAATAAATGTGTAGAGAAATCTTATATCAAATATAAGAATTCTCTTTTTTTTTTTTTTTAAAAGATATGAAATGTGATAAGATGTGATAAGAGGTGTATGAGATGTGATAAGAATTGATAAGATGCGTATGGAAAGTGATAGGATGTGATAAGATGTGTATGGGATGAGGTAAGAAGTGTATGTGATAGAATAGGATGTATATGGGTTGTGATAGGGCGAGAATGGATGTGATGTAAAAGATTAGATGTGAAGACATATGGGGTTACATGAATGGGAATGTGGAAATGGATGTATGTATGTGGATGTGTGGATGTGGAGATGGGAGTATGGATGTATGAATGTGAAAGTGGATGTATGAATGTGAAAATGGATGTATGCATGAAGATGTATATGCATAGATGTGAATGTGGATGTAGATGTGGATGTATAGATGTGAATGGGAATGTGGATGTGGATGTATGTATGTATGTGGATATAGATGTGAATGTATAGATGTGAATGGGAATGTGGATGTGGATGTATGTATGTATATGGATATAGATGTGGATGTATAGATGTGAATGTGGAATGTGGATGTGGATGTATGTATGAATGTGGATATGGGATGTGGATGTATAAATGAGGATGTGAAAATGGATGTATGCATGTAAATGTGGATGTATGGATGTGAATGTGAAAATGTATGTGAATTAATGTGTCGTCGATATGAGGAAATGGATGAGAATGAGTACACATTGAATGGAATGTGGAATAAGTAATGTGGACTAAGGAGAGATAATGTGGAAAGACGAGAGTTCGATTTAGAAACTGTATTTTGTGACTGTTTGTAAATGACTGTTTTATGTCAAGAATGCTGGAGAAGCATTTTGACCATCTTGTGGATTAAGGTCATGAAGACCTAACTGTTAAAGTTGCAACTGCTGACGGAGAGTCAATGGAGGACGTCTCACGTAGCAAGGTCGACCGAGGTCTTGACCAGCCTCGGTTCGATTTAAATGGTGAGCTTCCGGTACGGTGGATGAGGGACCAAGGAAGCGGCCTATGAGTGAAGCGCTAGGTCACCTGCGAAGGATCCTAGAGGGTGCTGACCATACGGTGCTCGGGCTCTGGGTCGCCCAGGATACCCACGCGTGCGTCGAGGAAGATATTGGAACAAGGAGTAAGAGTTGTTTTCTAGAACCGGGCATGGATCTGGTTGACTGACCTTGCTGGTCCTCAACGGATGAGTCCATGGCTCTTTTATATGGATCTGTTGGTTGATCTTGCTGATCTTCAACGAGAGTCCATCTTGATAAGTGATTATATTGTTGAGTATTATGGGCTAGGAACTATTGAAACGGCCCCTGTGTGGACAGGTGGTGAGCGTTCTAGTTGCCAATGATGCCATAGATACTCTGATGAAGGAATGATGGGAAATTATGAATCAACTGGATAAATTGGAAGATTGTGATCAGTGGTACTATGGTTTCATTAAAGGATTGTTTTAAAGTTAGCTGATGCTAAGAAAAAAGGCAATTTTCATATTGGGTGTGTAAGTGGTGTGGCTAGTTTTATGTTTGCATGAAATTCCGGCTAGGGGGCCTTGGAACTCTTTTCCTTGGTACCCGGGACAAAACCTAACCAAATTCCAAATTGGATCCCATCACTACAGTGGTTGGGCGGTTGGCTAACCCATGGGATCGGATGGGGTTAGGCTGGACTGATGGATCCGTAAATCGAGACTCAATTTCTGTTATTACGATAGATAAAGTAAATCCCGGATAGTAATTGTTCTATGGATAGGAATCAACGGCTGTGCCTCCTTGGTGGGGAAAAAAGCGTTGATCCCAATGATCCAAGTGCAAGTTTCTTCCTTGATCTGACCAAGTATCTTTATAGATGCAGTCGGATCTGTTTGATCAGTAAGGGTTTTGACTACGTTAGAGTAAAAATTATCCTGGTGGAATCGCCCATGCTTTCCGGATAAGGGAAGTTTTTCCGGGTCTGGTTTTGGAAAAACCGACGGATTAGTCTTTTGTCCGGATATCCGTGGACGAGGCCCCGAATGTGGGACCCCTTTCCCGCGCGAGAAGTGCTACTTCCGCTGCCAGTATCCTGAATTCGTTGCTCGGTGGGAACAGGGATCTCACAGTTGGTATCAGAGCATTTGGTTAATAAAGATCAACTGAGAAGACAAATATGTCAAAAATTTATCAAGAAACAAAAAAAAAAGGTTGTAATTGTGTGATATAAGTCATACAATTTGATATTCAAACTAAAATTCGTAATTTGGTAATTGGGTCTTCAGATGGAAGTACCACAATTATATAGAATCCCTGACTTGCTTGAGGCCTAGACATGATGGTATTTACCTTATAATTCCAAGGACCGTGACTACCCGTATATACCGAGAGTATACTGCAGCTCTTTACTGACAGTATATACGAGTAAATCTAAGACTTGAAATTATAAGCGTTAATGCTATCCAGAGGATGATTTCGAATGTGGTTGATATGATTTTTAATTCTATTTGAGAATTGATGAATTGAATTGGATTCTGATTGAAAAATGATGATCCTTGAAATTTGGTTGAAATGTAATAAGCTGAGCGAAACCTCAATGAGGATGAATGGGACGAGTCCCTGTGATGATATTCATAACTGGAACGATGATAATGATTTCAGCAAATCACTATGAGATTAGTGGATTGTGCTGTCAGATTGCTACTATTAATACTTGACCGTTAGATCAAGTTAAGGGATGACAAATTGAGAACTTACTTGACTAAAATTCCCGTAGAGGAATGTTCAGAAGGAAATTTTTCGGTCTAATGGACCATTATCATGTTAAAGATATGAATGATATGATCTGAATGAATTGTTGATAAGTTCTAAGGGATATTTATCCTAGTATTTTGTTGGGTTGACCAGAATATAAGGAACCCCAGAATAAAATTGGATCTTAAGAAAAAGAGTTGTTCTCTTCCTACGAGATGAGAACATCTCGCGCTTTTTTTTAAGTGGGGTAGAATGTAAGAATTCTCCCCAGTTTTTGAGGTATTCAAAAATAAGAATCTCCTCTCTAATCTTATAACTATTCTCTCTCTAATACATAAATTTTTGACAGAATCATGAGACGAGGAAATCGTAGCCGTCAGCAGCCAGACCCTCTCACTGAAGATAACGAACTTGATCCTGATGTTCGCAAGGCTCTTCATAGGACTCAACCAGGACCCTTCAAAGGAGAAGGGGAGAACCTAGGTGAGACTGTGGAGAAATGGGTGGAAGCCATGGAAGAGTATTTTGACGTCACAGGTTATAATGAGCTGAGCAAAATAGCTCTTGGCCGGTTGAAAATAGTGGAAACAGCCAGGGTAGCATGGAGGAACCACTGTGACACCAACCGTCTAAATAGAAATACCCAATCTTGGAATGACCTAAAAACCTATTTGAGAAAGAGATTCTGTCCCCCTGGATTTTTGGAAACCAAAATGAATGAATTTTTAGAACTAAAGCAGGAGAACAAAACCATTGAAGAATATCACCAAGCCTTTGCTCTTCTACTCAAATACTCACCACCTCTAGATGAAGAACAGCTCATGGCCAGGTTCATTCGGGCAATGAACGAACCTTTGGACACACTGGTCAAAAATGCCAAACCAGTGTCCATGGCTGAAGCACTAAAAATGGCAAAGGATTTTGCCAAAGCCTTTGTAGTAAAGATCCCGCCAAAACCTGCACCCTCTAACTTTAAAAGATTCCAAGCCCAGGAAGGTACTTCAAACTTTCCACCTCCAAAGAGGCAGCAAGGACCGTTTCAGAATCAAGATGCAGGAAGATTCCAAAGTGAAGGAAGATCCTTCCCCCAAAATACTTTCTCAGGAGGACCATCTATTTTAAGGATGCAGAACAATGAACCCAGAAGTGAGAACCGGTGTTTTGGATGCCAAGGTTTTGGTCATCAGTTAAAAGACTGCCCAACTCCTGCCATGTCAAGGGGACAGGGAAGTCTAGGACCCCGAATTCAGAGACCAATTCCTTCATACCAGTCTAATCAGGGTCTGTCTCACCCAAGGCAGGGTAACCCCAGAAGAACTCCAAATCAACCATCTACCTCTACCCAGAATAACCTTAGAACTCCTTTCCAGAACAGGGGCAACCAAAGAGAAAGAATTCCACCTCAGACTGCAGCAGCCAGAGCAGTCACAATTTCAGAAGAAGTAGAAGAGGAAAGAAGGGCAGATCTTTACTGCAATTGAAAAACCAAGGACTTAACAGACAGTTCTCAAGTCATCCATACTCCAGCAGAATACCAGAGAAAAATCGACCGTCCACTTCCAAGGCGTAAAGTTGAATGTGATTGAAGAAGAAGAAGATGTGATAAAAGAAATCATACTCCACCTGCGAGATGAGGACATCTCACATTTTTTAAGTGGGGTAGAATGTAAGATTCCTCTCCCAACCCCTTTTTGATGTCTAGTATCTTCCCCTGTAATCAACCCCTCTTCAGAAATATAAAGACCTTGTTTCTAACTATTTTAGCCTAGAGAGAGAAAATATTCTAGAGAGAGAATATTCAGATTTTGAATATTTTTGGATAGAAAAATATCTCTTATAATTCAGATGAGTTCCCCTGAAACAGAAATTCAAAAAGAATTTTCCAATGTGCAATTGGAATTAATTGGAAATAGGTATAAAGAACCTTAGTCTAAGGGTCTAGATTTTCAGAAATCTTTAGACTATGGTCCAATTAAGGTTCCTATGGGCCAATAGCATCAATCCATGTGTAGGGAGTAGATAAATCCAATTTGTAAAAAAGAAGATACCCAAAAATGAGTAAATGCTCACATAAGGTGAAGAGTTGAAAATGTACAAGGTTTATTAGTAAAAAACTATGAGCAATATTAAAAATATGAGATATTTTGGGAATAATGATTTTATTATGACACATATGTAAGGAAGGGGAGTCCCTTAAATGCTCACATAAGATGAAGAGTTGAAAATGTACAAGGTTTATTAGTAAAAAACTATGAGCAATATTAAAATGATTCCATTATGACACATATGTAAGGAAGGGGAGTTCTTTAAAGGATGTGCATATTTCACATAAGATGAAGAGTTGAAAATGTACAAGGTTTATTAGTAAAAAAACTATGAGCAATATTAAAATGATTCCATTATGACACATATGTAAGGAAGGGGAGTTCTTTAAAGGATGTGCATATTTCACATAAGATGAAGAGTTGAAAATGTACAAGGTTTATTAGTAAAAAAACTATGAGCAATATTAAAATGATTCCATTATGACACATATGTAAGGAAAGAGAGTTCTTTAAAGGAGGTGCATATTTCACATGCTTGAATGAGTTTTAAACTCATAAAAATTGAGATATTTCATCTCTCCTCTCTCCTCATTTAAGTCTAGTTCCAAAAAGTTAGCTTAACTGACCTAAAAATGGTCAATTATTGACCAAACTGATTTAGAAAATTCTAGAATCAGTTTGTTTGGTTAGGAGCTCAATTTTTCTTATAAATAGAAGCCTCCCCCTTGTTGAAAAATAGATAGTGTTTATGCATCGTTACTCTACTCCACCTAAGCCAAGAACTGTGAATTCATTTAATAATTCACTAGTTTTTGGAGCTTCCCTCTTTCTTCAATCCCCATTAGTGGCTCCATCAACATACTTAACCAATTGATTGGTTGGGGGCCTCTACCGTGAACAAAGAATCAAGCAAGTTGTAAGGTAATTAGTGAATATTGATCTTTCTATAATTTCTCAATGTTTCTCTCTTCTCAACCCCTCTCAAGCTTGAGAAGTTTAATTGGTATGGTTTTTTTTTTAAATGCTATTGAAGTTTGAATAGTAGTGAAGAGTTACATAATGCTATTGAAGTTAATTTTCATTTATGTTTAAATTCTAATGATTTTTATGTAAATTCTCTCTCTCACTCAAGAAATGGTCATACTCATGACCCATTCTCAATCCAAATCAAGCTTTTCATAAAGCTTTTCCTTAACCCAAGATTAAGCTATGCTTGAGGCCAAATTAATGGCTTTTTTCTATGCTTTTAGTTTATGTATATTAATGATTCAATCCATTATGGATTAATAATCCAATTAGAGATTATTTTAATTATTTCCTTAATGATAAGCATTATCCCTTAGAAAAATTGAGATTTATCAATCATAGCAGCGGAGCTATGGCAAAATTTTTATAAAAATTATGCATAAAATAATCTCATTCAAAGCATAAAAAGAGGACTTCCTACCATATTCTAGGAATTATCATCCTAGATGAATTGAAAGAATTTCATTACAATCATGGAGAAATTGAATTTTAATATCATGCATAAAGGATAAGTTTTTATATCAAAAGTGTTATTTTTACCATTTTTATTTCATGCATAGAAGTATGCATAATGGATAAATTTTTATATCAAAAGTGTTATTTTTACCATTTTTATTTCATGCATAGAAGTATGCATAATGGATAAATTTTTATATCAAAAGTGTTATTTTTACCATTTTTATTTCATGCATAAGAGTATGCATAATGATAAATTTTTATATCAAAAGTGTTACTTTTATCATTTTTATTTTCATGCATAGGAATATGCATAATGATAAATTTTTATATCAAAAGTGTTACTTTTATCATTTCTATTTTCATGTATAAGAGTATGCATAATGATAAATTTTTATATCAAAAGTGTTACTTTTATCATTTTTATTTTTATGCATAGGAATATGCATAATGATAAATTTTTATATCAAAAGTGTTACTTTTATCATTTTTATTTTCATGCATAAGAGTATGCATAATGATAAATTTTTATATCAAAAGTGTTACTTTTATCATTTTTATTTTCATGCATAGGAATATGCATAATGATAAATTTTTATATCAAAAGTGTTACTTTTATCATTTTTATTTTCATGCATAGGAATATACATAATGATAAATTTTTATATCAAAAGTGTTACTTTTATCATTTCTATTTTCATGCATAAGAGTATGCATAATGATAAATTTTTATATCAAAAGTGTTACTTTTATCATTTTTAATTTTCATGCATAGAAGTATGCATAAGAGTTGATTATTTTATTATAAAAGTGTGACTTATATCATAATTGAATTTCATGCATAGAGGTATGCATAAAAGTTGATTATTTTATTGTAAGAGTGTTACTTTTATCATATTGGATTTCATGCATATAGGTATGCATAAAAGATATTCTTTTTATACTAAAAGTGTGATTTTTCTCATAAATGGATTTTATGCTTAACTTAGATGCATAAGAGAAATTCTTTTATTCTAAAAGTGTAATTTCCTACCAAACTGAATTTATGCATAAGAAGATGCATAAAAGATTGATTTTAATTTCGAAAGTGTTAGTCTCCTTAAATGGAATTTATGTATAAATAAATGTGTAGAGAAATCTTATATCAAATATAAGAATTCTCTTTTTTTTTTTTTTTTAAAGATATGAAATGTGATAAGATGTGATAAGAGGTGTATGAGATGTGATAAGAATTGATAAGATGCGTATGGAAAGTGATAGGATGTGATAAGATGTGTATGGGATGAGGTAAGAAGTGTATGTGATAGAATAGGATGTATATGGGTTGTGATAGGGCGAGAATGGATGTGATGTAAAAGATTAGATGTGAAGACATATGGGGTTACATGAATGGGAATGTGGAAATGGATGTATGTATGTGGATGTGTGGATGTGGAGATGGGAGTATGGATGTATGAATGTGAAAGTGGATGTATGAATGTGAAAATGGATGTATGCATGAAGATGTATATGCATAGATGTGAATGTGGATGTAGATGTGGATGTATAGATGTGAATGGGAATGTGGATGTGGATGTATGTATGTATGTGGATGTAGATGTGAATGTATAGATGTGAATGGGAATGTGGATGTGGATGTATGTATGTATATGGATGTAGATGTGGATGTATAGATGTGAATGTGGAATGTGGATGTGGATGTATGTATGAATGTGGATATGGGATGTGGATGTATAAATGAGGATGTGAAAATGGATGTATGCATGTAAATGTGGATGTATGGATGTGAATGTGAAAATGTATGTGAATTAATGTGTCGTCGATATGAGGAAATGGATGAGAATGAGTACACATTGAATGGAATGTGGAATAAGTAATGTGGACTAAGGAGGGATAATGTGGAAAGACGAGAGTTCGATTTAGAAACTGTATTTTGTGACTGTTTGTAAATGACTGTTTTATGTCAAGAATGCTGGAGAAGCATTTTGACCATCTTGTGGATTAAGGTCATGAAGACCTAACTGTTAAAGTTGCAACTGCTGACGGAGAGTCAATGGAGGACGTCTCGCGTAGCAAGGTCGACCGAGGTCTTGACCAGCCTCGGTTCGATTTAAATGGTGAGCTTCCGGTACGGTGGATGAGGGACCAAGGAAGCGGCCTATGAGTGAAGCGCTAGGTCACCTGCGAAGGATCCTAGAGGGTGCTAACCATACGGTGCTCGGGCTCTGGGTCGCCCAGGATACCCACGCGTGCGTCGAGGAAGATATTGGAATAAGGAGTAAGAGTTGTTTTCTGGAACCGGGCATGGATCTGGTTGACTGACCTTGCTGGTCCTCAACGGATGAGTCCATGGCTCTTTTATATGGATCTGTTGGTTGATCTTGCTGATCTTCAACGAGAGTCCATCTTGATAAGTGATTATATTGTTGAGTATTATGGGCTAGGAACTATTGAAACGGCCCCTGTGTGGACAGGTGGTGAGCGTTCTAGTTGCCAATGATGCCATAGATACTCTGATGAAGGAATGATGGGAAATTATGAATCAACTGGATAAATTGGAAGATTGTGATCAGTGGTACTATGGTTTCATTAAAGGATTGTTTTAAAGTTAGCTGATGCTAAGAAAAAAGGCAATTTTCATATTGGGTGTGTAAGTGGTGTGGTTTTATGTTTGCATGAAATTCCGGCTAGGGGGCCTTGGAACTCTTTTCCTTGGTACCCGGGACAAAACCTAACCAAATTCCAAATTGGATCCCATCACTACAGTGGTTGGGCGGTTGGCTAACCCATGGGATCGGATGGGGTTAGGCTGGACTGATGGATCCGTAAATCGAGACTCAATTTCTGTTATTACGATAGATAAAGTAAATCCCGGATAGTAATTGTTCTATGGATAGGAATCAACGGCTGTGCCTCCTTGGTGGGGAAAAAAGCGTTGATCCCAATGATCCAAGTGCAAGTTTCTTCCTTGATCTGACTAAGTATCTTTATAGATGCAGTCGGATCTGTTTGATCAGTAAGGGTTTTGACTACGTTAGAGTAAAAATTATCCTGGTGGAATCGCCCATGCTTTCCGGATAAGGGAAGTTTTTCCGGGTCTGGTTTTGGAAAAACCGACGGATTAGTCTTTTGTCCGGATATCCGTGGACGAGGCCCCGAATGTGGGACCCCTTTCCCGCGCGAGAAGTGCTACTTCCGATGACAGTATCCTGAATTCGTTGCTCGGTGGGAACAGGGATCTCACAAGCATCCTCACGAGTTAAAGGTCAACAATGACTACTTTGAAAAGCTGTCCCTCCAAATTGCTCTCCTTATTTACACCGCTAGGAGGTTCACATGCACCCACAAGGACTCTCACTCTTGCTCACTCTCACATAATAAACAAGAGGCACATTCACCAAGAATCCTACAGTTTACTCTCAACTCTCTCTCTCTCTCTCTCTCTCTCTCTCTAACACACAAGAAACTCAAATTGGCACAAAGGGGGACTGTTCCTTAGATGAGAAAAAGTCACTTATATACGATTGGCCCTTATTCACCCGATAACCTTATTGTAAGCTTGGTTATTGGCCACCAAGAATCCTACGTCTCTCTAACATATTTGGCCCCTTGATCACCAAGAAACCTACATCTTGCTAAATTTTACCGTAATTCTAGTAAGCATTTAAGCATTGAGATATCTCCCTTTGAGGCTCTTTATGGGTATCAAGTGCTTGTGTGTTTAATAGCTTTCCAAGAAGACAAGGTGGTAAACCCATTAGCTAAAAGAAGAGTTGGAAAAAATGAAACAACTTCTTCAACTTATGCAAGGGCAATATGAAGAAAGCCCAAGAGGTTTAAAGGCTAATGCAGATGAGCATAAGCATGATGTTAATATTTAAGAAGGAGATTATATACTCTTGAACCTACCAAAGAGCTACCACAACACTTTCAAGGGTTCCACTAGTCCCAAGTTTGCTCATAGTACTATGGTCTATACTTGGTACACAAAAGGGTTGGTGATTTTTCCTGCAAGCTTAGCCTCCCTCATTCTACAATAATCCATGATGTATTTCATTCGTATAATCCCAAGAAGTATATGGGTTCAATCCCTGGAGAAGTGGCAGAGTTTCCACCTATGGGTGAAGAGGGAGAAAACATTTATGAGCCAGAGAGGATTGTGGGGAAGAAGGACAAGAGAGTTAAGGAATAGAAGCATAGAGGAGTCCCTCATCAAATGAAAGTATTTACCCTTGGGGATGATGTCATCATCGGTCACACCACTCATCTTATCATGTCGTATGTTTAGATATTCAGTGTTGTGTTCGATATGACATCATTTAGAAAATGAGTGCCACGATCTGAAACCAACTCAGAGGGAGTTTTAAAACTACAAATTGTTTTCTCAATTAAAAAATAAGTTGTTGTTTGGGCATTATCCTTTCTTACGGCACAAGCCTTATACTATTCTCAGTAAAATAATCAGTTGCAACTATAATGTAATTCGTTTGCCTACAAGCTTTCCTATGTGCGATAACAAGGTCTATCTATGGAGGATGTTTCTTGACCATGTCGTATGATTGATTGAAGGTTCACTCAATAATTTCTTTGGAGGCTTTATTCATGGGACCGTATGGAAATCAAGGATATTTATTTTCTCACACTTGGAGGATCTAGTTCTATATCGAGTATGAGCATGGTTATTTTTGGAGATCTTCCTATCTGTTTTCTGGTCTAATGGATATGATAAAAGCTTCACTTCTCATTGATGTATAATTATATATATAAATATATATATATTAGATTTTGAGGATAAAATCTTTGGGAAGGGATGGCTCGTAATGAAGTAACAACTTCATTAGTTAGATTTACGATGGTATGAGTGGATGAGATTTTGGTAAGAACTAAATAAAATTCTTGGTATCCATTTAATATTTTTAATAGGACGATTCTTGAAAGTCACAAGATACTTGACATAAGTGCTGCATATGTGTGTGTAGTGATGGTCCCATGGTCAATGATAGACTCAGGCACAAGATGTTTTTCTTCATCTACTAACTCAGCAGGCTCTTCTAATATTGGATGAGAAGGGTAGTGGTCCTCAAAATGGTCTCAAAAACATGAAAAGAATAATGAATATGTCAATTGGAAGGTAGCTCCAACTTAAATGCACTATCATTGATCTTGGCAATAACCATCTTGAAAGGTACATAAAATCTAGGAGCTAACTTTACCATAGGGTTGGTCTCTATGGACTTAAGTCTCATTTTCTCAATATGAATAAGCAAATAGTTGCCTTCATTGAAGATAATATGTTTATGTTTACTATTTGCATACTTCATGTACTTCTGTCGAGCTTTTTGAATGTTCAATTTCACTAACTCGTGAATTTGGTCAAAGTCTCTACACAAAAGAATTTGTAGCCTCTATAGAATGTGAAAGACGAGCCGTAGGGGTCGGCAAAGCCTTACCATAGACTATCTTAAATGGTGTTGTCTTAGTAGTAGCCGTATGGACGGTTATTATATGCAAATTGCAAAATATGTAAATACTTATCCCACTGCTTTAGGCTGAGATGAAAGATAAGAAATAATAATAATTTACATAACTTTCTGAGTAAGGTCTCCCTTTTGGAGGGTAGATGTGATTGGCCATCTCATAGACTAAGTTTGAATCCCTTATATAGGGTTGCCCAAGGATCATCTTATATGATCCTATTGAAAGGCTCATCACCACAAAAGATAGGCAAAAAATCAAGCCAAGGTTTTGATTTTCGCATTACATAATAGGACACCAAGTGACGTAGCATTATTTTCATGAGTTAAACTTCACCGAGAGATTGGTATTATCTAGGTGAGGGTTTCCCCAAGTTTCCTGACAACTCCGTTGCTAATAATTCCAACTACAATGCCACCATTTAAGATTGCAATGAGTTGTTTGCCTTTGTAAGCAACATTGTGTTCATTTTCTCACTCTCAAAGTAGTGTCTTAACTTGTTTATGGAAACCTTGCGTAATCCTCATTTGGATTTTATCTTTCTCTAGCACCTCAAGGATTGATTGAATGGGCCTTAGAGATATGCTCTATTTTTTTTCTCTCTATGTGGGCTCTTAAAATTCCTTCCAGGTGTGTAAGATCTTGCTATAAAGTGGAATTATTTACAACAAAAGCTTATGGGCACTTGGACTTCATAGGATAGAAAAGCAATGAGATTAGTGATGTCTATCACTTACTAGTCATATCCACTAGGTGATGGGCTAGGACGCGGTATGGTAGGGACTCAAATTTTCCTTGTTCCAACAATTAGTAATAACAACACATCAAGTATGCAAAGGTGCAATGGCTGTTGGAGGTGATTGTTGGAAATGGGCTAGACTAGTTCAGCGTCTGCTGATGTTGGTAGCTATTATTAGAAATTTAGCAACCTATTGGCAGCCTTAGTAATGGAAGCATTGTATAGGGCCTGTTGTTGTAGCTGGGGTTATTTATGCCTTGAGCCTTGAGCCTTTGGTATGTTGGCTATTATAGCTTAGGGTTATTTATTTCTTGAGCCTTTGTGGTATAGCTATACATGGTTATTCATGTCTTGATCCTTTGGTATGTTGGCTATTATAGCTTAGGGTTATTTATTTCTTGAGGCTTTGGTATAGCTACACATGGTTATTCATGTCTTGATCCTTTGGTATAGCTACATAAGTTTGGTAATAAATGGTTATTTATGTCTTGATCCTTTGGTATAGCCATACATGGTATTTATGTCTTCATCCTTTATAGTATAGCTACATAAGTTTGGTAATAAATTGTGATGGGCTCAAACTCAAACTCCACACATACTTGCATACAGTGTAGTAGTACTAATGGCTCACCATCTAACAGCTCTTTAATTGTAAAACAATAGGGTTCAAGGGGGCTATTCTTGAAACAAAGGGGTTAAGAAGGTACAAGGGTAGGTTCGGAGCTTAGTACTATTGGAGAGGCATTTGATCAATGCTCCACCCTTGGATGTGCTCTATTTTGTAAGGCCCCTTTATGAGGAGTAGCCATTGTGGTGGGGTGAGCACCCGAGCACCTCGAACAATTCCCACTTTAGACACTAGATGGTGGCCAGATGGTTAGGAGATGACATAGGTAGGCTTAACACTCTGCCACGTAGGATGCATGCTTGTAAGGTCTATGCGATTGCATTATTAGTGAGTGCTCTTATGTTAAGTTCCTATTAGGCTTAGTTGTAATCTAATATGGTCCTACTCAAATGATATGGTCAGTTGGTCCTCGTGGACAAAGTTCCCATGACATGGCCGACCTACGTCCATGACCTACGTCCATACCGACCTTGGGTACTATATATAGACTAGTTTGGCAACCTTAGTTTATTATCAAGCTCATTGTGTTTGAGGACTCTTTTGAGAAATGACATCCTCCTTAAAAGCTCCTTATCTAGCACATGGGTGGATGGATGTCATCAGCTTGTAATCAAGTTTGCAAGCCAAAATATTATTTATTCCCCACTTCTTCTTGTACTTCAGTGATTTGTATTGTGTTGATGGCTTTACTTTCAATATTGTGCATTCTTCTATAGACACGCCCTTGAGGATTGGATTTGGAGCTCCTTGAGTTGTATTGTCAACTTGGGGTTGAGTGTTAGGTGGTATAGGTAGCACTAAGGCTACTTTCACGGGGGAAGAAGAAAGTGATGCTACCTAGGATTAGATGCTTGGTTGTTTCTTTAGCAATCACGATTAACATATTTTAGGAAATGGGCACAATATAAGAGAACACATGGTTATGAGTGGGGACACCACAAACCAAACCATATTTCTTTGAGAGGATATAGATGTCGGTATCTAATGGGGGGGTTGTTAAGTGTTATCCAACTCTGCCGAGTATTAGCTAAGTTTATTCAATGAGATTTTTAACGATTGAGGGTATAACAAGATTCTACTACTATGGCAGAGGGCCACTGTATAAAACTAGCATCGTTTCCCATTTTTGCTAAGGCACACTTGGGGATTCGCTGGCTTGCATGGTGCTATTATGGGCTTTTGTTCCCAAAGGAGGTACTAAAAGTTGCTTTAACACTTGCATCACATGGATCAAACACGAAGCTTATCATAGATTTGCTTCATGTATTAGTTGACGCCAAGAATAGATCTCTTTAATCGGGAATAGATTATTATAGATATGCCTCATGCGTAGTAGTTGAGGTCAATAATAGATCTATTCGATTGGGAAGCAAGTGATAGTGTGTAAGTGGTTGAGGTGGCCTCATAAGTTTGCTTCTTTCATGGATTATTTAGAATAGCATATAAGTGTGTCTCCTTGGTCACTTTTACACAAGCACAATTTGCGATGTATGCACACAAAAACTGCAATGCTATTTTCAAGCACTACTTAATAAAAAAGCATGGATGTATAGTGAGCCACATGGTACTAGATTTCTCGTTCTTTGATAACACATTCAGTGAAATCTTGTGATAAGTAAGCTCCTTTAAGCCCTTATTTTTTTGCATAATCCACACATATTTTGATTGGTGAATGAAACCCTTTACTAATGATAGCTTTATGCTATGTGTAGTGACCCAATAAAGCTGTCATCGGTTCCTATGGTCATGTTAGTATACATAGGAAATGTTCTCAGCATGTCAAATACAATTATTTCCTTGAGACTGTATTTTCTTTGGGTTTAACATCTCCAACATTTGCTACTAGTCTCCCCATGGCAATATTCGGCTCCTATTATATCTGAAAATTTTTAAGGATTTTAGGCTTTGTGGCTTCACATATAGTTTTTTTTTTCTTGTAATGATTCACCCGAAGGATAGAAACTTATTTGGTAAACATTTTCCTCTGCATGTTGAAGATGGGCTTGGAGAGCATTGGTTGATAGAGGTAGTGCATAGAGTTTCGCTATTCTAGCCCAAAAGCTTCAAATAACTAGAGATCATGCCCTGTTTATGTTCTTGAATGCCATCATTGACTCCCGTCTTGTTTTCATGGATCTAATGGTCTCTTTCCTTAGTGCCATATGGAGGAAACTTGTTGTAAGGCAACCTTAGGAATTTTGTATGTATTTTTGAACATGTACATAAGGAGGATTATCTTAACTTTTCCCTCTTATTTAGAGACCTACATTCTTCTTCTTCAAACTAGGTCTTGCTGAAACGATCAGAATAGCTTTCAAGCTTTTTATAGCTTTAATATATTCCCTTTATAGAGGTTATAATTCTTATCCTCAATTCCACACATTAATTATTAAAGTTTTGAAGTTCTCTTTTTATGTAGGAGTTGGATTTTATGGTTTTTGCCTTGTTTGATGTCATTTTTTTAGAAGACGCATCATAATTTGGTATATATTTTTCACACAAAACCTCACAAATAAACCCTTGCCTTTCAATCATATGTTGTTTCCCTTTTCATATGTAGGAGTTGGTGGATTTTATGGTTTTGCCTTGTTTAAGAGAGGTGTCTTCATCTGACACATATTTTGCGCACCAAAAAGTAGAGATTTTCCTTTCCCTTTGGATCATCTACTGTAAAAATGAGCCCCTACTTAGGTCCTTTTTTTTAAGGAAAAAAGTAAAAGCTCACTTACTCATCACTTGGTTGTTCTGATCTTTGAATGCTACAATGATGATACATGTGTTATTGTTGAAGAAGCAGGTGAAACCTACTAAAAAGTATGGTGTCATAATGTTTGAAGCCTTTGGATGTACTTACGTCAAAGTTTGCAAGGTCTGGATGGAACCTACTAAAAAGAGTGGTGTCATAATGCGTCGAAGTATGCAAGGTCTGGATGGATTTTTAAGAGTTTAGAGGAAAATTCTTTTTGAAGCAAAAAATGAGTCACACTTGGTCAAGAGTTGTTGATTTTCACATGCCAATTTTTTTATAATTATGAACTCTAGTCTTAGTGTGTTAGAATTGTTAGAATTGCAACATGTTGTTACTACTTTCTTCAAGGGTGGCTTTACCAAGAGGCTACAACAGTTAGTCATATTAAAACAACAAGTGTGAGCCTACCACAACAAGCTCAGTATCCTCACGAGTTAAAGGTCAACAATGACTACTTTGAAAAGCTGTCCCTCCAAATTGCTCTCCTTATTTACACCGCTAGGAGGTTCACATGCACCCACAAGGACTCTCACTCTTGCTCACTCTCACATAATAAACAAGAGGCACATTCACCAAAAATCCTACAGTTTACTCTCAACTCTCTCTCTCTCTCTCTCTCTCTCTCTCTCTCTCTTTAACACACAAGAAACTCAAATTGGCACAAAGGGGGACTGTTCCTTAGATGAGAAAAAGTCACTTATATACGATTGGCCCTTATTCACCCGAAAACCTTATTGTAAGCTTGGTTATTGGCCACCAAGATTCCTACGTCTCTCTAACATATTTGGCCCCTTGATCACCAAGAAACCTACATCTTGCTAAATTTTACCGTAATTCTAGTAAGCATTTAAGCATTGAGATATCTCCCTTTGAGGCTCTTTATGTGTATCAAGTGCTTGTGTGTTTAATAGCTTTCCAAGAAGACAAGGTGGTAAACCCATTAGCTAAAAGAAGAGTTGGAAAAAATGAAACAACTTCTTCAACTTATGCAAGGGCAATATGAAGAAAGCCCAAGAGGTTTAAAGGCTAATGCAGATGAGCATAAGCATGATGTTAATATTTAAGAAGGAGATTATATACTCTTGAACCTACCAAAGAGCTACCACAACACTTTCAAGGGTTCCACTAGTCCCAAGTTTGCTCATAGTACTATGGTCTATACTTGGTACACAAAAGGGTTGGTGATTTTTCCTGCAAGCTTAGCCTCCCTCATTCTACAATAATCCATGATGTATTTCATTCGTATAATCCCAAGAAGTATATGGGGTCAATCCCTGGAGAAGTGGCAGAGTTTCCACCTATGGGTGAAGAGGGAGAAAACATTTATGAGCCAGAGAGGATTGTGGGGAAGAAGGACAAGAGAGTTAAGGAATAGAAGCATAGAGGAGTCCCTCATCAAATGAAAGTATTTACCCTTGGGGATGATGTCATCATCGGTCACACCACTCATCTTATCATGTCGTATGTTTAGATATTCAGTGTTGTGTTCGATATGAGATCATTTAGAAAATGAGTGCCACGATCTGAAACCAACTCAGAGGGAGTTTTAAAACTATAAATTGTTTTCTCAATTAAAAAATAAGTTGTTGTTTGGGCATTATCCTTTCTTACGGCACAAGCCTTATACTATTCTCAGTAAAATAATCAGTTGCAACTATAATGTAATTCGTTTGCCTACAAGCTTTCCTATGTGCGATAACAAGGTCTATCTATGGAGGATGTTTCTTGACCATGTCGTATGATTGATTGAAGGTTCACTCAATAATTTCTTTGGAGGCTTTATTCATGGGACCGTATGGAAATCAAGGATATTTATTTTCTCACACTTGGAGGATCTAGTTCTATATCGAGTATGAGCATGGTTATTTTTGGAGATCTTCCTATCTGTTTTCTGGTCTAATGGATATGATAAAAGCTTCACTTCTCATTGATGTATAAATATATATATAAATATATATATATTAGATTTTGAGGATAAAATCTTTGGGAAGGGATGGCTCGTAATGAAGTAACAACTTCATTAGTTAGATTTACGATGGTATGAGTGGATGAGATTTTGGTAAGAACTAAATAAAATTCTTGGTATCCATTTAATATTTTTAATAGGATGATTCTTGAAAGTCACAAGATACTTGACATAAGTGCTGCATATGTGTGTGTAGTGATGGTCTCATGGTCAATGATAGACTCAGGCACAAGATGCTTTTCTTCATCTACTAACTCAGCAGGCTCTTCTAATATTGGATGAGAAGGGTAGAGGTCCTCAAAATGGTCTCAAAAACATGAAAAGAATAATGAATATGTCAATTGGAAGGTAGCTCCAACTTAAATGCACTATCATTGATCTTGGCAATAACCATCTTGAAAGGTACATAAAATCTAGGAGCTAACTTTACCATAGGGTTGGTCTCTATGGACTTAAGTCTCATTTTCTCAATATGAATAAGCAAATAGTTGCCTTCATTGAAGATAATATGTTTATGTTTACTATTTGCATACTTCATGTACTTCTGTCGAGCTTTTTGAATGTTCAATTTCACTAAGTCGTGAATTTGGTCAAAGTCTCTACACAAAAGAACTTGTAGCCTCTATAGAATGTGAAAGACGAGCCGTAGGGGTCGGCAAAGCCTTACCATAGACTATCTTAAATGGTGTTGTCTTAGTAGTAGCCGTATGGACGGTTATTATATGCAAATTGCAAAATATGTAAATACTTATCCCACTGCTTTAGGCTGAGATGAAAGATAAGAAATAATAATAATTTACATAACTTTCTGAGTAAGGTCTCCCTTTTGGAGGGTAGATGTGATTGGCCATCTCATAGACTAAGTTTGAATCCCTTATATAGGGTTGCCCAAGGATCATCTTATATGATCCTATTGAAAGGCTCATCACCACAAAAGATAGGCAAAAAATCAAGCCAAGGTTTTGATTTTCGCATTACATAATAGGACACCAAGTGACGTAGCATTATTTTCATCAGTTAAACTTCACCGAGAGATTGGTATTATCTAGATGAGGGTTCCCCAAGTTTCCTGACAACTCCGTTGCTAATAATTCCAACTACAATGCCACCATCTAAGATTGCAATGAGTTGTTTGCCTTTGTAAGCAACATTGTGTTCATTTTCTCACTCTCAAAGTAGTGTCTTAACTTGTTTATGGAAACCTTGGGTAATCCTCATTTGGATTTTATCTTTCTCTAGCACCTCAAGGATTGATTGAATGGGCCTTAGAGATATGCTCTATTTTTTTCTCTCTATGTGGGCTCTTAAAATTCCTTCCAGGTGTGTAAGATCTTGCTATAAAGTGGAATTATTTACAACAAAAGCTTATGGGCACTTGGACTTCATAGGATAGAAAAGCAATGAGATTAGTGATGTCTATCACTTACTAGTCATATCCACTAGGTGATGGGCTAGGACGCGGTATGGTAGGGACTCAAATTTTCCTTGTTCCAACAATTAGTAATAACAACACATCGAGTATGCAAAGGTGCAATGGCTGTTGGAGGTGATTGCTGGAAATGGGCTAGACTAGTTCAGCGTCTGCTGATGGTGGTAGCTATTATTAGAAATTTAGCAACCTATTGGCAGCCTTAGCAATGGAAGCATTGTATAGGGCCTGTTGTTGTAGCTGGGGTTATTTATGTCTTGAGCCTTGAGCCTTTGGTATGTTGGCTATTATAGCTTAGGGTTATTTATTTCTTGAGCCTTTGTGGTATAGCTATACATGGTTATTCATGTCTTGATCCTTTGGTATGTTGGCTATTATAGCTTAGGGTTATTTATTTCTTGAGGCTTTGGTATAGCTATACATGGTTATTCATGTCTTGATCCTTTGGTATAGCTACATAAGTTTGGTAATAAATGGTTATTTATGTCTTGATCCTTTGGTATAGCCATACATGGTATTTATGTCTTCATCCTTTATAGTATAGCTACATAAGTTTGGTAATAAATTGTGATGGGCTCAAACTCAAACTCCACACATACTTGCATACAGTGTAGTAGTAGCTAATGGCTCACCATCTAACAGCTCTTTAATTGTAGAACAATAGGGTTCAAGGGGGCTGTTCTTGAAACAAAGGGGTTAAGAAGGTACAAGGGTAGGTTCGGAGCTTAGTACTATTGGAGAGGCATTTGATCAATGCTCCACCCTTGGATATGCTCTATTTTGTAAGGCCCCTTTATGAGGAGTAGCCATTGTGGTGGGGTGAGCACCCGAGCACCTCGAACAATTCCCACTTTAGACACTAGATGGTGGCCAGATGGTTAGGAGATGACATAGGTAGGCTTAACACTCTGCCACGTAGGATGCATGCTTGCAAGGTCTATGCGATTGCATTATTTGTGAGTGCTCTTATGTTAAGTTCCTATTAGGCTTAGTTGTAATCTAATATGGTCCTACTCAAATGATATGGTCAATTGGTCCTCGTGGACAAAGTTCCCATGACATGGCCGACCTACGTCCATGACCTACGTCCATACCGACCTTGGGTACTATATATAGACTAGTTTGGCAACCTTAGTTTATTATCAAGCTCATTGTGTTTGAGGACTCTTTTGAGAAATGACATCCTCCTTAAAAGCTCCTTATCTAGCACATGGGTGGATGGATGTCATCAGCTTGTAATCAAGTTTGCAAGCCAAAATATTATTTACTCCCCACTTCTTCTTGTACTTCAGTGTTTTGTATTGTGTTGATGGCTTTACTTTCAATATTGTGCATTCTTCTATAGACACGCCCTTGAGGATTGGATTTGGAGCTCCTTGAGTTGTATTGTCAACTTGGGGTTGAGTGTTAGGTGGTATAGGTAGCACTAAGGCTACTTTCACGGGGGAAGAAGAAAGTGATGCTACCTAGGATTAGATGCTTGGTTGTTTCTTTAGCAATCACGATTAACATATTTTAGGAAATGGGCACAATATAAGAGAACACATGGTTATGAGTGGGGACACCACAAACCAAACCATATTTCTTTGAGAGGATATAGATGTCGGTATCTAATGGGGGGGTTGTTAAGTGTTATCCAACTCTGCCGAGTATTAGCTAAGTTTATTTAATGAGATTTTTAACGATTGAGGGTATAACAAGATTCTACTACTATGGCAGAGGGCCACTGTATAAAACTAGCATCGTTTCTCATTTTTGCTAAGGCACACTTGGGGATTCGCTGGCTTGCATGGTGCTATTATGGGCTTTTGTTCCCAAAGGAGGTACTAAAAGTTGCTTTAACACTTGCATCACATGGATCAAACACGAAGCTTATCATAGATTTGCTTCATGTATTAGTTGACGCCAAGAATAGATCTCTTCAATCGGGAATAGATTATTATAGATATGCCTCATGCGTAGTAGTTGAGGCCAATAATAGATCTGTTCGATTGGGAAGCAAGTGATAGTGTGTAAGTGGTTGAGGTGGCCTCATAAGTTTGCTTCTTTCATGGATTATTTAGAATAGCATATAAGTGTGTCTCCTTGGTCACTTTTACACAAGCACAATTTGCGATGTATGCACACAAAAACTGCAATGCTATTTTCAAGCACTACTTAATAAAAAAGCATGGATGTATAGTGAGCCACATGGTACTAGATTTCTCGTTCTTTGATAACACATTCAGTGAAATCTTGTGATAAGTAAGCTCCTTTAAGCCCTTATTTTTTTTGCATAATCCACACATATTTTGATTGGTGAATGAAACCCTTTACTAATGATAGCTTTATGCTATGTGTAGTGACCCAATAAAGCTGTCATCGGTTCCTATGGTCATGTTAGTATACATAGGAAATGTTCTCAGCATGTCAAATACAATTATTTCCTTGAGACTGTATTTTCTTTGGGTTTAACATCTCCAACATTTGCTACTAGTCTCCCCATGGCAATATTCGGCTCCTATTATATCTAAAATTTTTTTAAGGTTTTTAGGCTTTGTGGCTTCACATATAGTTTTTTTTTTCTTGTAATGATTCACCCGAAGGATAGAAACTTATTTGGTAAACATTTTCCTCTGCATGTTGAAGATGGGCTTGGAGAGCATTGGTTGATAGAGGTAGTGCATAGAGTTTCGCTATTCTAGCCCAAAAGCTTCAAATAACTAGAGATCATGCCCTGTTTATGTTCTTGAATGCCATCATTGACTCCCATTTTGTCGTCTTGTTTTCATGGATCTAATGGTCTCTTTCCTTAGTGCCATATGGAGGAAACTTTTTGTAAGGCAACCTTAGGAATTTTGTATGTATTTTTGAACATGTACATAAGGAGGATTATCTCAACTTTTCCCTCTTATTTAGAGACCTACATTCTTCTTCTTCAAACTAGGTCTCGCTGAAACGATCAGAATAGCTTTCAAGCTTTTTATAGCTTTAATATATTCCCTTTATAGAGGTTATAATTCTTATCCTCAATTCCACACATTAATTATTAAAGTTTTGAAGTTCTCTTTTTATGTAGGAGTTGGATTTTATGGTTTTTGCCTTGTTTGATGTCATTTTTTTAGAAGACGCATCATAATTTGGTATATATTTTTCACACAAAACCTCACAAATAAACCCTTGCCTTTCAATCATATGTTGTTTCCCTTTTCATATGTAGGAGTTGGTGGATTTTATGGTTTTGCCTTGTTTAAGAGAGGTGTCTTCATCTGACACATATTTTGCGCACCAAAAAGTAGAGATTTTCCTCTCCCTTTGGATCATCTACTATAAAAATGAGCCCCTACTTAGGTCCCTTTTCTTAAGGAAAAAAATAAAAGCTCACTTACTCATCACTTGGTTGTTCTGATCTTTGAATGCTACAATGATGATACATGTGTTATTGTTGAAGAAGCAGGTGAAACCTACTAAAAAGTATGGTGTCATAATGTTTGAATTAGCCTTTGGATGTACTTAGGTCAAATTTTGCAAGGTCTGGATGGAACCTACTAAAAAGAGTGGTGTCATAATGCGTCGAAGTTTGCAAGGTCTGGATGGATTTTTAAGAGTTTAGAGGAAAATTCTTTTTGAAGCAAAAAATGAGTCACACTTGGTCAAGAGTTGGTGATTTTCACATGCCAATTTTTTTATAATTATGAACTCTAGTCTTAGTGTGTTAGAATTGTTAGAATTGCAACATGTTGTTACTACTTTCTTCAAGGGTGGCTTTACCAAGAGGCTACAATAGTTAGTCATATTAAAACAACAAGTGTGAGCCTACCACAACAAGCTCAGCATCCTCACGAGGTAAAGGTCAACAATGACTACTTTGAAAAGCTGTCCCTCCAAATTGCTCTCCTTATTTACACCGCTAGGAGGTTCACATGCACCCACAAGGACTCTCACTCTTGCTCACTCTCACATAATAAACAAGAGGCACATTCACCAAGAATCCTACAGTTTACTCTCAACTCTCTCTCTCTCTCTCTCTCTCTCTCTCTCTCTCTAACACACAAGAAACTCAAATTGGCACAAAGGGAGACTGTTCCTTAGATGAGAAAAAGTCACTTATATACGATTGGCCCTTATTCACCCGATAACCTTATTGTAAGCTTGGTTATTGGCCACCAAGAATCCTACGTCTCTCTAACATATTTGGCCCCTTGATCACCAAGAAACCTACATCTTGCTAAATTTTACTGTAATTCTAGTAAGCATTTAAGCATTGAGATATCTCCCTTTGAGGCTCTTTATGGGTATCAAGTGCTTGTGTGTTTAATAGCTTTCCAAGAAGACAAGGTGGTAAACCCATTAGCTAAAAGAAGAGTTGGAAAAAATGAAACAACTTCTTCAACTTATGCAAGGGCAATATGAAGAAAGCCCAAGAGGTTTAAAGGCTAATGCAGATGAGCATAAGCATGATGTTAATATTTAAGAAGGAGATTATATACTCTTGAACCTACCAAAGAGCTACCACAACACTTTCAAGGGTGCCACTAGTCCCAAGTTTGCTCATAGTACTATGGTCTATACTTGGTACTGCAAGCTTAGCCTCCCTCATTCTACAATAATCCATGATGTATTTCATTCGTATAATCCCAAGAAGTATATGGGTTCAATCCCTGGAGAAGTGGCAGAGTTTCCACCTATGGGTGAAGAGGGAGAAAACATTTATGAGCCAGAGAGGATTGTGGGGAAGAAGGACAAGAGAGTTAAGGAATAGAAGCATAGAGGAGTCCCTCATCAAATGAAAGTATTTACCCTTGGGGATGATGTCATCATCGGTCACACCACTCATCTTATCATGTCGTATGTTTAGATATTCAGTGTTGTGTTCGATATGACATCATTTAGAAAATGAGTGCCACGATCTGAAACCAACTCAATGGGAGTTTTAAAACTACAAATTGTTTTCTCAATTAAAAAATAAGTTGTTGTTTGGGCATTATCCTTTCTTACGGCACAAGCCTTATACTATTCTCAGTAAAATAATCAGTTGCAACTATAATGTAATTCGTTTGCCTACAAGCTTTCCTATGTGCGATAACAAGGTCTATCTATGGAGGATGTTTCTTGACCATGTCGTATGATTGATTGAAGGTTCACTCAATAATTTCTTTGGAGGCTTTATATCATGGGACCGTATGGAAATCAAGGATATTTATTTTCTCACACTTGGAGGATCTAGTTCTATATCAAGTATGAGCATGGTTATTTTTGGAGATCTTCCTATCTGTTTTCTGGTCTAATGGATATGATAAAAGCTTCACTTCTCATTGATGTATAATTATATATATAAATATATATATATTAGATTTTGAGGATAAAATCTTTGGGAAGGGATGGCTCGTAATGAAGTAACAACTTCATTAGTTAGATTTACGATGGTATGAGTGGATGAGATTTTGGTAAGAACTAAATAAAATTCTTGGTATCCATTTAATATTTTTAATAGGACGATTCTTGAAAGTCACAAGATACTTGACATAAGTGCTGCATATGTGTGTGTAGTGATGGTCCCATGGTCAATGATAGACTCAGGCACAAGATGTTTTTCTTCATCTACTAACTCAGCAGGCTCTTCTAATATTGGATGAGAAGGGTAGAGGTCCTCAAAATGGTCTCAAAAACATGAAAAGAATAATGAATATGTCAATTGGAAGGTAGCTCCAACTTAAATGCACTATCATTGATCTTGGCAATAACCATCTTGAAAGGTACATAAAATCTAGGAGCTAACTTTACCATAGGGTTGGTCTCTATGGACTTAAGTCTCATTTTCTCAATATGAATAAGCAAATAGTTGCCTTCATTGAAGATAATATGTTTATGTTTACTATTTGCATACTTCATGTACTTCTGTCGAGCTTTTTGAATGTTCAATTTCACTAACTCGTGAATTTGGTCAAAGTCTCTACACAAAAGAATTTGTAGCCTCTATAGAATGTGAAAGACGAGCCGTAGGGGTCGGCAAAGCCTTACCATAGACTATCTTAAATGGTGTTGTCTTAGTAGTAGCCGTATGGACGGTTATTATATGCAAATTGCAAAATATGTAAATACTTATCCCACTGCTTTAGGCTGAGATGAAAGATAAGAAATAATAATAATTTACATAACTTTCTGAGTAAGGTCTCCCTTTTGGAGGGTAGATGTGATTGGCCATCTCATAGACTAAGTTTGAATCCCTTATATAGGGTTGCCCAAGGATCATCTTATATGATCCTATTGAAAGGCTCATCACCACAAAAGATAGGCAAAAAATCAAGCCAAGGTTTTGATTTTCGCATTACATAATAGGACACCAAGTGACGTAGCATTATTTTCATCAGTTAAACTTCACCGAGAGATTGGTATTATCTAGGTGAGGGTTTCCCCAAGTTTCCTGACAACTCCGTTGCTAATAATTCCAACTACAATGCCACCATCTAAGATTGCAATGAGTTGTTTGCCTTTGTAAGCAACATTGTGTTCATTTTCTCACTCTCAAAGTAGTGTCTTAACTTGTTTATGGAAACCTTGCGTAATCCTCATTTGGATTTTATCTTTCTCTAGCACCTCAAGGATTGATTGAATGGGCCTTAGAGATATGCTCTATTTTTTTTCTCTCTATGTGGGCTCTTAAAATTCCTTCCAGGTGTGTAAGATCTTGCTATAAAGTGGAATTATTTACAACAAAAGCTTATGGGCACTTGGACTTCATAGGATAGAAAAGCAATGAGATTAGTGATGTCTATCACTTACTAGTCATATCCACTAGGTGATGGGCTAGGACGCGGTATGGTAGGGACTCAAATTTTCCTTGTTCCAACAATTAGTAATAACAACACATCGAGTATGCAAAGGTGCAATGGCTGTTGGAGGTGATTGTTGGAAATGGGCTAGACTAGTTCAGCGTCTGTTGATGTTGGTAGCTATTATTAGAAATTTAGCAACCTATTGGCAGCCTTAGCAATGGAAGCATTGTATAGGGCCTGTTGTTGTAGCTGGGGTTATTTATGTCTTGAGCCTTGAGCCTTTGGTATGTTGGCTATTATAGCTTAGGGTTATTTATTTCTTGAGCCTTTGTGGTATAGCTATACATGGTTATTCATGTCTTGATCCTTTGGTATGTTGGCTATTATAGCTTAGGGTTATTTATTTTTTGAGGCTTTGGTATAGCTACACATGGTTATTCATGTCTTGATCCTTTGGTATAGCTACATAAGTTTGGTAATAAATGGTTATTTATGTCTTGATCCTTTGGTATAGCCATACATGGTATTTATGTCTTCATCCTTTATAGTATAGCTACATAAGTTTGGTAATAAATTGTGATGGGCTCAAACTCAAACTCCACACATACTTGCATACAGTGTAGTAGTAGCTAATGGCTCACCATCTAACAGCTCTTTAATTGTAAAACAATAGGGTTCAAGCGGGCTATTCTTGAAACAAAGGGGTTAAGAAGGTACAAGGGTAGGTTCGGAGCTTAGTACTATTGGAGAGGCATTTGATCAATGCTCCACCCTTGGATGTGCTCTATTTTGTAAGGCCCCTTTATGAGGAGTAGCCATTGTGGTGGGGTGAGCACCCGAGCACCTCGAACAATTCCCACTTTAGACACTAGATGGTGGCCAGATGGTTAGGAGATGACATAGGTAGGCTTAACACTCTGCCACGTAGGATGCATGCTTGTAAGGTCTATGCGATTGCATTATTAGTGAGTGCTCTTATGTTAAGTTCCTATTAGGCTTAGTTGTAATCTAATATGGTCCTACTCAAATGATATGGTCAGTTGGTCCTCGTGGACAAAGTTCCCATGACATGGCCGACCTACGTCCATGACCTACGTCCATACCGACCTTGGGTACTATATATAGACCAGTTTGGCAACCTTAGTTTATTATCAAGCTCATTGTGTTTGAGGACTCTTTTGAGAAATGACATCCTCCTTAAAAGCTCCTTATCTAGCACATGGGTGGATGGATGTCATCAACTTGTAATCAAGTTTGCAAGCCAAAATATTATTTACTCCCCACTTCTTCTTGTACTTCAGTGATTTGTATTGTGTTGATGGCTTTACTTTCAATATTGTGCATTCTTCTATAGACACGCCCTTGAGGATTGGATTTGGAGCTCCTTGAGTTGTATTGTCAACTTGGGGTTGAGTGTTAGGTGGTATAGGTAGCACTAAGGCTACTTTCACGGGGGAAGAAGAAAGTGATGATACCTAGGATTAGATGCTTGGTTGTTTCTTTAGCAATCACGATTAACATATTTTAGGAAATGGGCACAATATAAGAGAACACATGGTTATGAGTGGGGACACCACAAACCAAACCATATTTCTTTGAGAGGATATAGATGTCGGTATCTAATGGGGGGGTTGTTAAGTGTTATCCAACTCTGCCGAGTATTAGCTAAGTTTATTCAATGAGATTTTTAACGATTGAGGGTATAACAAGATTCTACTACTATGGCAGAGGGCCACTGTATAAAACTAGCATCGTTTCCCATTTTTGCTAAGGCACACTTGGGGATTCGCTGGCTTGCATGGTGCTATTATGGGCTTTTGTTCCCAAAGGAGGTACTAAAAGTTGCTTTAACACTTGCATCACATGGATCAAACACGAAGCTTATCATAGATTTGCTTCATGTATTAGTTGACGCCAAGAATAGATCTCTTTAATCGGGAATAGATTATTATAGATATGCCTTATGCGTAGTAGTTGAGGTCAATAATAGATCTGTTCAATTGGGAAGCAAGTGATAGTGTGTAAGTGGTTGAGGTGGCCTCATAAGTTTGCTTCTTTCATGGATTATTTAGAATAGCATATAAGTGTGTCTCCTTGGTCACTTTTACACAAGCACAATTTGCGATGTATGCACACAAAAACTGCAATGCTATTTTCAAGCACTACTTAATAAAAAAGCATGGATGTATAGTGAGCCACATGGTACTAGATTTCTCGTTCTTTGATAACACATTCAGTGAAATCTTGTGATAAGTAAGCTCCTTTAAGCCCTTATTTTTTTGCATAATCCACACATATTTTGATTGGTGAATGAAACCCTTTACTAATGATAGCTTTATGCTATGTGTAGTGATCCAATAAAGCTGTCATCGGTTCCTATGGTCATGTTAGTATACATAGGAAATGTTCTCAGCATGTCAAATACAATTATTTCCTTGAGACTGTATTTTCTTTGGGTTTAACATCTCCAACATTTGCTACTAGTCTCCCCATGGCAATATTCGGCTCCTATTATATCTGAAAATTTTTAAGGTTTTTAGGCTTTGTGGCTTCACATATAGTTTTTTTTTTCTTGTAATGATTCACCCGAAGGATAGAAACTTATTTGGTAAACATTTTCCTCTGCATGTTGAAGATGGGCTTGGAGAGCATTGGTTGATAGAGGTAGTGCATAGAGTTTCGCTATTCTAGCCCAAAAGCTTCAAATAACTAGAGATCATGCCCTGTTTATGTTCTTGAATGCCATCATTGACTCCCATTTTGTCTCATGTATCTAATGGTCTCTTTCCTTAGTGCCATATGGAGGAAACTTGTTGTAAGGCAACCTTAGGAATTTTGTATGTATTTTTGAACATGTACATAAGGAGGATTATCTTAACTTTTCCCTCTTATTTAGAGACCTACATTCTTCTTCTTCAAACTAGGTCTTGCTGAAACGATCAGAATAGCTTTCAAGCTTGTTATAGCTTTAATATATTCCCTTTATAGAGGTTATAATTCTTATCCTCAATTCCACACATTAATTATTAAAGTTTTGAAGTTCTCTTTTTATGTAGGAGTTGGATCTTATGGTTTTTGCCTTGTTTGATGTCATTTTTTTAAAAGACGCATCATAATTTGGTATATATTTTTCACACAAAACCTCACAAATAAACCCTTGCCTTTCAATCATATGTTGTTTCCCTTTTCATATGTAGGAGTTGGTGGATTTTATGGTTTTGCCTTGTTCAAGAGAGGTGTCTTCATCTGACACATATTTTGCGCACCAAAAAGTAGAGATTTTCCTTTCCCTTTGGATCATCTACTGTAAAAATGAGCCCCTACTTAGGTCCTTTTTTTTAAGGAAAAAAATAAAAGCTCACTTACTCATCACTTGGTTGTTCTGATCTTTGAATGCTACAATGATGATACATGTGTTATTGTGTCATAATGTTTGAAGCCTTTGGATGTACTTACGTCGAAGTTTGCAAGGTCTGGATGGAACCTACTAAAAATAGTGGTGTCATAATGCGTTGAAGTTTGCAAGGTCTGGATGGATTTTTAAGAGTTTAGAGGAAAATTCTTTTTGAAGCAAAAAATGAGTCACACTTGGTCAAGAGTTGGTGATTTTCACATGCCAATTTTTTTATAATTATGAACTCTAGTCTTAGTGTGTTAGAATTGTTAGAATTGCAACATGTTGTTACTACTTTCTTCAAGGGTGGCTTTACCAAGAGGCTACAACAGTTAGTCATATTAAAACAACAAGTGTGAGCCTACCACAACAAGCTCAGTATCCTCACGAGTTAAAGGTCAACAATGACTACTTTGAAAAGCTGTCCCTCCAAATTGCTCTCCTTATTTACACCGCTAGGAGGTTCACATGCACCCACAAGGACTCTCACTCTTGCTCACTCTCACATAATAAACAAGAGGCACATTCACCAAAAATCCTACAGTTTACTCTCAACTCTCTCTCTCTCTCTCTCTCTCTCTCTTTAACACACAAGAAACTCAAATTGGCACAAAGGGGGACTGTTCCTTAGATGAGAAAAAGTCACTTATATACGATTGGCCCTTATTCACCCGAAAACCTTATTGTAAGCTTGGTTATTGGCCACCAAGATTCCTACGTCTCTCTAACATATTTGGCCCCTTGATCACCAAGAAACCTACATCTTGCTAAATTTTACCGTAATTCTAGTAAGCATTTAAGCATTGAGATATCTCCCTTGGAGGCTCTTTATGTGTATCAAGTGCTTGTGTGTTTAATAGCTTTCCAAGAAGACAAGGTGGTAAACCCATTAGCTAAAAGAAGAGTTGGAAAAAATGAAACAACTTCTTCAACTTATGCAAGGGCAATATGAAGAAAGCCCAAGAGGTTTAAAGGCTAATGCAGATGAGCATAAGCATGATGTTAATATTTAAGAAGGAGATTATATACTCTTGAACCTACCAAAGAGCTACCACAACACTTTCAAGGGTTCCACTAGTCCCAAGTTTGCTCATAGTACTATGGTCTATACTTGGTACACAAAAGGGTTGGTGATTTTTCCTGCAAGCTTAGCCTCCCTCATTCTACAATAATCCATGATGTATTTCATTCGTATAATCCCAAGAAGTATATGGGGTCAATCCCTGGAGAAGTGGCAGAGTTTCCACCTATGGGTGAAGAGGGAGAAAACATTTATGAGCCAGAGAGGATTGTGGGGAAGAAGGACAAGAGAGTTAAGGAATAGAAGCATAGAGGAGTCCCTCATCAAATGAAAGTATTTACCCTTGGGGATGATGTCATCATCGGTCACACCACTCATCTTATCATGTCGTATGTTTAGATATTCAGTGTTGTGTTCGATATGACATCATTTAGAAAATGAGTGCCACGATCTGAAACCAACTCAGAGGGAGTTTTAAAACTACAAATTGTTTTCTCAATTAAAAAATAAGTTGTTGTTTGGGCATTATCCTTTCTTACGGCACAAGCCTTATACTATTCTCAGTAAAATAATCAGTTGCAACTATAATGTAATTCGTTTGCCTACAAGCTTTCCTATGTGCGATAACAAGGTCTATCTATGGAGGATGTTTCTTGACCATGTCGTATGATTGATTGAAGGTTCACTCAATAATTTCTTTGGAGGCTTTATTCATGGGACCGTATGGAAATCAAGGATATTTATTTTCTCACACTTGGAGGATCTAGTTCTATATCGAGTATGAGCATGGTTATTTTTGGAGATCTTCCTATCTGTTTTCTGGTCTAATGGATATGATAAAAGCTTCACTTCTCATTGATGTATAATTATATATATAAATATATATATATTAGATTTTGAGGATAAAATCTTTGGGAAGGGATGGCTCGTAATGAAGTAACAACTTCATTAGTTAGATTTACGATGGTATGAGTGGATGAGATTTTGGTAAGAACTAAATAAAATTCTTGGTATCCATTTAATATTTTTAATAGGATGATTCTTGAAAGTCACAAGATACTTGACATAAGTGCTGCATATGTGTGTGTAGTGATGGTCTCATGGTCAATGATAGAGTCAGGCACAAGATGTTTTTCTTCATCTACTAACTCAGCAGGCTCTTCTAATATTGGATGAGAAGGGTAGAGGTCCTCAAAATGGTCTCAAAAACATGAAAAGAATAATGAATATGTCAATTGGAAGGTAGCTCCAACTTAAATGCACTATCATTGATCTTGGCAATAACCATCTTGAAAGGTACATAAAATCTAGGAGCTAACTTTACCATAGGGTTGGTCTCTATGGACTTAAGTCTCATTTTCTCAATATGAATAAGCAAATAGTTGCCTTCATTGAAG
This sequence comes from Cibotium barometz, assembly GCF_041138505.1. NCBI lineage: Eukaryota > Viridiplantae > Streptophyta > Polypodiopsida > Cyatheales > Cibotiaceae > Cibotium > Cibotium barometz. The sequence continues at coordinate 16,860,322 of NC_141079.1, forward strand.
ATAATATGTTTATGTTTACTATTTGCATACTTCATGTACTTCTGTCGAGCTTTTTGAATGTTCAATTTCACTAACTCGTGAATTTGGTCAAAGTCTCTACACAAAAGAATTTGTAGCCTCTATAGAATGTGAAAGACGAGCCGTAGGGGTCGGCAAAGCCTTACCATAGACTATCTTAAATGGTGTTGTCTTAGTAGTAGCCGTATGGACGGTTATTATATGCAAATTGCAAAATATGTAAATACTTATCCCACTGCTTTAGGCTGAGATGAAAGATAAGAAATAATAATAATTTACATAACTTTCTGAGTAAGGTCTCCCTTTTGGAGGGTAGATGTGATTGGCCATCTCATAGACTAAGTTTGAATCCCTTATATAGGGTTGCCCAAGGATCATCTTATATGATCCTATTGAAAGGCTCATCACCACAAAAGATAGGCAAAAAATCAAGCCAAGGTTTTGATTTTCACATTACATAATAGGACACCAAGTGACGTAGCATTATTTTCATCAGTTAAACTTCACCGAGAGATTGGTATTATCTAGATGAGGGTTCCCCAAGTTTCCTGACAACTCGGTTGCTAATAATTCCAACTACAATGCCACCATCTAAGATTGCAATGAGTTGTTTGCCTTTGTAAGCAACATTGTGTTCATTTTCTCACTCTCAAAGTAGTGTCTTAACTTGTTTATGGAAACCTTGGGTAATCCTCATTTGGATTTTATCTTTCTCTAGCACCTCAAGGATTGATTGAATGGGCCTTAGAGATATGCTCTATTTTTTTCTCTCTATGTGGGCTCTTAAAATTCCTTCCAGGTGTGTAAGATCTTGCTATAAAGTGGAATTATTTACAACAAAAGCTTATGGGCACTTGGACTTCATAGGATAGAAAAGCAATGAGATTAGTGATGTCTATCACTTACTAGTCATATCCACTAGGTGATGGGCTAGGACGCGGTATGGTAGGGACTCAAATTTTCCTTGTTCCAACAATTAGTAATAACAACACATCGAGTATGCAAAGGTGCAATGGCTGTTGGAGGTGATTGCTGGAAATGGGCTAGACTAGTTCAGCGTCTGCTGATGGTGGTAGCTATTATTAGAAATTTAGCAACCTATTGGCAGCCTTAGCAATGGAAGCATTGTATAGGGCCTGTTGTTGTAGCTGGGGTTATTTATGTCTTGAGCCTTGAGCCTTTGGTATGTTGGCTATTATAGCTTAGGGTTATTTATTTCTTGAGCCTTTGTGGTATAGCTATACATGGTTATTCATGTCTTGATCCTTTGGTATGTTGGCTATTATAGCTTAGGGTTATTTATTTCTTGAGGCTTTGGTATAGCTATACATGGTTATTCATGTCTTGATCCTTTGGTATAGCTACATAAGTTTGGTAATAAATGGTTATTTATGTCTTGATCCTTTGGTATAGCCATACATGGTATTTATGTCTTCATCCTTTATAGTATAGCTACATAAGTTTGGTAATAAATTGTGATGGGCTCAAACTCAAACTCCACACATACTTGCGTACAGTGTAGTAGTAGCTAATGGCTCACCATCTAACAGCTCTTTAATTGTAGAACAATAGGGTTCAAGGGGGCTGTTCTTGAAACAAAGGGGTTAAGAAGGTACAAGGGTAGGTTCGGAGCTTAGTACTATTGGAGAGGCATTTGATCAATGCTCCACCCTTGGATATGCTCTATTTTGTAAGGCCCCTTTATGAGGAGTAGCCATTGTGGTGGGGTGAGCACCCGAGCACCTCGAACAATTCCCACTTTAGACACTAGATGGTGGCCAAATGGTTAGGAGATGACATAGGTAGGCTTAACACTCTGCCACGTAGGATGCATGCTTGCAAGGTCTATGCGATTGCATTATTAGTGAGTGCTCTTATGTTAAGTTCCTATTAGGCTTAGTTGTAATCTAATATGGTCCTACTCAAATGATATGGTCAATTGGTCCTCGTGGACAAAGTTCCCATGACATGGCCGACCTACGTCCATGACCTACGTCCATACCGACCTTGGGTACTATATATAGACTAGTTTGGCAACCTTAGTTTATTATCAAGCTCATTGTGTTTGAGGACTCTTTTGAGAAATGACATCCTCCTTAAAAGCTCCTTATCTAGCACATGGGTGGATGGATGTCATCAGCTTGTAATCAAGTTTGCAAGCCAAAATATTATTTACTCCCCACTTCTTCTTGTACTTCAGTGTTTTGTATTGTGTTGATGGCTTTACTTTCAATATTGTGCATTCTTCTATAGACACGCCCTTGAGGATTGGATTTGGAGCTCCTTGAGTTGTATTGTCAACTTGGGGTTGAGTGTTAGGTGGTATAGGTAGCACTAAGGCTACTTTCACGGGGGAAGAAGAAAGTGATGCTACCTAGGATTAGATGCTTGGTTGTTTCTTTAGCAATCACGATTAACATATTTTAGGAAATGGGCACAATATAAGAGAACACATGGTTATGAGTGGGGACACCACAAACCAAACCATATTTCTTTGAGAGGATATAGATGTCGGTATCTAATGGGGGGGTTGTTAAGTGTTATCCAACTCTGCCGAGTATTAGCTAAGTTTATTCAATGAGATTTTTAACGATTGAGGGTATAACAAGATTCTACTACTATGGCAGAGGGCCACTGTATAAAACTAGCATCGTTTCTCATTTTTGCTAAGGCACACTTGGGGATTCGCTGGCTTGCATGGTGCTATTATGGGCTTTTGTTCCCAAAGGAGGTACTAAAAGTTGCTTTAACACTTGCATCACATGGATCAAACACGAAGCTTATCATAGATTTGCTTCATGTATTAGTTGACGCCAAGAATAGATCTCTTCAATCGGGAATAGATTATTATAGATATGCCTCATGCGTAGTAGTTGAGGCCAATAATAGATCTGTTCGATTGGGAAGCAAGTGATAGTGTGTAAGTGGTTGAGGTGGCCTCATAAGTTTGCTTCTTTCATGGATTATTTAGAATAGCATATAAGTGTGTCTCCTTGGTCACTTTTACACAAGCACAATTTGCGATGTATGCACACAAAAACTGCAATGCTGTAAGATTCCTCCCCCAACCCCTTTTTGATGTCTAGTATATTCCCCTGTAATCAATTCCTTTTCTGAAATATAAGAGATCTTGTTTGTGACTGTTTTAACCTAGAGAGAGAAAATATTCTAGAGAGAGAATATTCAGATTTTGAATATTTTTGGATAGAAAAATATCTCTTATAATTCAGATGAGTTCCCCTGAAACAGAAATTTAAAAAGAATTTTCCAATGTGCAATTGGAATTAATTGGAAAGAGGTATAAAGAACCTTAGCCTAAGGGTCTAGATTTTCATAAATCTTTAGACTATGGTCCAATTAAGGTTCCTATGGGCCAATAGCATCAATCCATGTGTAGGGAGGAGATAAATCCAATTTGTAAAAGAAGATACCCAAAAATGAGTAAATGCTCACATAAGATGAAGAGTTGAAAATGTACAAGGTTTATTAGTAAATAAACACATATGTAAGGAAGAGGAGTTCTTTAAAGGAGGTGCATATTTCACATAAGATGAAGAGTTGAAAATGTACAAGGTTTATTAGTAAATAAACACATATGTAAGGAAGGGGAGTTCTTTAAAGGAGGTGCATATTTCACATAAGATGAAGAGTTGAAAATGTACAAGGTTTATTAGTAAAAAAACTATGACACATATGTAAGGAAGAGGAGTTCTTTAAAGGAGGTGCATATTTCACATAAGATGAAGAGTTGAAAATGTACAAGGTTTATTAGTAAAAAACTATGAGCAATAAAATTTTGACACATATGTAAGGAAGGGGAATTCTTTAAAGGAGGTGCATATTTCACATGCTTGAATGAGTTTTAAACTCAAAAATAATGTGATATTTTTATCTCTCATCTCTCTTGAACCAAACCAAATCAAAATGGAACCAAACCGAATCAAAAAATAACCAAACTAGGTCCAAATCTAGTCCAAATTCAACCAAACTGACTTGGAAAATTCTAGAATCAGTTTGTTTGGTTAGGAGCTCAAATTTTCCTATAAATAGAAGCCTCCCCTTGTTGAAAAGAAATATAATGTCTTATGCATTGTTACTCTACTCCACCTAAGCCAAAATATAGTCTCTTATGCTTTGTTACTCTACTCCACCTAAGCCAAAATATAGTCTCTTATGCTTTGTTACTCTACTCCACCTAAGCCAAATTAGATAGAGTCTTATGCTTGTTACTCTACTCCACCTAAGCCAAAATATAGAGTGTCTATGCATTGTTACTCTACTCTACCTAAGCCAAGAGTTGTGAATTCTTTAATAATTCACTAGTTTTTGATACTTCTCTCTTTCTTCAATCCCCATTGGTGGCTCCATCAACATACTAAACCAATTGATTGGTTGGGGGCCTCTACCGTGACTAAAGAATCAAGCAAATTATAAGGTAAGTATATTGAATTTTGATCTTTCTATAATTTCTCAATGATTCTCTCTTCTCAACCCCTCTCAAGCTTGAGAAGTTTAATTAGTATGGTTTTTTAAATGCTATTGAAGTTAATTGGTGAATAGTAGTGAAGAGTTACATAATTTAATAAATGCTATAGAAGTTAATTTCCATTTATGTTTAAAATTCTAATGGTTTTTATGTAATTTCTCTCTCTCACTCAAGAAATGGTCATACTCATGAACCATTCTCAATCCAAATGAAGCTTTTCATAAAGCTTTTCCTTAATCCAAGATTAAGCTATGCTTGAGGCCAAATTAATGGCTTTTTGCTATGCTTTTAGTTTATGCACATTGATGATTCAATCCATTATGGATTGATGGCCCAATTAGAGACCATTCTAATTGTTTTCTTAATGATCCAATTAGAGACCATTATGGATTGATGATCCAATTAGAGACCATTCTAATTGTTTTCTTAATGATCCAATTAGAGACCATTATGGATTGATGATCCAATTAGAGACCATTCTAATTGTTTTCTTAATGATCCAATTAGAGACCATTATGGATTGATGATCCAATTAGAGACCATTCTAATTATTTCTTTAATAATGAGCTTTATCCCTTAGAAAAAAATTGAGATTTATCAGTCATAGTAGCGGAGCTATGGCAAAATTTTTATAAAAATTACGCATAAAATAAATTCATTCAAAGCATAAAAAGAGGAATTCCTACCATATTCTAGGAACTATCATCCTAGATTAATTAAAAGAATTTTATTATGCATGGAGATGTGAATGTTGCATGTAGATGTAGATGTATGGATGTGAGTGTGAATGTAGAGGTGGATGTATGCATGGGACGTGGATGTATGCATGTAGAAATAGATGTGTAGATGAGGATGTAAATGGAGATGTGGATGGATGCATGTAGATGTAGAGGTATAGATGTAGATGTGAATGGAGATGTGGATGGATGCATGTAGATGTAGATGTATAGATGTAGATGTGGATGTGGAGGTAGATGGATGCATGTAGATGTAGATGTATAGATGTAGATGGGAATGGAGATATGGATGTATGCATGTAGATGTAGATGTATAGATGTAGATGTGGATGTGGAGGTGGATGGATGCATGTAGATGTAGATGTATAGATGTAGATGTGAATAGAGATGTGGATGTATGCATGTAGATGTAGATGTATAGATGTGGATGTGGATGTATACATGTAGATGTAGATGTATAGATACGGATGTGGATGTGGAGGTGGATGTATACATGTAGATGTAGATGTATAGATGTAGATGTGGATGTGGAGGTAGATGGATGCATGTAGATGTAGATGTATAGATGTAGATGGGAATGGAAATATGGATGTATGCATGTAGATGTAGATGTATAGATGTAGATGTGGATGTGGAGGTGGATGGATGCATGTAGATGTAGATGTATAGATGTAGATGTGGATGTGGAGGTAGATGGATGCATGTAGATGTAGATGTATAGATGTAGATGGGAATGGAGATATGGATGTATGCATGTAGATGTAGATGTATAGATGTAGATGTGGATGTGGAGGTGGATGGATGCATGTAGATGTAGATGTATAAATGTAGATGTGAATGGAGATGTGGATGTATGCATGTAGATGTAGATGTATGGAGGTGAATGTGAATGTGGATGTGGATGTATGCATAGAGATGTAGATGTATGCATGTAGATGTGAATGTACGCATATAGATGTGGATGTATGGATGTGAATATACGATATGCGATGTGAGGGAATCTGAAGTGATGAGATAGAAATGATGTGATGGGATGAGTATACATATAAATGGAATATGGAATAAGTAATGTAGATTGATGAGGGATAATGTGGAAAAATTAAAGTTAAAATAGAAATTGTGTTGTAAACTGTTTGTAAATACTGTTTGTAAATGCTGTTTGTAAATGATTGTTTTATGTCAAGAATGCTGGGGGGAGCATTTTGACCGTCTTGTGATTAAAGTCGTGATGGTAAAGTTGCAACTGCTGACGGGGAGTCAATGAAGGACGTCTCGCGTAGCAAGGTCGGCCGAGGTCTTGACCAGCCTCGGTGCGATTAAAATGGTGAGCTTCCGGTACGGTGGATGAGGGGCCAAGGAAGCGGCCTATGCGTGAAGCGCTAGGTTACCTGCGAAGGATCCTAGAGGGTGCTGACCATACGGTGCTCGGGCTCTGGGTTGCCTAGGATACCCACGCGTGCATCGAGGAAGATATTGGAACAGAGTTGGAGTTGTTTTCTGAAATCGAGCATGGATCTGGTTGATTGACCTTGCTGGTCTTCAATGGATGAGTCCATGGCTCCTTATATGGATCTGTTGGTTGATCTTGCTGATCTTCAACGAGAGTCCATCTTGTTAAGTGATTATATTGCCAAGTATTATGGGCTAGGAACTATCGAAACGGCTCCTGAGCGTTCTAGTTGCCAATGATGCCATAGATACTCTGATGAAGGAATGATGGGAAATTAAGAATCAATTGGATAAATTGGAAGATGGTGATCAATGATACTATGGTTTTATTAAAGGATTGTTTTAAACTGGTTGAATCTGATTGAAAAAGGGCAATTTCATATTGGGTGTGTGAGTGGTGTGACTAGTTTTATTTTGCATGAACATCCGGCTAGGGGGCCTTGGAACTCTTTTCCTTGGTACCCGGGACAAAACCTAACCAAATTTTTAATTGGATCCCATCACTACAGTGGTTGGGCAGTTGGCTAACCCATGGGATCGGATGGGGTTAGGCTGGACTGATGGATCCGTAAATCGAGACTCAAACTTTTGTTTTTACGATAGAAAAAAAATAAATCCCGGATAGTAACTGTTCTATGGATAGGAATCAACGGCTGTGCCTCTTGAATGGGGAAAAAAGCGTTGATCCCAATGATCCAAGTGCAAGTTTCTTCCTTGAACTGACTAAGTACCTTATAGATGTAACTGGATCATCTCGATCAGAAATGATCTTGACTACGTTAGAGTAAAAAGTTATCCTGGTGGAATCGCCCGTGCTTTCCGGTAAAGGAAGTTTTTCCGGGTTCGGTTTTGGAACAACCGACGGACTAGTCTCTTATCCGGATATCCGTGGGCGAGGCCCCGAGTGTGGGACCCCTGTCCCGCGCGAGGAGCGCTACTTCCGCTGCCAGTACCCCGAATCCGTTGCTCGGTGGGAACAGGGATCTTACAGTTGGTATCAGAGCATTTGGTTAATAAAGATCAACTGAGAAGACAAATATGTCAAAAATTTATCAAGAAGCACAAAAAGGTTATAATTGTGTGATATAACTCATACAATTTGATATTCAAACTGAAATTCATAATTTGGTAATTGGTTCTTCAGATGGAAGTACCGCAATTATATAGAAACCCCGACTTGCTTGAGGCCTAGACATGATAGTATTTACCTTATAATTCCAAGGGCCGTGACTACCCGTATATACCGAGAGTATACTGCAGCTCTTTACTGACAGTATATACGAGTAAATCTAAGACTTGAAATTATAAGCGTTAATGCTATCCAGATGATGATTTTGCATGTGATTGATATGATTTTTAATTCTGTTTGAGAATGGATGAATTGATTTGGATTCTGATTGAAAATGCTGATTGAAAATGCTGATTGAAAAATGTTGATTTTTAAAAAATTAGTTGAAATATAATGAAACCACAATGAGGGGGAATGGGACGAATCCCTGTAATGATATTCATAACTAGAATGATGATAATGAATTCAGCAAATCACTATGAGGTTAATGGGTGTGCTGTTAGATTGCTACTGTTAATATTTGACCGGTAGATCAAGTTAAGGGATGTCAAATTGAGAACTTGCTTGACTGAAATTTCCGTGGAGGAATGTTTCGAAGGAAACTTTTCGGTCTAATGGACCATTATCATGTTAAAGATATGAATGATATGATCTGAATGAATTGTTATTTAATAATGAGTTCTATATAAGGGATATTTATCCCAGTGTTCTGTTGGGTTGACCAGAATATAAGGAACCCCAGAATAAATTGGATCTTAAGAAAAAGAGTTGTCCTCTACTTGGCGAGATGAGGACATCTCGCATTTTTTTAAGTGGGGTAGAATGTAAGATTCCTCCCCAGCCTTCGAGGTATACTGGAGTAAGAATCTTCCTTTCTGATCTTATAATTATTCCCTCTCTAAAATAAAAGAAAAATTCTGTTTAAAAAAGGAAGACCCTTTTCCTAGAATACTTCTCAGGAGTCACGCCTGTTTTAAGGATTTAGAACAATGAGTTTAGAAGTGAGAATCGGTGTTTTGGATACCAAGGTTTTGGTTTTTCATTCGAGTACAGCCCAAAAGAAGTTCTTTATCTCTTGGGAAGTATAAGAAGTTATCCCCCAGATATTGTGAGTCTTATATCTGAATTCAATGAAAGTAGGTGACTTAGCCTACAAGCTTCTTTTATCTCCTCATCTCAAAATTCTTAATGCTTTCTATAGAAAAATGTGTCAAACCCAAATCATGGAAAGACGGTAAAACTTCAGTGGCAAGTTACCGTTGGCTTCTAAGTTACGCTAGCTCCTTCCTTTATATAAGTCGTAACTTTTACTTGTCGCTCACAGTAATCTTACTCCCATCAATCTCCTTTATTTCTTAATCTCCTTCATGGCTTGGCAACAGGAATTAGTTTTATCCCTGATGATTTCTCACCTTCAAGACGCAAGAGAGTCTGTGAAGAAAGACTTTATAGAACAGTATGAGCGCTCACTTTTTCCTCACCTAGGAACTTCTGTAGCGCAGACCAAATGGCGGACCTATCAAAACATAACTAGGGTAACACCCTGGGGACAGCAGCACTTTCGTAACAATGTCCGCTTGGCCATGGTTATCGAAGCCTTGGGTTTGGGTCCCCGATACTACTGCGTCATGAGATCAAGGCATCTTGGGTTTTCTGAGCGGGTCTTCTTACTGGCGTGTTTTCTTCCTCATGAGAAGATATGCCTTTACCCCGTTTTTGGCTTGCCTCTCAGAGGTCCTTTTGTTAGATCACCTCATACCACTGAGATAGGTGCGGCAATAACCAGCAGAATCATTCCCATAGATGAGTTACCCTATACTTGTGCAGCTTGTGAGGACTGCTTTTGTGACCATATGATGGACGGGCTTATGGAAGTGTAAAGAGTTCTTCTATCTTCACTATATAAGTCCCGTGAATGAATAAAGTTTAAATCTTGTTCTTATTTTGAATCTTGCTCTCTTTAAGACTTTTCTTGGTGGTTAATCATGATTAAAATTTTTCTATAAGTCTCATATTCGTGCATCTTGCGAAATTATTCCAAGTTGCGAGATGAGGACATCTCGCGTTTTTTAAGTGGGGTAGAATGTAAGATTCCTCCCCCAACCCCTTTTTGATGTCTAGTATATTCCCCTGTAATCAATTCCTTTTCTGAAATATAAGAGATCTTGTTTGTGACTGTTTTAACCTAGAGAGAGAAAATATTCTAGAGAGAGAATATTCAGATTTTGAATATTTTTGGATAGAAAAATATCTCTTATAATTCAGATGAGTTCCCCTGAAACAGAAATTTAAAAAGAATTTTCCAATGTGCAATTGGAATTAATTGGAAAGAGGTATAAAGAACCTTAGCCTAAGGGTCTAGATTTTCATAAATCTTTAGACTATGGTCCAATTAAGGTTCCTATGGGCCAATAGCATCAATCCATGTGTAGGGAGGAGATAAATCCAATTTGTAAAAGAAGATACCCAAAAATGAGTAAATGCTCACATAAGATGAAGAGTTGAAAATGTACAAGGTTTATTAGTAAATAAACACATATGTAAGGAAGAGGAGTTCTTTAAAGGAGGTGCATATTTCACATAAGATGAAGAGTTGAAAATGTACAAGGTTTATTAGTAAATAAACACATATGTAAGGAAGGGGAGTTCTTTAAAGGAGGTGCATATTTCACATAAGATGAAGAGTTGAAAATGTACAAGGTTTATTAGTAAAAAAACTATGACACATATGTAAGGAAGAGGAGTTCTTTAAAGTAGGTGCATATTTCACATAAGATGAAGAGTTGAAAATGTACAAGGTTTATTAGTAAAAAACTATGAGCAATAAAATTTTGACACATATGTAAGGAAGGGGAATTCTTTAAAGGAGGTGCATATTTCACATGCTTGAATGAGTTTTAAACTCAAAAATAATGTGATATTTTTATCTCTCATCTCTCTTGAACCAAACCAAATCAAAATGGAACCAAACCGAATCAAAAAATAACCAAACTAGGTCCAAATCTAGTCCAAATTCAACCAAACTGACTTGGAAAATTCTAGAATCAGTTTGTTTGGTTAGGAGCTCAAATTTTCCTATAAATAGAAGCCTCCCCTTGTTGAAAAGAAATATAATGTCTTATGCATTGTTACTCTACTCCACCTAAGCCAAAATATAGTCTCTTATGCTTTGTTACTCTACTCCACCTAAGCCAAAATATAGTCTCTTATGCTTTGTTACTCTACTCCACCTAAGCCAAATTAGATAGAGTCTTATGCTTGTTACTCTACTCCACCTAAGCCAAAATATAGAGTGTCTATGCATTGTTACTCTACTCTACCTAAGCCAAGAGTTGTGAATTCTTTAATAATTCACTAGTTTTTGATACTTCTCTCTTTCTTCAATCCCCATTGGTGGCTCCATCAACATACTAAACCAATTGATTGGTTGGGGGCCTCTACCGTGACTAAAGAATCAAGCAAATTATAAGGTAAGTATATTGAATTTTGATCTTTCTATAATTTCTCAATGATTCTCTCTTCTCAACCCCTCTCAAGCTTGAGAAGTTTAATTAGTATGGTTTTTTAAATGCTATTGAAGTTAATTGGTGAATAGTAGTGAAGAGTTACATAATTTAATAAATGCTATAGAAGTTAATTTCCATTTATGTTTAAAATTCTAATGGTTTTTATGTAATTTCTCTCTCTCACTCAAGAAATGGTCATACTCATGAACCATTCTCAATCCAAATGAAGCTTTTCATAAAGCTTTTCCTTAATCCAAGATTAAGCTATGCTTGAGGCCAAATTAATGGCTTTTTGCTATGCTTTTAGTTTATGCACATTGATGATTCAATCCATTATGGATTGATGGCCCAATTAGAGACCATTCTAATTGTTTTCTTAATGATCCAATTAGAGACCATTATGGATTGATGATCCAATTAGAGACCATTCTAATTGTTTTCTTAATGATCCAATTAGAGACCATTATGGATTGATGATCCAATTAGAGACCATTCTAATTGTTTTCTTAATGATCCAATTAGAGACCATTATGGATTGATGATCCAATTAGAGACCATTCTAATTATTTCTTTAATAATGAGCTTTATCCCTTAGAAAAAAATTGAGATTTATCAGTCATAGTAGCGGAGCTATGGCAAAATTTTTATAAAAATTACGCATAAAATAAATTCATTCAAAGCATAAAAAGAGGAATTCCTACCATATTCTAGGAACTATCATCCTAGATTAATTAAAAGAATTTTATTATGCATGGAGATGTGAATGTTGCATGTAGATGTAGATGTATGGATGTGAGTGTGAATGTAGAGGTGGATGTATGCATGGGACGTGGATGTATGCATGTAGAAATAGATGTGTAGATGAGGATGTAAATGGAGATGTGGATGGATGCATGTAGATGTAGAGGTATAGATGTAGATGTGAATGGAGATGTGGATGGATGCATGTAGATGTAGATGTATAGATGTAGATGTGGATGTGGAGGTAGATGGATGCATGTAGATGTAGATGTATAGATGTAGATGGGAATGGAGATATGGATGTATGCATGTAGATGTAGATGTATAGATGTAGATGTGGATGTGGAGGTGGATGGATGCATGTAGATGTAGATGTATAGATGTAGATGTGAATAGAGATGTGGATGTATGCATGTAGATGTAGATGTATAGATGTGGATGTGGATGTATACATGTAGATGTAGATGTATAGATACGGATGTGGATGTGGAGGTGGATGTATACATGTAGATGTAGATGTATAGATGTAGATGTGGATGTGGAGGTAGATGGATGCATGTAGATGTAGATGTATAGATGTAGATGGGAATGGAAATATGGATGTATGCATGTAGATGTAGATGTATAGATGTAGATGTGGATGTGGAGGTGGATGGATGCATGTAGATGTAGATGTATAGATGTAGATGTGGATGTGGAGGTAGATGGATGCATGTAGATGTAGATGTATAGATGTAGATGGGAATGGAGATATGGATGTATGCATGTAGATGTAGATGTATAGATGTAGATGTGGATGTGGAGGTGGATGGATGCATGTAGATGTAGATGTATAAATGTAGATGTGAATGGAGATGTGGATGTATGCATGTAGATGTAGATGTATGGAGGTGAATGTGAATGTGGATGTGGATGTATGCATAGAGATGTAGATGTATGCATGTAGATGTGAATGTACGCATATAGATGTGGATGTATGGATGTGAATATACGATATGCGATGTGAGGGAATCTGAAGTGATGAGATAGAAATGATGTGATGGGATGAGTATACATATAAATGGAATATGGAATAAGTAATGTAGATTGATGAGGGATAATGTGGAAAAATTAAAGTTAAAATAGAAATTGTGTTGTAAACTGTTTGTAAATACTGTTTGTAAATGCTGTTTGTAAATGATTGTTTTATGTCAAGAATGCTGGGGGGAGCATTTTGACCGTCTTGTGATTAAAGTCGTGATGGTAAAGTTGCAACTGCTGACGGGGAGTCAATGAAGGACGTCTCGCGTAGCAAGGTCGGCCGAGGTCTTGACCAGCCTCGGTGCGATTAAAATGGTGAGCTTCCGGTACGGTGGATGAGGGGCCAAGGAAGCGGCCTATGCGTGAAGCGCTAGGTTACCTGCGAAGGATCCTAGAGGGTGCTGACCATACGGTGCTCGGGCTCTGGGTTGCCTAGGATACCCACGCGTGCGTCGAGGAAGATATTGGAACAGAGTTGGAGTTGTTTTCTGAAATCGAGCATGGATCTGGTTGATTGACCTTGCTGGTCTTCAATGGATGAGTCCATGGCTCCTTATATGGATCTGTTGGTTGATCTTGCTGATCTTCAACGAGAGTCCATCTTGTTAAGTGATTATATTGCCAAGTATTATGGGCTAGGAACTATCGAAACGGCTCCTGAGCGTTCTAGTTGCCAATGATGCCATAGATACTCTGATGAAGGAATGATGGGAAATTAAGAATCAATTGGATAAATTGGAAGATGGTGATCAATGATACTATGGTTTTATTAAAGGATTGTTTTAAACTGGTTGAATCTGATTGAAAAAGGGCAATTTCATATTGGGTGTGTGAGTGGTGTGACTAGTTTTATTTTGCATGAACATCCGGCTAGGGGGCCTTGGAACTCTTTTCCTTGGTACCCGGGACAAAACCTAACCAAATTTTTAATTGGATCCCATCACTACAGTGGTTGGGCGGTTGGCTAACCCATGGGATCGGATGGGGTTAGGCTGGACTGATGGATCCGTAAATCGAGACTCAAACTTTTGTTTTTACGATAGAAAAAAAATAAATCCCGGATAGTAACTGTTCTATGGATAGGAATCAACGGCTGTGCCTCTTGAATGGGGAAAAAAGCGTTGATCCCAATGATCCAAGTGCAAGTTTCTTCCTTGAACTGACTAAGTACCTTATAGATGTAACTGGATCATCTCGATCAGAAATGATCTTGACTACGTTAGAGTAAAAAGTTATCCTGGTGGAATCGCCCGTGCTTTCCGGTAAAGGAAGTTTTTCCGGGTTCGGTTTTGGAACAACCGACGGACTAGTCTCTTATCCGGATATCCGTGGGCGAGGCCCCGAGTGTGGGACCCCTGTCCCGCGCGAGGAGCGCTACTTCCGCTGCCAGTACCCCGAATCCGTTGCTCGGTGGGAACAGGGATCTTACAAATGCTATTTTCAAGCACTACTTAATAAAAAAGCATGGATGTATAGTGAGCCACATGGTACTAGATTTCTCGTTCTTTGATAACACATTCAGTGAAATCTTGTGATAAGTAAGCTCCTTTAAGCCCTTATTGTTTTGCATAATCCACACATATTTTGATTGGTGAATGAAACCCTTTACTAATGATAACTTTATGCTATGTGTAGTGACCCAATAAAGCTGTCATCGGTTCCTATGGTCATGTTAGTATACATAGGAAATGTTCTCAGCATGTCAAATACAATTATTTCCTTGAGACTGTATTTTCTTTGGGTTTAACATCTCCAACATTTGCTACTAGTCTCCCCATGGCAATATTCGGCTCCTATTATAACTGAAAATTTTTAAGGTTTTTAGGCTTTGTGGCTTCACATATAGTTTTTTTTTTCTTGTAATGATTCACCCGGAGGATAGAAACTTATTTGGTAAACATTTTCCTCTGCATGTTGAAGATGGGCTTGGAGAGCATTGGTTGATAGAGGTAGTGCATAGAGTTTCGCTATTCTAGCCCAAAAGCTTCAAATAACTAGAGATCATGCCCTGTTTATGTTCTTGAATGCCATCATTGACTCCCATTTTGTCGTCTTGTTTTCATGGATCTAATGGTCTCTTTCCTTAGTGCCATATGGAGGTAACTTTTTGTAAGGCAACCTTAGGAATTTTGTATGTATTTTTGAACATGTACATAAGGAGGATTATCTTAACTTTTCCCTCTTATTTAGAGACCTACATTCTTCTTCTTCAAACTAGGTCTTGCTGAAACGATCAGAATAGCTTTCAAGCTTTTTATAGCTTTAATATATTCCCTTTATAGAGGTTATAATTCTTATCCTCAATTCCACACATTAATTATTAAAGTTTTGAAGTTCTCTTTTTATGTAGGAGTTGGATTTTATGGTTTTTGCCTTGTTTGATGTCATTTTTTTAGAAGACGCATCATAATTTGGTATATATTTTTCACACAAAACCTCACAAATAAACCCTTGCCTTTCAATCATATGTTGTTTCCCTTTTCATATGTAGGAGTTGGTGGATTTTATGGTTTTGCCTTGTTTAAGAGAGGTGTCTTCATCTGACACATATTTTGCGCACCAAAAAGTAGAGATTTTCCTTTCCCTTTGGATCATCTACTGTAAAAATGAGCCCCTACTTAGGTCCTTTTTTTTAAGGAAAAAAGTAAAAGCTCACTTACTCATCACTTGGTTGTTCTGATCTTTGAATGCTACAATGATGATACATGTGTTATTGTTGAAGAAGCAGGTGAAACCTACTAAAAAGTATGGTGTCATAATGTTTGAAGCCTTTGGATGTACTTACGTCGAAGTTTGCAAGGTCTGGATGGAACCTACTAAAAAGAGTGGTGTCATAATGCGTCGAAGTATGCAAGGTCTGGATGGATTTTTAAGAGTTTAGAGGAAAATTCTTTTTGAAGCAAAAAATGAGTCACACTTGGTCAAGAGTTGTTGATTTTCACATGCCAATTTTTTTATAATTATGAACTCTAGTCTTAGTGTGTTAGAATTGTTAGAATTGCAACATGTTGTTACTACTTTCTTCAAGGGTGGCTTTACCAAGAGGCTACAACAGTTAGTCATATTAAAACAACAAGTGTGAGCCTACCACAACAAGCTCAGTATCCTCACGAGTTAAAGGTCAACAATGACTACTTTGAAAAGCTGTCCCTCCAAATTGCTCTCCTTATTTACACCGCTAGGAGGTTCACATGCACCCACAAGGACTCTCACTCTTGCTCACTCTCACATAATAAACAAGAGGCACATTCACCAAAAATCCTACAGTTTACTCTCAACTCTCTCTCTCTCTCTCTCTCTCTCTCTCTCTCTCTCTCTCTCTCTCTCTCTTTAACACACAAGAAACTCAAATTGGCACAAAGGGGGACTGTTCCTTAGATGAGAAAAAGTCACTTATATACGATTGGCCCTTATTCACCCGAAAACCTTATTGTAAGCTTGGTTATTGGCCACCAAGATTCCTACGTCTCTCTAACATATTTGGCCCCTTGATCACCAAGAAACCTACATCTTGCTAAATTTTACCGTAATTCTAGTAAGCATTTAAGCATTGAGATATCTCCCTTTGAGGCTCTTTATGTGTATCAAGTGCTTGTGTGTTTAATAGCTTTCCAAGAAGACAAGGTGGTAAACCCATTAGCTAAAAGAAGAGTTGGAAAAAATGAAACAACTTCTTCAACTTATGCAAGGGCAATATGAAGAAAGCCCAAGAGGTTTAAAGGCTAATGCAGATGAGCATAAGCATGATGTTAATATTTAAGAAGGAGATTATATACTCTTGAACCTACCAAAGAGCTACCACAACACTTTCAAGGGTTCCACTAGTCCCAAGTTTGCTCATAGTACTATGGTCTATACTTGGTACACAAAAGGGTTGGTGATTTTTCCTGCAAGCTTAGCCTCCCTCATTCTACAATAATCCATGATGTATTTCATTCGTATAATCCCAAGAAGTATATGGGTTCAATCCCTGGAGAAGTGGCAGAGTTTCCACCTATGGGTGAAGAGGGAGAAAACATTTATGAGCCAGAGAGGATTGTGGGGAAGAAGGACAAGAGAGTTAAGGAATAGAAGCATAGAGGAGTCCCTCATCAAATGAAAGTATTTACCCTTGGGGATGATGTCATCATCGGTCACACCACTCATCTTATCATGTCGTATGTTTAGATATTCAGTGTTGTGTTCGATATGACATCATTTAGAAAATGAGTGCCACGATCTGAAACCAACTCAGAGGGAGTTTTAAAACTACAAATTGTTTTCTCAATTAAAAAATAAGTTGTTGTTTGGGCATTATCCTTTCTTACGGCACAAGCCTTATACTATTCTCAGTAAAATAATCAGTTGCAACTATAATGTAATTCGTTTGCCTACAAGCTTTCCTATGTGCGATAACAAGGTCTATCTATGGAGGATATTTCTTGACCATGTCGTATGATTGATTGAAGGTTCACTCAATAATTTCTTTGGAGGCTTTATTCATGGGACCGTATGGAAATCAAGGATATTTATTTTCTCACACTTGGAGGATCTAGTTCTATATCGACTATGAGCATGGTTATTTTTGGAGATCTTCCTATCTTTTTTCTGGTCTAATGGATATGATAAAAGCTTCACTTCTCAGTGATGTATAATTATATATATAAATATATATATATTAGATTTTGAGGATAAAATCTTTGGGAAGGGATGGCTCGTAATGAAGTAACAACTTCATTAGTTAGATTTACGATGGTATGAGTGGATGAGATTTTGGTAAGAACTAAATAAAATTCTTGGTATCCATTTAATATTTTTAATAGGATGATTCTTGAAAGTCACAAGATACTTGACATAAGTGCTGCATATGTGTGTGTAGTGATGGTCTCATGGTCAATGATAGACTCAGGCACAAGATGTTTTTCTTCATCTACTAACTCAGCAGGCTCTTCTAATATTGGATGAGAAGGGTAGAGGTCCTCAAAATGGTCTCAAAAACATGAAAAGAATAATGAATATGTCAATTGGAAGGTAGCTCCAACTTAAATGCACTATCATTGATCTTGGCAATAACCATCTTGAAAGGTACATAAAATCTAGGAGCTAACTTTACCATAGGGTTGGTCTCTATGGACTTAAGTCTCATTTTCTCAATATGAATAAGCAAATAGTTGCCTTCATTGAAGATAATATGTTTATGTTTACTATTTGCATACTTCATGTACTTCTGTCGAGCTTTTTGAGTATTCAATTTCACTAACTCGTGAATTTGGTCAAAGTCTCTACACAAAAGAATTTGTAGCCTCTATAGAATGTGAAAGACGAGCCGTAGGGGTCGGCAAAGCCTTACCATAGACTATCTTAAATGGTGTTGTCTTAGTAGTAGCCGTATGGACGGTTATTATATGCAAATTGCAAAATATGTAAATAATTATCCCACTGCTTTAGGCTGAGATGAAAGATAAGAAATAATAATAATTTACATAACTTTCTGAGTAAGGTCTCCCTTTTGGAGGGTAGATGTGATTGGCCATCTCATAGACTAAGTTTGAATCCCTTATATAGGGTTGCCCAAGGATCATCTTATATGATCCTATTGAAAGGCTCATCACCACAAAAGATAGGCAAAAAATCAAGCCAAGGTTTTGATTTTCACATTACATAATAGGACACCAAGTGACGTAGCATTATTTTCATCAGTTAAACTTCACCGAGAGATTGGTATTATCTAGGTGAGGGTTCCCCAAGTTTCCTGACAACTCCGTTGCTAATAATTCCAACTACAATGCCACCATCTAAGATTGCAATGAGTTGTTTGCCTTTGTAAGCAACATTGTGTTCATTTTCTCACTCTCAAAGTAGTGTCTTAACTTGTTTATGGAAACCTTGGGTAATCCTCATTTGGATTTTATCTTTCTCTAGCACCTCAAGGATTGATTGAATGGGCCTTAGAGATATGCTCTATTTTTTTTCTCTCTATGTGGGCTCTTAAAATTCCTTCCAGGTGTGTAAGATCTTGCTATAAAGTGGAATTATTTACAACAAAAGCTTATGGGCACTTGGACTTCATAGGATAGAAAAGCAATGAGATTAGTGATGTCTATCACTTACTGGTCATATCCACTAGGTGATGGGCTAGGACGCGGTATGGTAGGGACTCAAATTTTCCTTGTTCCAACAATTAGTAATAACAACACATCGAGTATGCAAAGGTGCAATGGCTGTTGGAGGTGCTGGAAATGGGCTAGACTAGTTCAGCGTCTGCTGATGGTGGTAGCTATTATTAGAAATTTAGCAACCTATTGGCAGCCTTAGCAATGGAAGCATTGTATAGGGCCTGTTGTTGTAGCTGGGGTTATTTATGTCTTGAGCCTTGAGCCTTTGGTATGTTGGCTATTATAGCTTAGGGTTATTTATTTCTTGAGCCTTTGTGGTATAGCTATACATGGTTATTCATGTCTTGATCCTTTGGTATGTTGGCTATTATAGCTTAGGGTTATTTATTTCTTGAGGCTTTGGTATAGCTATACATGGTTATTCATGTCTTGATCCTTTGGTATAGCTACATAAGTTTGGTAATAAATGGTTATTTATGTCTTGATCCTTTGGTATAGCCATACATGGTATTTATGTCTTCATCCTTTATAGTATAGCTACATAAGTTTGGTAATAAATTGTGATGGGCTCAAACTCAAACTCCACACATACTTGCGTACAGTGTAGTAGTAGCTAATGGCTCACCATCTAACAGCTCTTTAATTGTAGAACAATAGGGTTCAAGGGGGCTGTTCTTGAAACAAAGGGGTTAAGAAGGTACAAGGGTAGGTTCAGAGCTTAGTACTATTGGAGAGGCATTTGATCAATGCTCCACCCTTGGATATGATCTTTTTTGTAAGGCCCCTTTATGAGGAGTAGCCATTGTGGTGGGGTGAGCACCCGAGCACCTCGAACAATTCCCACTTTAGACACTAGATGGTGGCCAGATGGTTAGGAGATGACATAGGTAGGCTTAACACTCTGCCACGTAGGATGCATGCTTGCAAGGTCTATGCGATTGCATTATTAGTGAGTGCTCTTATGTTAAGTTCCTATTAGGCTTAGTTGTAATCTAATATGGTCCTACTCAAATGATATGGTCAATTGGTCCTCGTGGACAAAGTTCCCATGACATGGCCGACCTACGTCCATGACCTACGTCCATACCGACCTTGGGTACTATATATAGACTAGTTTGGCAACCTTAGTTTATTATCAAGCTCATTGTGTTTGAGGACTCTTTTGAGAAATGACATCCTCCTTAAAAGCTCCTTATCTAGCACATGGGTGGATGGATGTCATCAGCTTGTAATCAAGTTTGCAAGCCAAAATATTATTTACTCCCCACTTCTTCTTGTACTTCAGTGTTCTGTATTGTGTTGATGGCTTTACTTTCAATATTGTGCATTCTTCTATAGATTGGATTTGGAGCTCCTTGAGTTGTATTGTCAACTTGGGGTTGAGTGTTAGGTGGTATAGGTAGCACTAAGGCTACTTTCACGGGGGAAGAAGAAAGTGATGCTACCTAGGATTAGATGCTTGGTTGTTTCTTTAGCAATCACGATTAACATATTTTAGGAAATGGGCACAATATAAGAGAACACATGGTTATGAGTGGGGACACCACAAACCAAACCATATTTCTTTGAGAGGATATAGATGTCGGTATCTAATGGGGGGGTTGTTAAGTGTTATCCAACTCTACCGAGTATTAGCTAAGTTTATTCAATGAGATTTTTAACGATTGAGGGTATAACAAGATTCTACTACTATGGCAGAGGGCCACTGTATAAAACTAGCATCGTTTCCCATTTTTGCTAAGGCACACTTGGGGATTCGCTGGCTTGCATGGTGCTATTATGGGCTTTTGTTCCCAAAGGAGGTACTAAAAGTTGCTTTAACACTTGCATCACATGGATCAAACACGAAGCTTATCATAGATTTGCTTCATGTATTAGTTGACGCCAAGAATAGATCTCTTCAATCGGGAATAGATTATTATAGATATGCCTCATGCGTAGTAGTTGAGGCCAATAATAGATCTGTTCGATTGGGAAGCAAGTGATAGTGTGTAAGTGGTTGAGGTGGCCTCATAAGTTTGCTTCTTTCATGGATTATTTAGAATAGCATATAAGTGTGTCTCCTTGGTCACTTTTACACAAGCACAATTTGCGATGTATGCACACAAAAACTGCAATGCTATTTTCAAGCACTACTTAATAAAAAAGCATGGATGTATAGTGAGCCACATGGTACTAGATTTCTCGTTCTTTGATAACACATTCAGTGAAATCTTGTGATAAGTAAGCTCCTTTAAGCCCTTATTTTTTTGCATAATCCACACATATTTTGATTGGTGAATGAAACCCTTTACTAATGATAGCTTTATGCTATGTGTAGTGACCCAATAAAGCTGTCATCGGTTCCTATGGTCATGTTAGTATACATAGGAAATGTTCTCAGCATGTCAAATACAATTATTTCCTTGAGACTGTATTTTCTTTGGGTTTAACATCTCCAACATTTGCTACTAGTCTCCCCATGGCAATATTCGGCTCCTATTATATCTGGAAATTTTTTAAGGTTTTTAGGCTTTGTGGCTTCACATATAGTTTTTTTTTTCTTGTAATGATTCACCCGGAGGATAGAAACTTATTTGGTAAACATTTTCCTCTGCATGTTGAAGATGGGCTTGGAGAGCATTGGTTGATAGAGGTAGTGCATAGAGTTTCGCTATTCTAGCCCAAAAGCTTCAAATAACTAGAGATCATGCCCTGTTTATGTTCTTGAATGCCATCATTGACTCCCATTTTGTCGTCTTGTTTTCATGGATCTAATGGTCTCTTTCCTTAGTGCCATATGGAGGTAACTTTTTGTAAGGCAACCTTAGGAATTTTGTATGTATTTTTGAACATGTACATAAGGAGGATTATCTTAACTTTTCCCTCTTATTTAGAGACCTACATTCTTCTTCTTCAAACTAGGTCTTGCTGAAACGATCAGAATAGCTTTCAAGCTTTTTATAGCTTTAATATATTCCCTTTATAGAGGTTATAATTCTTATCCTCAATTCCACACATTAATTATTAAAGTTTTGAAGTTCTCTTTTTATGTAGGAGTTGGATTTTATGGTTTTTGCCTTGTTTGATGTCATTTTTTTAGAAGACGCATCATAATTTGGTATATATTTTTCACACAAAACCTCACAAATAAACCCTTGCCTTTCAATCATATGTTGTTTCCCTTTTCATATGTAGGAGTTGGTGGATTTTATGGTTTTGCCTTGTTTAAGAGAGGTGTCTTCATCTGACACATATTTTGCGCACCAAAAAGTAGAGATTTTCCTTTCCCTTTGGATCATCTACTGTAAAAATGAGCCCCTACTTAGGTCCTTTTTTTTAAGGAAAAAAGTAAAAGCTCACTTACTCATCACTTGGTTGTTCTGATCTTTGAATGCTACAATGATGATACATGTGTTATTGTTGAAGAAGCAGGTGAAACCTACTAAAAAGTATGGTGTCATAATGTTTGAAGCCTTTGGATGTACTTACGTCGAAGTTTGCAAGGTCTGGATGGAACCTACTAAAAAGAGTGGTGTCATAATGCGTCGAAGTTTGCAAGGTCTGGATGGATTTTTAAGAGTTTAGAGGAAAATTCTTTTTGAAGCAAAAAATGAGTCACACTTGGTCAAGAGTTGGTGATTTTCACATGCCAATTTTTTTATAATTATGAACTCTAGTCTTAGTGTGTTAGAATTGTTAGAATTGCAACATGTTGTTACTACTTTCTTCAAGGGTGGCTTTACCAAGAGGCTACAACAGTTAGTCATATTAAAACAACAAGTGTGAGCCTACCACAACAAGCTCAGTATCCTCACGAGTTAAAGGTCAACAATGACTACTTTGAAAAGCTGTCCCTCCAAATTGCTCTCCTTATTTACACCGCTAGGAGGTTCACATGCACCCACAAGGACTCTCACTCTTGCTCACTCTCACAAAATAAACAAGAGGCACATTCACCAAAAATCCTACATTTTACTCTCAACTCTCTCTCTCTCTCTCTCTCTCTCTCTCTCTCTCTCTCTAACACACAAGAAACTCAAATTGGCACAAAGGGGGACTGTCCCTTAGATGAGAAAAAGTCACTTATATACGATTGGCCCTTATTCACCCGAAAACCTTATTGTAAGCTTGGTTATTGGCCACCAAGAATCCTACATCTCTCTAACATATTTGGCCCCTTGATCACCCAAAAACCTACATCTTGCTAAATTTTACCGTAATTCTAGTAAGCATTTAAGCATTGAGATATCTCCCTTTGAGGCTCTTTATGGGTATCAAGTGCTTGTGTGTTTAATAGCTTTCCAAGAAGACAAGGTGGTAAACCCATTAGCTAAAAGAAGAGTTGGAAAAAATGAAACAACTTCTTCAACTTATGCAAGGGCAATATGAAGAAAGCCCAAGAGGTTTAAAGGCTAATGCAAATGAGCATAAGCATGATGTTAATATTTAAGAAGGAGATTATATACTCTTGAACCTACCAAAGAGCTACCACAACACTTTCAAGGGTTCCACTAGTCCCAAGTTTGCTCATAGTACTATGGTCTATACTTGGTACACAAAAGGGTTGGTGATTTTTCCTGCAAGCTTAGCCTCCCTCATTCTACAATAATCCATGATGTATTTCATTCGTATAATCCCAAGAAGTATATGGGTTCAATCCCTGGAGAAGTGGCAGAGTTTCCACCTATGGGTGAAGAGGGAGAAAACATTTATGAGCCAGAGAGGATTGTGGGGAAGAAGGACAAGAGAGTTAAGGAATAGAAGCATAGAGGAGTCCCTCATCAAATGAAAGTATTTACCCTTGGGGATGATGTCATCATCGATCACACCACTCATCTTATCATGTCGTATGTTTAGATATTCAGTGTTGTGTTCGATATGACATCATTTAGAAAATGGGTGCCACGATCTGAAACCAACTCAGAGGGAGTTTTAAAACTACAAATTGTTTTCTCAATTAAAAAATAAGTTGTTGTTTGGGCATTATCCTTTCTTACGGCACAAGCCTTATACTATTCTCAGTAAAATAATCAGTTGCAACTATAATGTAATTCGTTTGCCTACAAGCTTTCCTATGTGCGATAACAAGGTCTATCTATGGAGGATGTTTCTTGACCATGTCGTATGATTGATTGAAGGTTCACTCAATAATTTCTTTGGAGGCTTTATTCATGGGACCGTATGGAAATCAAGGATATTTATTTTCTCACACTTGGAGGATCTAGTTCTATATCGACTATGAGCATGGTTATTTTTGGAGATCTTCCTATCTTTTTTCTGGTCTAATGGATATGATGAAAGCTTCACTTCTCATTGATGTATAATTATATATATAAATATATATATATTAGATTTTGAGGATAAAATCTTTGGGAAGGGATGGCTCATAATGAAGTAACAACTTCATTAGTTAGATTTACGATGGTATGAGTGGATGAGATTTTGGTAAGAACTAAATAAAATTCTTGGTATCCAATTAATATTTTTAATAGGACGATTCTTGAAAGTCACAAGATACTTGACATAAGTGCTGCATATGTGTGTGTAGTGATGGTCTCATGGTCAATATTAGACTCAGGCACAAGATGTTTTTCTTCATCTACTAACTCAGCAGGCTCTTCTAATATTGGATGAGAAGGGTAGAGGTCCTCAAAATGGTCTCAAAAACATGAAAAGAATAATGAATATGTCAATTGGAAGGTAGCTCCAACTTAAATGCACTATCATTGATCTTGGCAATAACCATCTTGAAAGGTACATAAAATCTAGGAGCTAACTTTACCATAGGGTTGGTCTCTATGGACTTAAGTCTCATTTTCTCAATATGAATAAGCAAATAGTTGCCTTCATTGAAGATAATATGTTTATGTTTACTATTTGCATACTTCATGTACTTCTGTCGAGCTTTTTGAATGTTCAATTTCACTAACTCGTGAATTTGGTCAAAGTCTCTACACAAAAGAATTTGTAGCCTCTATAGAATGTGAAAGACGACCCATAGGGGTCGGCAAAGCCTTACCATAGACTATCTTAAATGGTGTTGTCTTAGTAGTAGCCGTATGGACGGTTATTATATGCAAATTGCAAAATATGTAAATACTTATCCCACTGCTTTAGGCTGAGATGAAAGATAAGAAAATATAATAATTTACATAACTTTCTGAGTAAGGTCTCCCTTTTGGAGGGTAGAGGTGATTGGCCATCTCATAGACTAAGTTTGAATCCCTTATATAGGGTTGCCCAAGGATCATCTTATATGATCCTATTGAAAGGCTCATCACCACAAAAGATAGGCAAAGAATCAAGCCAAGGTTTTGATTTTCGCATTACATAATAGGACACCAAGTGACGTAGCATTATTTTCATCAGTTAAACTTCACCGAGAGATTGGTATTATCTAGGTGAGGGTTCCCCAAGTTTCCTGACAACTCGGTTGCTAATAATTCCAACTACAATGCCACCATCTAAGATTGCAATGAGTTGTTTGCCTTTGTAAGCAACATTGTGTTCATTTTCTCACTCTCAAAGTAGTGTCTTAACTTGTTTATGGAAACCTTGGGTAATCCTCATTTGGATTTTATCTTTCTCTAGCACCTCAAGGATTGATTGAATGGGCCTTAGAGATATGCTCTATTTTTTTTTCTCTCTATGTGGGCTCTTAAAATTCCTTCCAGGTGTGTAAGATCTTGCTATAAAGTGGAATTATTTACAACAAAAGCTTATGGGCACTTGGACTTCATAGGATAGAAAAGCAATGAGATTAGTGATGTCTATCACTTACTAGTCATATCCACTAGGTGATGGGCTAGGACGCGGTATGGTAGGGACTCAAATTTTCCTTGTTCCAACAATTAGTAATAACAACACATCGAGTATGCAAAGGTGCAATGGCTGTTGGAGGTGATTGCTGGAAATGGGCTAGACTAGTTCAGCGTCTGCTGATGTTGGTAGCTATTATTAGAAATTTAGCAACCTATTGGCAGCCTTAGCAATGGAAGCATTGTATATGGCCTGTTGTTGTAGCTGGGGTTATTTATGTCTTGAGCCTTGAGCCTTTGGTATGTTGGCTATTATAGCTTAGGGTTATTTATTTCTTGAGCCTTTGTGGTATAGCTATACATGGTTATTCATGTCTTGATCCTTTGGTATGTTGGTTATTATAGCTTAGGGTTATTTATTTCTTGAGGCTTTGGTATAGCTATACATGGTTATTCATGTCTTGATCCTTTGGTATAGCTACATAAGTTTGGTAATAAATGGTTATTTATGTCTTGATCCTTTGGTATAGCCATACATGGTATTTATGTCTTCATCCTTTATAGTATAGCCACATAAGTTTGGTAATAAATTGTGATGGGCTCAAACTCAAACTCCACACATACTTGCGTACAGTGTAGTAGTAGCTAATGGCTCACCATCTAACAGCTCTTTAATTGTAAAATAATAGGGTTCAAGGGGGCTATTCTTGAAACAAAGGGGTTAAGAATGTACAAGGGTAGGTTCGGAGCTTAGTACTATTGGAGAGGCATTTGATCAATGCTCCACCCTTGGATGTGCTCTATTTTGTAAGGCCCCTTTATGAGGAGTAGCCATTGTGGTGGGGTGAGCACCCGAGCACCTCGAACAATTCCCACTTTAGACACTAGATGGTGGCCAGATGGTTAGGAGATGACATAGGTAGGCTTAACACTCTGCCCCACGTAGGATGCATGCTTGTAAGGTCTATGCGATTGCATTATTAGTGAGTGCTCTTATGTTAAGTTCCTATTAGGCTTAGTTGTAATCTAATATGGTCCTACTCAAATGATATGGTCAGTTGGTCCTCGTGGACAAAGTTCCCATGACATGGCCGACCTACGTCCATGACCTACGTCCATACCGACCTTGGGTACTATATATAGACTAGTTTGGCAACCTTAGTTTATTATCAAGCTCATTGTGTTTGAGGACTCTTTTGAGAAATGACATCCTCCTTAAAAGCTCCTTATCTAGCACATGGGTGGATGGATGTCATCAGCTTGTAATCAAGTTTGCAAGCCAAAATATTATTTACTCCCCACTTCTTCTTATACTTCAGTGTTTTGTATTGTGTTGATGGCTTTACTTTCAATATTGTGCATTCTTCTATAGACACGCCCTTGAGGATTGGATTTGGAGCTCCTTGAGTTGTATTGTCAACTTGGGGTTGAGTGTTAGGTGGTATAGGTAGCACTAAGGCTACTTTCACGGGGGAAGAAGAAAGTGATGCTACCTAGGATTAGATGCTTGGTTGTTTCTTTAGCAATCACGATTAACATATTTTAGGAAATGGGCACAATATAAGAGAACACATGGTTATGAGTGGGGACACCACAAACAAAACCATATTTCTTTGAGAGGATATAGATGTCGGTATCTAATGGGGGGGTTGTTAAGTGTTATCCAACTCTGCCGAGTATTAGCTAAGTTTATTCAATGAGATTTTTAACGATTGAGGGTATAACAAGATTCTACTACTATGGCAGAGGGCCACTGTATAAAACTAGCATCGTTTCCCATTTTTGCTAAGGCACACTTGGGGATTCGCTGGCTTGCATGGTGCTATTATGGGCTTTTGTTCCCAAAGGAGGTACTAAAAGTTGCTTTAACACTTGCATCACATGGATCAAACACGAAGCTTATCATAGATTTGCTTCATGTATTAGTTGACGCCAAGAATAGATCTCTTCAATCGGGAATAGATTATTATAGATATGCCTCATGCGTAGTAGTTGAGGCCAATAATAGATTTGTTCGATTGGGAAGCAAGTGATAGTGTGTAAGTGGTTGAGGTGGCCTCATAAGTTTGCTTCTTTCATGGATTATTTAGAATAGCATATAAGTGTGTCTCCTTGGTCACTTTTACACAAGCACAATTTGCGATGTATGCACACAAAAACTGCAATGCTATTTTCAAGCACTACTTAATAAAAAAGCATGGATGTATAGTGAGCCACATGGTACTAGATTTCTCGTTCTTTGATAACACATTCAGTGAAATCTTGTGATAAGTAAGCTCCTTTAAGCCCTTATTTTTTTGCATAATCCACACATATTTTGATTGGTGAATGAAACCCTTTACTAATGATAGCTTTATGCTATGTGTAGTGACCCAATAAAGCTGTCTCATCGGTTCCTATGGTCATGTTAGTATACATAGGAAATGTTCTCAGCATGTCAAATACAATTATTTCCTTGAGACTCTGTATTTTCTTTGGGTTTAACATCTCCAACATTTGCTACTAGTCTCCCCATGGCAATATTCGGCACCTATTATATCTGAAAATTTTTTAAGGTTTTTAGGCTTTGTGGCTTCACATATAGTTTTTTTTTCTTGTAATGATTCACCCGGAGGATAGAAACTTATTTGGTAAACATTTTCCTCTGCATGTTGAAGATGGGCTTGGAGAGCATTGGTTGATAGAGGTAGTGCATAGAGTTTCGCTATTCTAGCCCAAAAGCTTCAAATAACTAGAGATCATGCCCTGTTTATGTTCTTGAATGCCATCATTGACTCCCATTTTGTCGTCTTGTTTTCATGGATCTAATGGTCTCTTTCCTTAGTGCCATATGGAGGAAACTTGTTGTAAGGCAACCTTAGGAATTTTGTATGTATTTTTGAACATGTACATAAGGAGGATTATCTTAACTTTTCCCTCTTATTTAGAGACCTACATTCTTCTTCTTCAAACTAGGTCTTGATGAAACGATCAGAATAGCTTACAAGCTTTTTATAGCTTTAATATATTCCCTTTATAGAGGTTATAATTCTTATCCTCAATTCCACACATTAATTATTAAAGTTTTGAAGTTCTCTTTTTATGTAGGAGTTGGATTTTATGGTTTTTGCCTTGTTTGATGTCATTTTTTTAGAAGACGCATCATAATTTGGTATATATTTTTCACAAAAAACCTCACAAATAAACCCTTGCCTTTCAATCATATGTTGTTTCCCTTTTCATATGTAGGAGTTGGTGGATTTTATGGTTTTGCCTTGTTTAAGAGAGGTGTCTTCATCTGACACATATTTTGCGCACCAAAAAGTAGAGATTTTCCTTTCCCTTTGGATCATCTACTGTAAAAATGAGCCCCTACTTAGGTCCTTTTTTTTAAGGAAAAAAATAAAAGCTCACTTACTCATCACTTGGTTGTTCTGATCTTTGAATGCTACAATGATGATATATGTGTTATTGTTGAAGAAGCAGGTGAAACCTACTAAAACGTATGGTGTCATAATGTTTGAAGCCTTTGGATGTACTTACGTCGAAGTTTGCAAGGTCTGGATGGAACCTACTAGAAAGAGTGGTGTCATAATGCGTCGAAGTTTGCAAGGTCTGGATGGATTTTTAAGAGTTTAGAGGAAAATTCTTTTTGAAGCAAAAAATGAGTCACACTTGGTCAAGAGTTGGTGATTTTCACATGCCAATTTTTTTATAATTATGAACTCTAGTCTTAGTGTGTTAGAATTGTTAGAATTGCAACATGTTGTTACTACTTTCTTCAAGGGTGGCTTTACCAAGAGGCTACAACAGTTAGTCATATTAAAACAACAAGTGTGAGCCTACCACAACAAGCTCAGTATCCTCACGAGTTAAAGGTCAACAATGACTACTTTGAAAAGCTGTCCCTCCAAATTGCTCTCCTTATTTACACCGCTAGGAGGTTCACATGCACCCACAAGGACTCTCACTCTTGCTCACTCTCACATAATAAACAAGAGGCACATTCACCAAAAATCCTACAGTTTACTCTCAACTCTCTCTCTCTCTCTCTCTCTCTCTCTCTCTCTCTCTCTAACACACAAGAAACTCAAATTGGCACAAAGGGGGACTGTTCCTTAGATGAGAAAAAGTCACTTATATACGATTGGCCCTTATTCACACGAAAACCTTATTGTAAGCTTGGTTATTGGCCACCAAGAATCCTACGTCTCTCTAACATATTTGGCCCCTTGATCACCAAAAAACCTACATCTTGCTAAATTTTACCGTAATTCTAGTAGGCATTTAAGCATTGAGATATCTCCCTTTGAGGCTCTTTATGGGTATCAAGTGCTTGTGTGTTTAATAGCTTTCTAAGAAGACAAGGTGGTAAACCCATTAGCTAAAAGAAGAGTTGGAAAAAATGAAACAACTTCTTCAACTTATGCAAGGGCAATATGAAGAAAGCCCAATATGTTTAAAGGCTAATGCAGATGAGCATAAGCATGATGTTAATATTTAAGAAGGAGATTATATACTCCTGAACCTACCAAAGAGCTACCACAACACTTTCAAGGGTTCCACTAGTCCCAAGTTTGCTCATAGTACTATGGTCTATACTTGGTACACAAAAGGGTTGGTGATTTTTCCTGCAAGCTTAGCCTCCCTCATTCTACAATAATCCATGATGTATTTCATTCGTATAATCCCAAGAAGTATATGGGTTCAATCCCTGGAGAAGTGGCAGAGTTTCCACCTATGGGTGAAGAGGGAGAAAACATTTATGAGCCAGAGAGGATTGTGGGGAAGAAGGACAAGAGAGTTAAGGAATAGAAGCATAGAGGATTCCCTCATCAAATGAAAGTATTTACCCTTGGGGATGATGTCATCATCGATCACACCACTCATCTTATCATGTCGTATGTTTAGATATTCAGTGTTGTGTTTGATATGACAT
Source organism: Cibotium barometz (assembly GCF_041138505.1). NCBI lineage: Eukaryota > Viridiplantae > Streptophyta > Polypodiopsida > Cyatheales > Cibotiaceae > Cibotium > Cibotium barometz. Next base: position 16,891,101 of record NC_141079.1, read on the forward strand.
CATTTAGAAAATGAGTGCCACGATCTGAAACCAACTCAGAGGGAGTTTTAAAACTACAAATTGTTTTCTCAATTAAAAAATAAGTTGTTGTTTGGGCATTATCCTTTCTTACGGCACAAGCCTTATACTATTCTCAGTAAAATAATCAGTTGCAACTATAATGTAATTCGTTTGCCTACAAGCTTTCCTATGTGCGATAACAAGGTCTATCTATGGAGGATGTTTCTTGACCATGTCGTATGATTGATTGAAGGTTCACTCAATAATTTCTTTGGAGGCTTTATTCATGGGACCGTATGGAAATCAAGGATATTTATTTTCTCACACTTGGAGGATCTAGTTCTATATCGAGTATGAGCATGGTTATTTTTGGAGATCTTCCTATCTTTTTTCTGGTCTAATGGATATGATAAAAGCTTCACTTCTCATTGATGTATAATTATATATATAAATATATATATATTAGATTTTGAGGATAAAATCTTTGGGAAGGAATGGCTCGTAATGAAGTAACAACTTCATTAGTTAGATTTACGATGGTATGAGTGGATGAGATTTTGGTAAGAACTAAATAAAATTCTTGGTATCCATTTAATATTTTTAATAGGACGATTCTTGAAAGTCACAAGATACTTGACATAAGTGCTGCATATGTGTGTGTAGTGATGGTCTCATGGTCAATGATAGACTCAGGCACAAGATGTTTTTCTTCATCTACTAACTCAACAGGCTCTTCTAATATTGGATGAGAAGGGTAGAGGTCCTCAAAATGGTCTCAAAAACATGAAAAGAATAATGAATATGTCAATTGGAAGGTAGCTCCAACTTGAATGCACTATCATTGATCTTGGCAATAACCATCTTGAAAGGTACATAAAATCTAGGAGCTAACTTTACCATAGGGTTGGTCTCTATGGACTTAAGTCTCATTTTCTCAATATGAATAAGCAAATAGTTGCCTTTATTGAAGATAATATGTTTATGTTTACTATTTGCATACTTCATGTACTTCTGTCGAGCTTTCTGAATGTTTAATTTCACTAACTCGTGAATTTGGTCAAAGTCTCTACACAAAAGAATTTGTAGCCTCTATAGAATGTGAAAGACGAGCCATAGGGGTCGGCAAAGCCTTACCATAGACTATCTTAAATGGTGTTGTCTTAGTAGTAGCCGTATGGACGGTTATTATATGCAAATTGCAAAATATGTAAATACTTATCCCACTGCTTTAGGCTGAGATGAAAGATAAGAAAATATAATAATTTACATAACTTTCTGAGTAAGGTCTCCCTTTTGGAGGGTAGATGTGATTGGCCATCTCATAGACTAAGTTTGAATCCCTTATATAGGGTTGCCCAAGGATCATCTTATATGATCCTATTGAAAGGCTCATCACCACAAAAGATAGGCAAAAAATCAAGCCAAGGTTTTGATTTTCGCATTACATAATAGGACACCAAGTGACGTAGCATTATTTTCATCAGTTAAACTTCACCGAGAGATTGGTATTATCTAGGTGAGGGTTTCCCCAAGTTTCCTGACAACTCCGTTGCTAATAATTCCAACTACAATGCCACCATCTAAGAGTGCAATGAGTTGTTTGCCTTTGTAAGCAACATTGTGTTCATTTTCTCACTCTCAAAGTAGTGTCTTAACTTGTTTATGGAAACCTTGGGTAATCCTCATTTGGATTTTATCTTTCTCTAGCACCTCAAGGATTGATTGAATGGGCCTTAGAGATATGCTCTATTTTTTTTTCTCTCTATGTGGGCTCTTAAAATTCCTTCCAGGTGTGTAAGATCTTACTATAAAGTGGAATTATTTACAACAAAAGCTTATGGGCACTTGGACTTCATAGGATAGAAAAGCAATGAGATTAGTGATGTCTATCACTTACTAGTCATATCCACTAGGTGATGGGCTAGGACGCGGTATGGTAGGGACTCAAATTTTCCTTGTTCCAACAATTAGTAATAACAACACATCGAGTATGCAAAGGTGCAATGGCTATTGGAGGTGATTGCTGGAAATGGGCTAGACTAGTTCAGCGTCTGCTGATGTTGGTAGCATTTATTAGAAATTTAGCAACCTATTGGCAGCCTTAGCAATGGAAGCATTGTATAGGGCCTGTTGTTGTAGCTGGGGTTATTTATGTCTTGAGCCTTGAGCCTTTGGTATGTTGGCTATTATAGCTTAGGGTTATTTATTTCTTGAGCCTTTGTGGTATAGCTATACATGGTTATTCATGTCTTGATCCTTTGGTATGTTGGCTATTATAGCTTAGGGTTATTTATTTCTTGAGGCTTTGGTATAGCTATACATGGTTATTCATGTCTTGATCCTTTGGTATAGCTACATAAGTTTGGTAATAAATGGTTATTTATGTCTTGATCCTTTGGTATAGCCATACATGGTATTTATGTCTTCATCCTTTATAGTATAGCTACATAAGTTTGGTAATAAATTGTGATGGGCTCAAACTCAAACTCCACACATACTTGCGTACAGTGTAGTAGTAGCTAATGGCTCACCATCTAACAGCTCTTTAATTGTAAAACAATAGGGTTCAAGGGGGCTATTCTTGAAACAAAGGGGTTAAGAAGGTACAAGGGTAGGTTCGGAGCTTAGTACTATTGGAGAGGCATTTGATCAATGCTCCACCCTTGGATGTGCTCTATTTTGTAAGGCCCCTTTATGAGGAGTAGCCATTGTGGTGGGGTGAGCACCCGAGCACCTCGAACAATTCCCACTTTAGACACTAGATGGTGGCTAGATGGTTAGGAGATGACATAGGTAAGCTTAACACTCTGCCACGTAGGATGCATGCTTGTAAGGTCTATGCGATTGCATTATTAGTGAGTGCTCTTATGTTAAGTTCCTATTAGGCTTAGTTGTAATCTAATATGGTCCTACTCAAATGATATGGTCAGTTGGTCCTCGTGGACAAAGTTCCCATGACATGGCCGACCTACGTCCATGACCTACGTCCATACCGACCTTGGGTACTATATATAGACTAGTTTGGCAACTAGACTAGTTCAGCGTCTGCTGATGTTGGTAGCTATTATTAGAAATTTAGCAACCTATTGGCAGCCTTAGCAATGGAAGCATTGTATAGGGCCTGTTGTTGTAGCTGGGGTTATTTATGTCTTGAGCCTTGAGCCTTTGGTATGTTGGCTATTATAGCTTAGGGTTATTTATTTCTTGAGCCTTTGTGGTATAGCTATACATGGATATTCATGTCTTGATCCTTTGGTATGTTGGCTATTATAGCTTAGGGTTATTTATTTCTTGAGGCTTTGGTATAGCTATACATGGTTATTCATGTCTTGATCCTTTGGTATAGCTACATAAGTTTGGTAATAAATGGTTATTTATGTCTTGATCCTTTGGTATAGCCATACATGGTATTTATGTCTTCATCCTTTATAGTATAGCTACATAAGTTTGGTAATAAATTGTGATGGGCTCAAACTCAAACTCCACACATACTTGCGTACAGTGTAGTAGTAGCTAATGGCTCACCATCTAACAGCTCTTTAATTGTAAAACAATAGGGTTCAAGGGGGCTATTCTTGAAACAAAGGGGTTAAGAAGGTACAAGGGTAGGTTCGGAGCTTAGTACTATTGGAGAGGCATTTGATTAATGCTCCACCCTTGGATGTGCTCTATTTTGTAAGGCCCCTTTATGAGGAGTAGCCATTGTGGTGGGGTGAGCACCCGAGCACCTCGAACAATTCCCACTTTAGACACTAGATGGTGGCCAGATGGTTAGGAGATGACATAGGTAGGCTTAACACTCTGCCACGTAGGATGCATGCTTGTAAGGTCTATGCGATTGCATTATTAGTGAGTGCTCTTATGTTAAGTTCCTATTAGGCTTAGTTGTAATCTAATATGGTCCTACTCAAAAGATATGGTTAGTTGGTCCTCGTGGACAAAGTTCCCATGACATGGCCGACCTACGTCCATGACCTACGTCCATACCGACCTTGGGTACTATATATAGACTAGTTTGGCAACCTTAGTTTATTATCAAGCTCATTGTGTTTGAGGACTCTTTTGAGAAATGACATCCTCCTTAAAAGCTCCTTATCTAGCACATGGGTGGATGGATGTCATCAGCTTGTAATCAAGTTTGCAAGCCAAAATATTATTTACTCCCCACTTCTTCTTGTACTTCAGTGTTTTGTATTGTGTTGATGGCTTTACTTTCAATATTGTGCATTCTTCTATAGATTGGATTTGGAGCTCCTTGAGTTGTATTGTCAACTTGGGGTTGAGTGTTAGGTGGTATAGGTAGCACTAAGGCTACTTTCACGGGGGAAGAAGAAAGTGATGCTACCTAGGATTAGATGCTTGGTTGTTTCTTTAGCAATCACGATTAACATATTTTAGGAAATGGGCACAATATAAGAGAACACATGGTTATGAGTGGGGACACCATAAACCAAACCATATTTCTTTGAGAGGATATAGATGTCGGTATCTAATGGGGGGGTTGTTAAGTGTTATCCAACTCTGCCGAGTATTAGCTAAGTTTATTCAATGAGATTTTTAACGATTGAGGGTATAACAAGATTCTACTACTATGGCAGAGGGCCACTGTATAAAACTAGCATCGTTTCCCATTTTTGCTAAGGCACACTTGGGGATTCGCTGGCTTGCATGGTGCTATTATGGGCTTTTGTTCCCAAAGGAGGTACTAAAAGTTGCTTTAACACTTGCATCACATGGATCAAACACGAAGCTTATCATAGATTTGCTTCATGTATTAGTTGACGCCAAGAATAGATCTCTTCAATGGGGAATAGATTATTATAGATATGCCTCATGCGTAGTAGTTGAGGCCAATAATAGATCTGTTCGATTGGGAAGCAAGTGATAGTGTGTAAGTGGTTGAGGTGGCCTCATAAGTTTGCTTCTTTCATGGATTATTTAGAATAGCATATAAGTGTGTCTCCTTGGTCACTTTTACACAAGCACAATTTGCGATGTATGCACACAAAAACTGCAATGCTATTTTCAAGCACTACTTAATAAAAAAGCATGGATGTATAGTGAGCCACATGGTACTAGATTTCTCGTTCTTTGATAACACATTCAGTGAAATCTTGTGATAAGTAAGCTCCTTTAAGCCCTTATTTTTTTGCATAATCCACACATATTTTGATTGGTGAATGAAACCCTTTACTAATGATAGCTTTATGCTATGTGTAGTGACCCAATAAAGCTGTCATCGGTTCCTATGGTCATGTTAGTGTACATAGGAAATGTTCTCAGCATGTCAAATACAATTATTTCCTTGAGACTGTATTTTCTTTGGGTTTAACATCTCCAACATTTGCTACTAGTCTCCCCATGGCAATATTCGGCTCCTATTATATCTGGAAATTTTTTAAGGTTTTTAGGCTTTGTGGCTTCACATATAGTTTTTTTCTCTTGTAATGATTCACCCGGAGGATAGAAACTTTCCTGTTAGGCTTAGTTGTAATCTAATATGGTCCTACTCAAATGATATGGTCAGTTGGTCCTCGTGGACAAAGTTCCCATGACATGGCCAACCTACGTCCATGACCTACGTCCATACCGACCTTGGGTACTATATATAGACTAGTTTGGCGACCTTAGTTTATTATCAAGCTCATTGTGTTTGAGGACTCTTTTGAGAAATGACATCCTCCTTAAAAGCTCCTTATCTAGCACATGGGTGGATGGATGTCATCAGCTTGTAATCAAGTTTGCAAGCCAAAATATTATTTACTCCCCACTTCTTCTTGTACTTCAGTGTTTTGTATTGTGTTGATGGCTTTACTTTCAATATTGTGCATTCTTCTATAGACACGCCCTTGAGGATTGGATTTGGAGCTCCTTGAGTTGTATTGTCAACTTGGGGTTGAGTGTTAGGTGGTATAGGTAGCACTAAGGCTACTTTCACGGGGGAAGAAGAAAGTGATGCTACCTAGGATTAGATGCTTGGTTGTTTCTTTAGCAATCACGATTAACATATTTTAGGAAATGGGCACAATATAAGAGAACACATGGTTATGAGTGGGGACACCACAAACCAAACCATATTTCTTTGAGAGGATATAGATGTCGGTATCTAATGGGGGGTTGTTAAGTGTTATCCAACTCTGCCGAGTATTAGCTAAGTTTATTCAATGAGATTTTTAACGATTGAGGGTATAACAAGATTCTACTACTATGGCAGAGGGCCACTGTATAAAACTAGCATCGTTTCCCATTTTTGCTAAGGCACACTTGGGGATTCGCTGGCTTGCATGGTGCTATTATGGGCTTTTGTTCCCAAAGGAGGTACTAAAAGTTGCTTTAACACTTGCATCACATGGATCAAACACGAAGCTTATCATAGATTTGCTTCATGTATTAGTTGACGCCAAGAATAGATCTCTTCAATCGGGAATAGATTATTATAGATATGCCTCATGCGTAGTAGTTGAGGCCAATAATAGATCTGCTCGATTGGGAAGCAAGTGATAGTGTGTAAGTGGTTGAGGTGGCCTCATAAGTTTGCTTCTTTCATGGATTATTTAGAATAGCATATAAGTGTGTCTCCTTGGTCACTTTTACACAAGCACAATTTGCGATGTATGCACACAAAAACTGCAATGCTATTTTCAAGCACTACTTAATAAAAAAGCATGGATGTATAGTGAGCCACATGGTACTAGATTTCTCGTTCTTTGATAACACATTCAGTGAAATCTTGTGATAAGTAAGCTCCTTTAAGCCCTTATTTTTTTGCATAATCCACACATATTTTGATTGGTGAATGAAACCCTTTACTAATGATAGCTTTATGCTATGTGTAGTGACCCAATAAAGCTGTCATCGGTTCCTATGGTCATGTTAGTATACATAGGAAATGTTCTCAGCATGTCAAATACAATTATTTCCTTGAGACTGTATTTTCTTTGGGTTTAACATCTCCAACATTTGCTACTAGTCTCCCCATGGCAATATTCGGCTCCTATTATATCTGAAAATTTTTAAGGTTTTTAGGCTTTGTGGCTTCACATATAGTTTTTTTTTTCTTGTAATGATTCACCCGGAGGATAGAAACTTATTCGGTAAACATTTTCCTCTGCATGTTGAAGATGGGCTTGGAGAGCATTGGTTGATAGAGGTAGTGCATAGAGTTTTGCTATTCTAGCCCAAAAGCTTCAAATAACTAGAGATCATGCCCTGTTTATGTTCTTGAATGCCATCATTGACTCCCATTTTGTCGTCTTGTTTTCATGGATCTAATGGTCTCTTTCCTTAGTGCCATATGGAGGAAACTTGTTGTAAGGCAACCTTAGGAATTTTGTATGTATTTTTGAACATGTACATAAGGAGGATTATCTTAACTTTTCCCTCTTATTTAGAGACCTACATTCTTCTTCTTCAAACTAGGTCTTGCTGAAACGATTAGAATAGCTTTCAAGCTTTTTATAGCTTTAATATATTCCCTTTATAGAGGTTATAATTCTTATCCTCAATTCCACACATTAACTATTAAAGTTTTGTAGTTCTCTTTTTATGTAGGAGTTGGATTTTATGGTTTTTGCCTTGTTTGATGTCATTTTTTTAGAAGACGCATCATAATTTTGTATATATTTTTCACACAAAACCTCACAAATAAACCCTTGCCTTTCAATCATATGTTGTTTCCCTTTTCATATGTAGGAGTTGGTGGATTTTATGGTTTTGCCTTGTTTAAGAGAGGTGTCTTCATCTGACACATATTTTGCGCACCAAAAAGTAGAGATTTTCCTTTCCCTTTGGATCATCTACTGTAAAAATGAGCCCCTACTAAGGTCCTTTTTTTTAAGGAAAAAAATAAAAGCTCACTTACTCATCACTTGGTTGTTCTGATCTTTGAATGCTACAATGATGATACATGTGTTATTGTTGAAGAAGCAGGTGAAACCTACTAAAAAGTATGGTGTCATAATGTTTGAAGCCTTTGAATGTACTTACGTCCTCAATTAAAAAATAAGTTGTTGTTTGGGCATTATCCTTTCTTACGGCACAAGCCTTATACTATTCTCAGTAAAATAATCAGTTGCAACTATAATGTAATTCGTTTGCCTACAAGCTTTCCTATGTGCAATAACAAGGTCTATCTATGGAGGATGTTTCTTGACCATGTCGTATGATTGATTGAAGGTTCACTCAATAATTTCTTTGGAGGCTTTATTCATGGGACCGTATGGAAATCAAGGATATTTATTTTCTCACACTTGGAGGATCTAGTTCTATATCGAGTATGAGCATGGTTATTTTTGGAGATCTTCCTATCTTTTTTCTGGTCTAATGGATATGATAAAAGCTTCACTTCTCATTGATGTATAATTATATATATAAATATATATATATTAGATTTTGAGGATAAAATCTTTGGGAAGGGATGGCTCGTAATGAAGGAACAACTTCATTAGTTAGATTTACGATGGTATGAGTGGATGAGATTTTGGTAAGAACTAAATAAAATTCTTGGTATCCATTTAATATTTTTAATAGGAGGATTCTTGAAAGTCACAAGATACTTGACATAAGTGCTGCATATGTGTGTGTAGTGATGGTCTCATGGTCAATGATAGACTCAGGCACAAGATGTTTTTCTTCATCTACTAACTCAGCAGGCTCTTCTAGAAGGGTAGAGGTCCTCAAAATGGTCTCAAAAACATGAAAAGAATAATGAATATGTCAATTGGAAGGTAGCTCCAACGTAAATGCACTATCATTGATCTTGGCAATAACCATCTTGAAAGGTACATAAAATCTAGGAGCTAACTTTACCATAGGGTTGGTCTCTATGGACTTAAGTCTCATTTTCTCAATATGAAAAAGCAAATAGTTGCCTTCATTGAAGATAATATGTTTATGTTTACTATTTGCATACTTCATGTACTTCTGTCGAGCTTTTTGAATGTTCAATTTCACTAACTCGTGAATTTGGTCAAAGTCTCTACACAAAAGAATTTGTAGCCTCTATAGAATGTGAAAGACGAGCCGTAGGGGTCGGCAAAGCCTTACCATAGACTATCTTAAATGGTGTTGTCTTAGTAGTAGCCGTATGGACGGTTATTATATGCAAATTGCAAAATATGTAAATACTTATCCCACTGCTTTAGGCTGAGATGAAAGATAAGAAATAATAATAATTTACATAACTTTCTGAGTAAGGTCTCCCTTTTGGAGGGTAGATGTGATTGGCCATCTCATAGACTAAGTTTGAATCCCTTATATAGGGTTGCCCAAGGATCATCTTATATGATCCTATTGAAAGGCTCATCACCACAAAAGATAGGCAAAAAATCAAGCCAAGGTTTTGATTTTCGCATTACATAATAGGACACCAAGTGACGTAGCATTATTTTCATCAGTTAAACTTCACCGAGAGATTGGTATTATCTAGGTGAGGGTTTCCCCAAGTTTCCTGACAACTCCGTTGCTAATAATTCCAACTACAATGCCACCATCTAAGAGTGCAATGAGTTGTTTGCCTTTGTAAGCAACATTGTGTTCATTTTCTCACTCTCAAAGTAGTGTCTTAACTTGTTTATGGAAACCTTGGGTAATCCTCATTTGGATTTTATCTTTCTCTAGCACCTCAAGGATTGATTGAATGGGCCTTAGAGATATGCTCTATTTTTTTTCTCTCTATGTGGGCTCTTAAAATTCCTTCCAGGTGTGTAAGATCTTGCTATAAAGTGGAATTATTTACAACAAAAGCTTATGGGCACTTGGACTTCATAGGATAGAAAAGCAATGAGATTAGTGATGTCTATCACTTACTAGTCATATCCACTAGGTGATGGGCTAGGACGCGGTATGGTAGGGACTCAAATTTTCCTTGTTCCAACAATTAGTAATAACAACACATCGAGTATGCAAAGGTGCAATGGCTGTTGGAGGTGATTGTTGGAAATGGGCTAGACTAGTTCAGCGTCTGCTGATGTTGGTAGCTATTATTAGAAATTTAGCAACCTATTGGCAGCCTTAGCAATGGAAGCATTGTATAGGGCCTGTTGTTGTAGCTGGGGTTATTTATGTCTTGAGCCTTGAGCCTTTGGTATGTTGGCTATTATAGCTTAGGGTTATTTATTTCTTGAGCCTTTGTGGTATAGCTATACATGGATATTCATGTCTTGATCCTTTGGTATGTTGGCTATTATAGCTTAGGGTTATTTATTTCTTGAGGCTTTGGTATAGCTATACATGGTTATTCATGTCTTGATCCTTTGGTATAGCTACATAAGTTTGGTAATAAATGGTTATTTATGTCTTGATCCTTTGGTATAGCCATACATGGTATTTATGTCTTCATCCTTTATAGTATAGCTACATAAGTTTGGTAATAAATTGTGATGGGCTCAAACTCAAACTCCACACATACTTGCATACAGTGTAGTAGTAGCTAATGGCTCACCATCTAATAGCTCTTTAATTATAAAACAATAGGGTTCAAGGGGGCTATTCTTGAAACAAAGGGGTTAAGAAGGTACAAGGGTAGGTTCGGAGCTTAGTACTATTGGAGAGGCATTTGATCAATGCTCCACCCTTGGATGTGCTCTATTTTGTAAGGCCCCTTTATGAGGAGTAGCCATTGTGGTGGGGTGAGCACCCAAGCACCTCGAACAATTCCCACTTTAGACACTAGATGGTGGCCAGATGGTTAGGAGATGACATAGGTAGGCTTAACACTCTGCCACGTAGGATGCATGCTTGTAAGGTCTATGCGATTGCATTATTAGTGAGTGCTCTTATGTTAAGTTCCTATTAGGCTTAGTTGTAATCTAATATGGTCCTACTCAAATGATATGGTCAGTTGGTCCTTGTGGACAAAGTTCCCATTACATGGCCGACCTACGTCCATGACCTACGTCCATACCGACCTTGGGTACTATATATAGACTAGTTTGGCAACCTTAGTTTATTATCAAGCTCATTGTGTTTGAGGACTCTTTTGAGAAATGACATCCTCCTTAAAAGCTCCTTATCTAGCACATGGGTGGATGGATGTCATCAGCTTGTAATCAAGTTTGCAAGCAAAAATATTATTTACTCCCCACTTCTTCTTGTACTTCAGTGTTTTGTATTGTGTTGATGGCTTTACTTTCAATATTGTGCATTCTTCTATAGACACGCCCTTGAGGATTGGATTTGGAGCTCCTTGAGTTGTATTGTCAACTTGGGGTTGAGTGTTAGGTGGTATAGGTAGCACTAAGGCTACTTTCACGGGGGAAGAAGAAAGTGATGCTACCTAGGATTAGATGCTTGGTTGTTTCTTTAGCAATCACGATTAACATATTTTAGGAAATGGGCACAATATAAGAGAACACATGGTTATGAGTGGGGACACCACAAACCAAACCATATTTCTTTGAGAGGATATAGATGTCGGTATCTAATGGGGGGGTTGTTAAGTATTATCCTACTGTGCCGAGTATTAGCTAAGTTTATTCAATGAGATATTTAACGATTGAGGGTATAACAAGATTCTACTACTATGGCAGAGGGCCACTGTATAAAACTAGCATCGTTTCCCATTTTTGCTAAGGCACACTTGGGGATTCGCTGGCTTGCATGGTGCTATTATGGGCTTTTGTTCCCAAAGGAGGTACTAAAAGTTGCTTTAACACTTGCATCACATGGATCAAACACGAAGCTTATCATAGATTTGCTTCATGTATTAGTTGACGCCAAGAATAGATCTCTTCAATCGGGAATAGATTATTATAGATATACCTCATGCGTAGTAGTTGAGGCCAATAATAGATCTGTTCGATTGGGAAGCAAGTGATAGTGTGTAAGTGGTTGAGGTGGCCTCATAAGTTTTCTTCTTTCATGGATTATTTAGAATAGCATATGTGTGTCTCCTTGGTCACTTTTACACAAGCACAATTTGTGATGTATGCACACAAAAACTGCAATGCTAATTTCAAGCACTACTTAATAAAAAAGCATGGATGTATAGTGAGCCACATGGTACTAGATTTCTCGTTCTTTGATAACACATTCAGTGAAATCTTGTGATAAGTAAGCTCCTTTAAGCCCTTATTTTTTTGCATAATCCACACATATTTTGATTGGTGAATGAAACCCTTTACTAATGATAGCTTTATGCTATGTGTAGTGACCCAATAAAGCTGTCATCGGTTCCTATGGTCATGTTAGTATACATAGGAAATGTTCTCAGCATGTCAAATACAATTATTTCCTTGAGACTCTGTATTTTCTTTGGGTTTAACATCTCCACCATTTGCTACTAGTCTCCCCATGGCAATATTCGGCTCCTATTATATCTGAAATTTTTTTAAGGTTTTTAGGCTTTGTGGCTTCACATATAGTTTTTTTTTTCTTGTAATGATTCACCCGGAGGATAGAAACTTATTTGGTAAACATTTTCCTCTGCATGTTGAAGATGGGCTTGGAGAGCATTGGTTGATAGAGGTAGTGCATAGAGTTTCGCTATTCTAGCCCAAAAGCTTTAAATAACTAGAGATCATGCCCTGTTTATGTTCTTGAATGCCATCATTGACTCCCATTTTGTCGTCTTGTTTTCATGGATCTAATGGTCTCTTTCCTTAGTGCCATATGGAGGAAACTTGTTGTAAGGCAACCTAAGGAATTTTGTATGTATTTTTGAACATGTACATAAGGAGGATTATCTTAACTTTTCCCTCTTATTTAGAGACCTACATTCTTCTTCTTCAAACTAGGTCTTGCTGAAACGATGAGAATTGCTTTCAAGCTTTTTATAGCTTTAATATATTCCCTTTATAGAGGTTATAATTCTTATCCTCAATTCCACACATTAATTATTAAAGTTTTAAATTTTTCTTTTTATGTAGGAGTTGGATTTTATGGTTTTTGCCTTGTTTGATGTCATTTTTTTAGAAGACGCATCATAATTTGGTATATATTTTTCACACAAAACCTCACAAATAAACCCTTGCCTTTCAATCATATGTTGTTTCCCTTTTCATATGTAGGAGTTGGTGGATTTTATGGTTTTGCCTTGTTTAAGAGAGGTGTCTTCATCTGACACATATTTTGCGCACCAAAAAGTAGAGATTTTCCTCTCCCTTTGGATCATCTACTGTAAAAATGAACCCCTACTAAGGTCCTTTTTTTTAAGGAAAAAAATAAAAGCTCACTTACTCATCACTTGGTTGTTCTGATCTTTGAATGCTACAATGATGATACATGTGTTATTGTTGAAGAAGCAGGTGAAACCTACTAAAAAGTATGGTGTCATAACGTTTGAAGCCTTTGGATGTACTTACGTCGAAGTTTGCAAGGTCTGGATGGAACCTACTAAAAAGAGTGGTGTCATAATGTTTGAAGCCTTTGGATGTACTTATGTCGAAGTTTGCAAGGTCTGGATGGATTTTTAAGAGTTTAGAGGAAAATTCTTTTTGAAGCAAAAAATGAGTCACACTTGGTCAAGAGTTGGTGATTTTCACATGCCAATTTTTTTATAATTATGAACTCTAGTCTTAGTGTGTTAGAATTGATAGAATTGCAACATGTTGTTACTACTTTCAAGGGTGGCTTTACCAAGAGGCTACAACAGTTAGTCATATTAAAACAACAAGTGTGAGCCTACCACAACAAGCTCAGTATCCTCACGAGTTAAAGGTCAACAATGACTACTTTGAAAAGCTGTCCCTCCAAATTCCTCTCCTTATTTACACCGCTAGGAGGTTCACATGCACCCACAAGGACTCTCACTCTTGCTCACTCTCACATAATTAACAAGAGGCACATTCACCAAGAATCCTACAGTTTACTCTCAACTCTCTCTCTCTCTAACACACAAGAAACTCAAATTGGCACAAAGGGGGACTGTTCCTTAGATGAGAAAAAGTCACTTATATACGATTGGCCCATATTCACCCGAAAACCTTATTGTAAGCTTGGTTATTGGCCACCGAGAATCCTACGTCTCTCGAACATATTTGGCCCCTTGATCACCAAAAAACCTACATCTTGCTAAATTTTACCGTAATTCTAGTAAGCATTTAAGCATTGAGATATCTCCCTTTGAGGCTCTTTATGGGTATCAAGTGCTTGTGTGTTTAATAGCTTTCCAAGAAGACAAGGTGGTAAACCCATTAGCTAAAAGAAGAGTTGGAAAAAATGAAACAACTTCTTCAACTTATGCAAGGGCAATATGAAGAAAGCCCAAGAGGTTTAAAGGCTAATGCAGATGAGCATAAGCATGATGTTAATATTTAAGAAGGAGATTATATACTCTTGAACCTACGAAAGAGCTACCACAACACTTTCAAGGGTTCCACTAGTCCCAAGTTTGCTCATAGTACTATGGTCTATACTTGGTACACAAAAGGGTTGGTGATTTTTCCTGCAAGCTTAGCCTCCCTCATTCTACAATAATCCATGATGTATTTCATTCGTATAATCCCAAGAAGTATATGGGTTCAATCCCTGGAGAAGTGGGAGAGTTTCCACCTATGGGTGAAGAGGGAGAAAACATTTATGAGCCAGAGAGGATTGTGGGGAAGAAGGACAAGAGAGTTAAGGAATAGAAGCATAGAGGAGTTCCTCATCAAATGAAAGTATTTACCCTTGGGGATGATGTCATCATCAATCACACCACTCACCTTATCATGTCGTATGTTTAGATATTCAGTGTTGTGTTCGATATGACATCATTTAGAAAATGAGTGCCACGATCTGAAACCAACTCAGAGGGAGTTTTAAAACTACAAATTGTTTTCTCAATTAAAAAATTTGTTGTTGTTTGGGCATTATCCTTTCTTACGGCACAAGCCTTATACTATTCTCAGTAAAATAATCAGTTGCAACTATAATGTAATTCGTTTGCCTACAAGCTTTCCTATGTGCAATAACAAGGTCTATCTATGGAGGATGTTTCTTGACCATGTCGTATGATTGATTGAAGGTTCACTCAATAATTTCTTTGGAGGCTTTATTCATGGGACCATATGGAAATCAAGGATATTTATTTTCTCACACTTGGAGGATCTAGTTCTATATCGAGTATGAGCATGGTTATTTTTGGAGATCTTCCTATCTTTTTTCTGGTCTAATGGATATGATAAAAGCTTCACTTCTCATTGATGTATAATTATATATATAAATATATATATATTAGATTTTGAGGATAAAATCTTTGGGAAGGGATGGCTCGTAATGAAGTAACAACTTCATTAGTTAGATTTACGATGGTATGAGTGGATGAGATTTTGGTAAGAACTAAATAAAATTCTTGGTATCCATTTAATATTTTTAACAGGATGATTCTTAAAAGTCACAGGATACTTGACATAAGTGCTGCATATGTGTGTGTAGTGATGGTCTCATGGTCAATGATAGACTCAGGCACAAGATGTTTTTCTTCATCTACTAACTCAGCAGGCTCTTCTAATATTGGATGAGAAGGGTAGAGGTCCTCAAAATGGTCTCAAAAACATGAAAAGAATAATGAATATGTCAATTGGAAGGTAGCTCCAATGTAAATGCACTATCATTGATCTTGGCAATAACCATCTTGAAAGGTACATAAAATCTAGGAGCTAACTTTACCATAGGGTTGGTCTCTATGGACTTAAGTCTCATTTTCTCAATATGAAAAAGCAAATAGTTGCCTTCATTGAAGATAATATGTTTATGTTTACTATTTGCATACTTCATGTACTTCTGTCGAGCTTTTTGAATGTTCAATTTCACTAACTCGTGAATTTGGTCAAAGTCTCTACACAAAAGAATTTGTAGCCTCTATAGAATGTGAAAGACGAGCCGTAGGGGTCGGCAAAGCCTTACCATAGACTATCTTAAATGGTGTTGTCTTAGTAGTAGCCATATGGACGGTTATTATATGCAAATTGCAAAATATGTAAATACTTATTCCACTGCTTTAGGCTGAGATGAAAGATAAGAAATAATAATAATTTACATAACTTTCTGAGTAAGGTCTCCCTTTTGGAGGGTAGATGTGATTGGCCATCTCATAGACTAAGTTTGAATCCCTTATATAGGGTTGCCCAAGGATCATCTTATATGATCCTATTGAAAGGCTCATCACCACAAAAGATAGGCAAAAAATCAAGCCAAGGTTTTGATTTTCGCATTACATAATAGGACACCAAGTGACGTAGCATTATTTTCATCAGTTAAACTTCACCGAGAGATTGGTATTATCTAGGTGAGGGTTTCCCCAAGTTTCCTGACAACTCCGTTGCTAATAATTCCAACTACAATGCCACCATCTAAGAGTGCAATGAGTTGTTTGCCTTTGTAAGCAACATTGTGTTCATTTTCTCACTCTCAAAGTAGTGTCTTAACTTGTTTATGGAAACCTTGGGTAATCCTCATTTGGATTTTATCTTTCTCTAGCACCTCAAGGATTGATTGAATGGGCCTTAGAGATATGCTCTATTTTTTTTCTCTCTATGTGGGCTCTTAAAATTCCTTCCAGGTGTGTAAGATCTTGCTATAAAGTGGAATTATTTACAACAAAAGCTTATGGGCACTTGGACTTCATAGAATAGAAAAGCAATGAGATTAGTGATGTCTATCACTTACTAGTCATATCCACTAGGTGATGGGCTAGGACGCGGTATGGTAGGGACTCAAATTTTCCTTGTTCCAACAATTAGTAATAACAACACGTCGAGTATGCAAAGGTGCAATGGCTGTTGGAGGTGATTGTTGGAAATGGGCTAGACTAGTTCAGCGTCTGCTGATGTTGGTAGCTATTATTAGAAATTTAGCAACCTATTGGCAGCCTTAGCAATGGTAGCATTGTATAGGGCCTGTTGTTGTAGCTGGGGTTATTTATGTCTTGAGCCTTGAGCCTTTGGTATGTTGGCTATTATAGCTTAGGGTTATTTATTTCTTGAGCCTTTGTGGTATAGCTATACATGGATATTCATGTCTTGATCCTTTGGTATGTTGGCTATTATAGCTTAGGGTTATTTATTTCTTGAGGCTTTGGTATAGCTATACATGGTTATTCATGTCTTGATCCTTTGGTATAGCTACATAAGTTTGGTAATAAATGGTTATTTATGTCTTGATCCTTTGGTATAGCCATACATGGTATTTATGTCTTCATCCTTTATAGTATAGCTACATAAGTTTGGTAATAAATTGTGATGGGCTCAAACTCAAACTCCACACATACTTGCGTACAGTGTAGTAGTAGCTAATGGCTCACCATCTAACAGCTCTTTAATTGTAAAACAATAGGGTTCAAGGGGGCTATTCTTGAAACAAAGGGGTTAAGAAGGTACAAGGGTAGGTTCGGAGCTTAGTACTATTGGAGAGGCATTTGATCAATGCTCCACCCTTGGATGTGCTCTATTTTGTAAGGCCCCTTTATGAGGAGTAGCCATTGTGGTGGGGTGAGCACCCGAGCACCTCGAACAATTCCCACTTTAGACACTAGATGGTGGCCAGATGGTTAGGAGATGACATAGGTAGGCTTAACACTCTGCCACGTAGGATGCATGCTTGTAAGGTCTATGCGATTGCATTATTAGTGAGTGCTCTTATGTTAAGTTCCTATTAGGCTTAGTTGTAATCTAATATGGTCCTACTCAAATGATATGGTCAGTTGGTCCTCGTGGACAAAGTTCCCATGACATGGCCGACCTACGTCCATACCGACCTTGGGTACTATATATAGACTAGTTTGGCAACCTTAGAGTTTATTATCAAGCTCATTGTGTTTGAGGACTCTTTTGAGAAATGACATCCTCCTTAAAAGCTCCTTATCTAGCACATGGGTGGATGGATGTCATCAGCTTGTAATCAAGTTTGCAAGCCAAAATATTATTTACTCCCCACTTCTTCTTGTACTTCAGTGTTTTGTATTGTGTTGATGGTTTTACTTTCAATATTGTGCATTCTTCTATAGACACGCCCTTGAGGATTGGATTTGGAGCTCCTTGAGTTGTATTGTCAACTTGGGGTTGAGTGTTAGGTGGTATAGGTAGCACTAAGGCTACTTTCACGGGGGAAGAAGAAAGTGATGCTACCTAGGATTAGATGCTTGGTTGTTTCTTTAGCAATCACGATTAACATATTTTAGGAGATTGTGAGATCCCTGTTCCCACCATGCGACGGATTCGGGGTACTAGCAGCGAAAGTAGCACTTCTTGTGCGAGGCAGGGTCTCACACTCGAGGCCTCGCCCACGGATATCCGAACAAGAGACTAATCCGTCGGTTTGTCAAAAACCGAAACCGGAAAAACTTCCTTTACCCGGAAAGCATGGGCGATTCCACCAGGATAACTCTTTACTCTAACGTAGTCAAGATCATTACGGATCAACTGATCTGACTGTACCTTTAACGGTACTTGGTCAAATCAAGGAAGAAACTTGCACTTGGATCATTGGGATCAACGCTTTTTTCCCCATCAAGGGGCACAGCCGTTGATTCCTATCCATAGAACAATTTCTATCCGGGATTTACTTCATCTATCGTAATAATATAAATAAATCTCGATTTACGGATCCATCAGTCCAGCCTAACCCCATCCGATCCCATGGGTTAGCCAACCGCCCAACCACTGTAGTGATGGGATCCAATTTGAAATTTGGTTAGGTTTTGTCCCGGGTACTAAGGAAAAGAGTTCCAAGGCCCCCTAGCCGGAAGTTCATGCAAACATAAAACTAGTCACACCACTTACACACCCAATATGAAATTGCCTTTTTCTTAGCATCAGCTAACTTTAAAACAATCCTTTAATGAAACCATAGTACCACTGATCACAATCTTCCAATTTATCCGGTTGATTCATAATTTCCCATCATTCCTTCATCAGAGTATCTATGGCATCATTGGCAACTAGAACGCTCACCACCTGTCCACACAGGGCCTTTTCAATAGTTCCTAGCCCATAATACTCGGCAATATAATCACTTATAAAAATTCAAGATGGACTCTCGTTGAAGATCAGCAAGATCAACCAACAGATCCATATAAAGAGCCATGGACTCATCCATTGAAGACCAGCAAGGTCAATCAACCAGATCCATGCCCAGTTTCACAAAACAACTCTTACTCCTTGTTCCAATATCTTCCTCGACGCACGCGTGGGTATCCTGGGCGACCCAAAGCCCGAGCACCGTATGGTCAGCACCCTCTAGGATCCTTCGCAGGTGACCTAGCGCTTCACTCATAGGCCGCTTCCTTGGTCCCTCATCCACCGTACCGGAAGCTCACCATTTAAATCGAACCGAGGCTGGTCAAGACCTCGGTCGACCTTGCTACGCGAGACGTCCTCCATTGACTCTCCGTCAGCAGTTGCAACTTTAACAGTTAGGTCTTCATGACCTTAATCCACAAGATGGTCAAAATGCTTCCCCAGCATTCTTGACATAAAACAATCATTTACAAACAGTCACAAAATACAGTTTCTAAATCGAACTCTCGTCTTTCCACATTATCCCTCCTTATTCCACATTACTTATTCCACATTCCATTCAATGTGTACTCATTCTCATCCATTTCCTCATATCGACGACACATTAATTCACATTCACATCCATACATCCACATTTACATGGATACATCCATTTTCACATCCTCATTTATACATCCACATCCCATATCCACATTCATACATACACATCCATATCCACATCTATACATGCACATCCACATCCACATTCACATTCACATCCACATTCACATCCTCATTTATACATCCACATCCACATCCACATTCACATCCATACATCCACATCTACATGCATACCTCCATTTTCACATCCTCATTTATACATCCACATCCCTTATCTACATTCATACATACACATCCATATCCACATCCATACATCCACATCCACATCCACATTCATATTCACATCCATATATCCACATCTACATGCATACATCCATTATCACGTCCTCATTCATACATCCACATCCACATACATACATACATCCACATCCACATTCCCATTCACATCTATACATCCACATCTACATCCACATACATACATACATCCACATCCACATTCCCATTCACATCTATACATCCATATCTACATCCACATTCATATACATCCACATCCACATTCCCATTCACATCTATACATTCACATCTACATCCACATACATACATACATCCACATCCACATTTCCATTCACATCTATACATCCACATCTACATCCACATTCACATCCACATTCCCATTCACATCTATACATCCACATCTACATCCACATTCACATCTATGCATATACATCTTCATGCATACATCCATTTTCACATTCATACATCTATTTTCACATTCATACATCCATACTCCCATCTCCACATCCACACATCCACATACATACATGCATCTACATCCACATTCCCATTCACTTCTATACATCCACATCTACATCCACATACATACATACATCCACATCCACATTCCCATTCACATCTATACATCCACATCTACATCCACATTCATATACATCCACATCCACATTCCCATTCACATCTATACATTCACATCTACATCCACATACATACATACATACATCCACATTCACATTCCCATTCACATCTATACATCCACATCTACATCCACATTCACATCCACATTCCCATTCACATCTATACATCCACATCTACATCCACATTCACATCTATGCATATACATCTTCATGCATACATCCATTTTCACGTTCATACATCCATTTTCACATTCATACATCCATACTTCCATCTCCACATCCACACATCCACATACATACATCCATTTTCACATTCCCATTCATGTAACCCCATATGTCTTCACATCTAATCTTTTACATTAAAATAATCATCTTTTATGCATACCTCTATGCATAAAATCCAATATGATAAAAGTAACACTTTTGATATAAAAAAATTATCCTTTATGCATACTTCTATGCATGAAAATTAAAAATGATAAAAGTAACACTTTTGATATAAAAATTTTCCTTTATGCATACTTCTATGCATGAAAATTAAAAATGATAAAAGTAACACTTTTAATATAAAAAAATTATCTTTTATGCATACTTCTATGCATGAAAATTAAAAATGATAAAAGTAACACTTTTGATATAAAAATTTTCCTTTATACATACTTCTATGCATGAAAATTAAAAATGATAAAAGTAACACTTTTAATATAAAAAAATTATCTTTTATGCATACTTCTATGCATGAAAATTAAAAATGATAAAAGTAACACTTTTAATATAAATTTTTTTTTCTTTTATGCATACTTCTATACATGAAAATCAATTATGCATAATATAAAAATCAATTTCTCTATGATTACAATGAATATCTTTCAATTAATCTAGGATGATAATTCCTAGAATATGGTAGGAAGTCCTCTTTTTATGCTTTGAATGAAATTTTTTTATGCATAATTTTTATAAAAATTTTGCCATAGCACCGCTGCTATGACTGATAAATCTCAATTTTTCTAAGGGATAAAGCTTATCATTAAGGAAATAATTAAAATGATCTCTAATTGGATCATTCATCCATAATGGATTGAATCATCAATATACATAAATTAAAAGCATAGAAAAAAGCCATTAATTTGGCCTCAAGCATAGCTTAATCTTGGTTTAAGGAAAAGCTTTATGAAAAGCTTGATTTGGATTGAGAATGGGTCATGAGTATGACCATTTCTTGAGTGAGAGAGAGAATTTACATAAAAACCATTAGAATTTAAACATAAATAAAAATTAACTTCAATAACATTTATTAAATTATGTAACTCTTCACTACTATTCATCAATTAACTTCAATAGCATTTAAAAAACCATACCAATTAAGCTTCTCAAGCTTGAGAGGGGTTGAGAAGAGAGAAACATTGAGAAATTATAGAAAGATCAATATTCACTAATTACCTTACAAATTGCTTGATTCTTTGTTCACGGTAGAGGCCCCCAACCAATCAATTGGTTAAGTATGTTGATGGAGCCACTAATGGGGATTGAAGAAAGAGGGAAGCTCCAAAAACTAGTGAATTATTAAATGAATTCACAGTTCTTGGCTTAGGTGGAGTAGAGTAACGATGCATAAACACTATCTATTTTTCAACAAGGGGGAGGCTTCTATTTATAGGAAAAATTGAGCTCCTAACCAAACAAACTGATTCTAGAATTTTCTAAATCAGTTTGGTCAATATTTGACCATTTTTAGGTCAGTTAAGCTAACTTTTTGGAACTAGACTTGAATGAGGAGAGAGGAGAGATGAAATATCTCAATTTTTATGAGTTTAAAACTCATTCAAGCATGTGAAATATGCACCTCATTTAAAGAACTCCCCTTCCTTACATATGTGTCATAATGGAATCATTTTAATATTGCTCATAGTTTTTTACTAATAAACCTTGTACATTTTCAACTCTTCATCTTATGTGAAATATGCACCTTCTTTAAAGAACTCCCCTTCCTTACATATGTGTCATAATGGAATCATTTTAATATTGCTCATAGTTTTTTACTGATAAACCTTGTACATTTTCAACTCTTCATCTTATGTGAAATATGCACCTCCTTTAAAGAACTCCCCTTCCTTACATATGTGTCATAATGGAATCATTTTAATATTGCTCATAGTTTTTTACTGATAAACCTTGTACATTTTCAACTCTTCATCTTATGTGAAATATGCACATCCTTTAAAGAACTCCCCTTCCTTACATATGTGTCATAATGGAATCATTTTAATATTGCTCATAGTTTTTTACTGATAAACCTTGTACATTTTCAACTCTTCATCTTATGTGAGCATTTACTCATTTTTGGGTATCTTCTTTTACAAATTGGATTTATCTCCTCCCTACACATGGATTGATGCTATTGGCCCATAGGAACCTTAATTGGACCATAATCCAAAAATTTCTGAAAATATAGACCCTTAGGCTAAGGTCCTTTATACCCATTTCCAATTAATTCCAATTGCACATTGGAAAGTTCTTTTTGAATTTCTGTTTCAGGGGAACTTATTTTAATAAGATGAGTTATTTTTCTATCCAAAAATATTCATAATATGAATATTCTCTCTCTAGAATATTTTCTCTCTCTAGGTTAAAACAGTTAGAAACAAGGTCTTTATATTTCTGAAGAGGGATTGATTACAGGGGAAGATACTAGACATCAAAAGGGGGTTGGGGGAGGAATCTTACAGAAATGGGCACAATATAAGAGAACACATGGTTATGAGTGGGGACACCACAAACCAAACCATATTTCTTTGAGAGGATATAGATGTCGGTATCTAATGGGGGGGTTGTTAAGTGTTATCCAACTCTGTCGAGTATTAGCTAAGTTTATTCAATGAGATTTTTAACGATTGAGGGTATAACAAGATTCTACTACTATGGCAGAGGGCCACTATATAAAACTAGCATCGTTTCCCATTTTTGCTAAGGCACACTTGGGGATTCGCTGGCTTGCATGGTGCTATTATGGGCTTTTGTTCCCAAAGGAGGTACTAAAAGTTGCTTTAACACTTGCATCACATGGATCAAACACGAAGCTTATCATAGAATTGCTTCATGTATTAGTTGACGCCAAGAATAGATCTCTTCAATCGGGAATAGATTATTATAGATATGCCTCATGCGTAGTAGTTAAGGCCAATAATAGATCTGTTCGATTGGGAAGTAAGTGATAGTGTGTAAGTGGTTGAGGTGGCCTCATAAGTTTGCTTCTTTCATGGATTATTTAGAATAGCATATAAGTGTGTCTCCTTGGTCACTTTTACACAAGCACAATTTGCGATGTATGCACACAAAAACTGCAATGCTATTTTCAAGCACTACTTAATAAAAAAGCATGGATGTATAGTGAGCCACATGGTACTAGATTTCTCGTTCTTTGATAACACATTCAGTGAAATCTTGTGATAAGTAAGCTCCTTTAAGCCCTTATTTTTTTGCATAATCCACACATATTTTGATTGGTGAATGAAACCCTTTACTAATGATAGCTTTATGCTATGTGTAGTGACCCAATAAAGCTATCATCGGTTCCTATGGTCATGTTAGTATACATAGGAAATGTTCTCAGCATGTCAAATACAATTATTTCCTTGAGACTCTGTATTTTCTTTGGGTTAAACATCTCCACCATTTGCTACTAGTCTCCCCATGGCAATATTCGGCTCCTATTATATCTGAAATTTTTTTAAGGTTTTTAGGCTTTGTGGCTTCACATATAGTTTTTTTTTTCTTGTAATGATTCACCCGGAGGATAGAAACTTATTTGGTAAACATTTTCCTTTGCATGTTGAAGATGGGCTTGGAGAGCATTGGTTGATAGAGGTAGTGCATAGAGTTTCGCTATTCTAGCCCAAAAGCTTCAAATAACTAGAGATCATGCCCTGTTTATGTTCTTGAATGCCATCATTGACTCCCATTTTGTCGTCTTGTTTTCATGGATCTAATGGTCTCTTTCCTTAGTGCCATATGGAGGAAACTTGTTGTAAGGCAACCTTAGGAATTTTGTTTGTATTTTTGAACATGTACATAAGGAGGATTATCTTAACTTTTCCCTCTTATTTAGAGACCTACATTCTTCTTCTTCAAACTAGGTCTTGCTGAAACGATCAGAATAGCTTTCAAGCTTTTTATAGCTTTAATATATTCCCTTTATAGAGGTTATAATTCTTATCCTCAATTCCACACATTAATTATTAAAGTTTTGAAGTTCTCTTTTTATGTAGGAGTTGGATTTTATGGTTTTTGCCTTGTTTGATGTCATTTTTTTAGAAGACGCATCATAATTTGGTATATATTTTTCACACAAAACCTCACAAATAAACCCTTGCCTTTCAATCATATGTTGTTTCCCTTTTCATATGTAGGAGTTGGTGGATTTTATGGTTTTGCCTTGTTTAAGAGAGGTGTCTTCATCTGACACATATTTTGCGCACCAAAAAGTAGAGATTTTCCTCTCCCTTTGGATCATCTACTGTAAAAATGAGCCCCTACTAAGGTCCTTTTTTTTAAGGAAAAAAATAAAAGCTCACTTACTCATCACTTGGTTGTTCTGATCTTTGAATGCTACAATGATGATACATGCGTTATTGTTGAAGAAGCAGGTGAAACCTACTAAAAAGTATGGTGTCATAATGTTTGAAGCCTTTGGATGTACTTACGTCGAAGTTTGCAAGGTCTGGATGGAACCTACTAAAAAGAGTGGTGTCATAATGCGTCGAAGTTTGCAAGGTCTAGATGGATTTTTAAGAGTTTAGAGGAAAATGCTTTTTGAAGCAAAGAATGAGTCACACTTGGTCAAGAGTTGGTGATTTTCACATGCTAATTTTTTTATAATTATGAACTCTAGTCTTAGTGTGTTAGAATTGTTAGAATTGCAACATGTTGTTACTACTTTCTTCAAGGGTGGCTTTACCAAGAGGCTACAACAGTTAGTGATATTAAAACAACAAGTGTGAGCCTACCACAACAAGCTCAATATCCTCACGAGTTAAAGGTCAACAATGACTACTTTGAAAAGCTGTCCCTCCAAATTGCTCTCCTTATTTACACCGCTAGGAGGTTCACATGCACCCACAAGGACTCTCACTCTTGCTCACTCTCACATAATAAACAAGAGGCACATTCACCAAGAATCCTACAGTTTACTCTCAACTCTCTCTCTCTCTCTAACACACAAGAAACTCAAATTGGCACAAAGGGGGACTGTTCCTTAGATGAGAAAAAGTCACTTATATACGATTGGCCCTTATTCACCCGAAAACCTTATTGTAAGCTTGGTTATTAGCCACCAAGAATCCTATGTCTCTCTAACATATTTGGCCCCTTGATCACCAAAAAACCTACATCTTGCTAAATTTTACCGTAATTCTAGTAAGCATTTAAGCATTGATATATCTCCCTTTGAGGCTCTTTATGGGTATCACAAGTGCTTGTGTGTTTAATAGCTTTCCAAGAAGACAAGGTGGTAAACCCATTAGCTAAAAGAAGAGTTGGAAAAAATGAAACAACTTCTTCAACTTATGCAAGGGCAATATGAAGAAAGCCCAAGAGGTTTAAAGGCTAATGTAGATGAGCATAAGCATGATGTTAATATTTACGAAGGAGATTATATACTCTTGAACCTACCAAAGAGCTACCACAACACTTTCAAGGGTTCCACTAGTCCCAAGTTTGCTCATAGTACTATGGTCTATACTTGGTACACAAAAGGGTTGGTGATTTTTCCTGCAAGCTTAGCCTCCCTCATTCTACAATAATCCATGATGTATTTCATTCATATAATCCCAAGAAGTATATGGGTTCAATCCCTGGAGAAGTGGCAGAGTTTCCACCTATGGGTGAAGAGGGAGAAAACATTTATGAGCCAGAGAGGATTGTGGGGAAGAAGGACAAGAGAGTTAAGGAATAGAAGCATAGAGGAGTCCCTCATCAAATGAAAGTATTTACCCTTGGGGACGATGTCATCATCGGTCACACCACTCATCTTATCATGTCGTATGTTTAGATATTCAGTGTTGTGTTCGATATGACATCATTTAGAAAATGAGTGCCACGATCTGAAACCAACTCAGAGGGAGTTTTAAAACTACAAATTGTTTTCTCAATTAAAAAGTAAGTTGTTGTTTGGGCATTATCCTTTCTTACGGCACAAGCCTTATACTATTCTCAGTAAAATAATCAGTTGCAACTATAATGTAATTCGTTTGCCTACAAGCTTTCCTATGTGCAATAACAAGGTCTATCTATGGAGGATGTTTCTTGACCATGTCGTATGATTGATTGAAGGTTCACTCAATAATTTCTTTGGAGGCTTTATTCATGGGACCATATGGAAATCAAGGATATTTATTTTCTCACACTTGGAGGATCTAGTTCTATATCGAGTATGAGCATGGTTATTTTTGGAGATCTTCCTATCTTTTTTCTGGTCTAATGGATATGATAAAAGCTTCACTTCTCATTGATGTATAATTATATATATAAATATATATATATTAGATTTTGAGGATAAAATCTTTGGGAAGGGATGGCTCGTAATGAAGTAACAACTTCATTAGTTAGATTTACGATGGTATGAGTGGATGAGATTTTGGTAAGAACTAAATAAAATTCTTGGTATCCATTTAATATTTTTAACAGGATGATTCTTAAAAGTCACAGGATACTTGACATAAGTGCTGCATATGTGTGTGTAGTGATGGTCTCATGGTCAATGATAGACTCAGGCACAAGATGTTTTTCTTCATCTACTAACTCAACAGGCTCTTCTAATATTGGATGAGAAGGGTAGAGGTCCTCAAAATGGTCTCAAAAACATGAAAAGAATAATGAATATGTCAATTGGAAGGTAGCTCCAATGTAAATGCACTATCATTGATCTTGGCAATAACCATCTTGAAAGGTACATAAAATCTAGGAGCTAACTTTACCATAGGGTTGGTCTCTATGGACTTAAGTCTCATTTTCTCAATATGAAAAAGCAAATAGTTGCCTTCATTGAAGATAATATGTTTATGTTTACTATTTGCATACTTCATGTACTTCTGTCGAGCTTTTTGAATGTTCAATTTCACTAACTCGTGAATTTGGTCAAAGTCTCTACACAAAAGAATTTGTAGCCTCTATAGAATGTGAAAGACGAGCCGTAGGGGTCGGCAAAGCCTTACCATAGACTATCTTAAATGGTGTTGTCTTAGTAGTAGCCGTATGGACGGTTATTATATGCAAATTGCAAAATATGTAAATACTTATCCCACTGCTTTAGGCTGAGATGAAAGATAAGAAATAATAATAATTTACATAACTTTCTGAGTAAGGTCTCCCTTTTGGAGGGTAGATGTGATTGGCCATCTCATAGACTAAGTTTGAATCCCTTATATAGGGTTGCCCAAGGATCATCTTATATGATCCTATTGAAAGGCTCATCACCACAAAAGATAGGCAAAAAATCAAGCCAAGGTTTTGATTTTCGCATTACATAATAGGACACCAAGTGACGTAGCATTATTTTCATCAGTTAAACTTCACCGAGAGATTGGTATTATCTAGGTGAGGGTTTCCCCAAGTTTCCTGACAACTCCATTGCTAATAATTCCAACTACAATGCCACCATCTAAGAGTGCAATGAGTTGTTTGCCTTTGTAAGCAACATTGTGTTCATTTTCTCACTCTCAAAGTAGTGTCTTAACTTGTTTATGGAAACCTTGGGTAATCCTCATTTGGATTTTATCTTTCTCTAGCACCTCAAGGATTGATTGAATGGGCCTTAGAGATATGCTCTATTTTTTTTCTCTCTATGTGGGCTCTTAAAATTCCTTCCAGGTGTGTAAGATCTTGCTATAAAGTGGAATTATTTACAACAAAAGCTTATGGGCACTTGGACTTCATAGGATAGAAAAGCAATGAGATTAGTGATGTCTATCACTTACTAGTCATATCCACTAGGTGATGGGCTAGGATGCGGTATGGTAGGGACTCAAATTCTCCTTGTTCCAACAATTAGTAATAACAACACATCGAGTATGCAAAGGTGCAATGGCTGTTGGAGGTGATTGTTGGAAATGGGCTAGACTAGTTCAGCGTCTGCTGATGTTGGTAGCTATTATTAGAAATTTAGCAACCTATTGGCAGCCTTAGCAATGGAAGCATTGTATAGGGCCTGTTGTTGTAGCTGGGGTTATTTATGTCTTGAGCCTTGAGCCTTTGGTATGTTGGCTATTATAGCTTAGGGTTATTTATTTCTTGAGCCTTTGTGGTATAGCTATACATGGATATTCATGTCTTGATCCTTTGGTATGTTGGCTATTATAGCTTAGGGTTATTTATTTCTTGAGGCTTTGGTATAGCTATACATGGTTATTCATGTCTTGATCCTTTGGTATAGCTACATAAGTTTGGTAATAAATGGTTATTTATGTCTTGATCCTTTGGTATAGCCATACATGGTATTTATGTCTTCATCCTTTATAGTATAGCTACATAAGTTTGGTAATAAATTATGATGGGATCAAACTCAAACTCCACACATACTTGCATACAGTGTAGTAGTAGCTAATGGCTCACCATCTAACAGCTCTTTAATTGTAAAACAATAGGGTTCAAGGGGGCTATTCTTGAAACAAAAGGGGTTACGAAGGTACAAGGGTAGGTTCGGAGCTTAGTACTATTGGAGAGGCATTTGATCAATGCTCCACCCTTGGATGTGCTCTATTTTGTAAGGCCCCTTTATGAGAAGTAGCCATTGTGGTGGGGTGAGCACCCGAGCACCTCGAACAATTCCCACTTTAGACACTAGATGGTGGCCAGATGGTTAGGAGATGACATAGGTAGGCTTAACACTCTGCCACGTAGGATGCATGCTTGTAAGGTCTATGCGATTGCATTATTAGTGAGTGCTCTTATGTTAAGTTCCTATTAGGCTTAGTTGTAATCTAATATGGTCCTACTCAAATGATATGGTCAGTTGGTCCTTGTGGACAAAGTTCCCATGACATGGCCGACCTACGTCCACCATGACCTACGTCCATACCGACCTTGGGTACTATATATAGACTAGTTTGGCAACCTTAGTTTATTATCAAGCTCATTGTGTTTGAGGACTCTTTTGAGAAATGACATCCTCCTTAAAAGCTCCTTATCTAGCACATGGGTGGATGGATGTCATCAGCTTGTAATCAAGTTTGCAAGCCAAAATATTATTTACTCCCCACTTCTTCTTGTACTTCAGTGTTTTGTATTGTGTTGATGGCTTTACTTTCAATATTGTGCATTCTTCTATAGACACGCCCTTGAGGATTGGATTTGGAGCTCCTTGAGTTGTATTGTCAACTTGGGGTTGAGTGTTAGGTGGTATAGGTAGCACTAAGGCTACTTTCACGGGGGAAGAAGAAAGTGATGCTACCTAGGATTAGATGCTTGGTTGTTTCTTTAGCAATCACGATTAACATATTTTAGGAAATGGGCACAATATAAGAGAACACATGGTTATGAGTGGGGACACCACAAACCAAACCATATTTCTTTGAGAGGATATAGATGTCGGTATCTAATGGGGGGGTTGTTAAGTGTTATCCTGCTGTGCCGAGCATTAGCTAAGTTTATTCAATGAGATTTTTAACGATTGAGGGTATAACAAGATTCTACTACTATGGCAGAGGGCCACTGTATAGAACTAGCATCGTTTCCCATTTTTGCTAAGGCACACTTGGGGATTCGCTGGCTTGCATGGTGCTATTATGGGCTTTTGTTCCCAAAGGAGGTACTAAAAGTTGCTTTAACACTTGCATCACATGGATCAAACACGAAGCTTATCATAGAATTGCTTCATGTATTAGTTGACGCCAAGAATAGATCTCTTCAATCGGGAATAGATTATTATAGATATGCCTCATGCGTAGTAGTTGAGGCCAATAATAGATCTGTTCGATTGGGAAGCAAGTGATAGTGTGTAAGTGGTTGAGGTGGCCTCATAAGTTTGCTTCTTTCATGGATTATTTAGAATAGCATATAAGTGTGTCGCCTTGGTCACTTTTACACAAGCACAATTTGCGATGTATGCACACAAAAACTGCAATGCTAATTTCAAGCACTACTTAATAAAAAAGCATGGATGTATAGTGAGCCACATGGTACTAGATTTCTCGTTCTTTGATAACACATTCAGTGAAATCTTGTGATAAGTAAGCTCCTTTAAGCCCTTATATTTTTGCATAATCCACACATATTTTGATTGGTGAATGAAACCCTTTACTAATGATAGCTTTATGCTATGTGTAGTGACCCAATAAAGCTGTCATCGATTCCTATGGTCATGTTAGTATACATAGGAAATGTTCTCAGCATGTCAAATACAATTATTTCCTTGAGACTCTGTATTTTCTTTGGGTTTAACATCTCCACCATTTGCTACTAGTCTCCCCATGGCAATATTCGGCTCCTATTATATCTGAAATTTTTTTAAGGTTTTTAGGCTTTGTGGCTTCACATATAGTTTTTTTTTTCTTGTAATGATTCACCCGGAGAATAGAAACTTATTTGGTAAACATTTTCCTCTGCATGTTGAAGATGGGCTTGGAGAGCATTGGTTGATAGAGGTAGTGCATAGAGTTTCGCTATTCTAGCCCAAAAGCTTCAAATAACTAGAGATCATGCCCTGTTTATGTTCTTGAATGCCATCATTGACTCCCATTTTGTCGTCTTGTTTTCATGGATCTAATGGTCTCTTTCCTTAGTGCCATATGGAGGAAACTTGTTGTAAGGCAACCTTAGGAATTTTGTATGTATTTTTGAACATGTACATAAGGAGGATTATCTTAACTTTTCCCTCTTATTTAGAGACCTACATTCTTCTTCTTCAAACTAGGTCTTGCTGAAACGATGAGAATTGCTTTCAAGCTTTTTATAGCTTTAATATATTCCCTTTATAGAGGTTATAATTCTTATCCTCAATTCCACACATTAATTATTAAAGTTTTAAAGTTCTCTTTTTATGTAGGAGTTGGATTTTATGGTTTTTGCCTTGTTTGATGTCATTTTTTTAGAAGACGCATCATAATTTGGTATATATTTTTCACACAAAACCTCACAAATAAACCCTTGCCTTTCAATCATATGTTGTTTCCCTTTTCATATGTAGGAGTTGGTGGATTTTATGGTTTTGCCTTGTTTAAGAGAGGTGTCTTCATCTGACACATATTTTGCGCACCAAAAAGTAGAGATTTTCCTCTCCCTTTGGATCATCTACTGTAAAAATGAACCCCTACTAAGGTCCTTTTTTTAAAGGAAAAAAATAAAAGCTCACTTACTCATCACTTGGTTGTTCTGATCTTTGAATGCTACAATGATGATACATGTGTTATTGTTGAAGAAGCAGGTGAAACCTACTAAAAAGTATGGTGTCATAATGTTTGAAGCCTTTGGATGTACTTACGTCGAAGTTTGCAAGGTCTGGATGGAACCTACTAAAAAGAGTTGTGTCATAATGTTTGAAGCCTTTGGATGTACTTACGTCGAAGTTTGCAAGGTCTGGATGGATTTTTAAGAGTTTAGAGGAAAATTCTTTTTGAAGCAAAAAATGAGTCACACTTGGTCAAGAGTTGGTGATTTTCACATGCCAATTTTTTTATAATTATGAACTCTAGTCTTAGTGTGTTAGAATTGTTAGAATTGCAACATGTTGTTACTACTTTCTTCAAGGGTGGCTTTACCAAGAGGCTACAACAGTTAGTCATATTAAAACAATGGAAGCATTGTATAGGGCCTGTTGTTGTAGCTGGGGTTATTTATGTCTTGAGCCTTGAGCCTTTGGTATGTTGGCTATTATAGCTTAGGGTTATTTATTTCTTGAGCCTTTGTGGTATAGCTATACATGGATATTCATGTCTTGATCCTTTGGTATGTTGGCTATTATAGCTTAGGGTTATTTATTTCTTGAGGCTTTGGTATAGCTATACATGGTTATTCATGTCTTGATCCTTTGGTATAGCTACATAAGTTTGGTAATAAATGGTTATTTATGTCTCGATCCTTTGGTATAGCCATACATGGTATTTATGTCTTCATCCTTTATAGTATCGCTACATAAGTTTGGTAATAAATTGTGATGGGCTCAAACTCAAACTCCACACATACTTGCATACAATGTAGTAGTAGCTAATGGCTCACCATCTAACAGCTCTTTAATTGTAAAACAATAGGGTTCAAGGGGGCTGTTCTTGAAACAAAGGGGTTAAGAAGGTACAAGGGTAGGTTCGGAGCTTAGTACTATTGGAGAGGCATTTGATCAATGCTCCACCCTTGGATGTGCTCTATTTTGTAAGGCCCCTTTATGAGGAGTAGCCATTGTGGTGGGGTGAGCACCCGAGCACCTCGAACAATTCCCACTTTAGACACTAGATGGTGGCCAGATGGTTAGGAGATGACATAGGTAGGCTTAACACTCTGCCACGTAGGATGCATGCTTGTAAGGTCTATGTGATTGCATTATTAGTGAGTGCTCTTATGTTAAGTTCCTATTAGGCTTAGTTGTAATCTAATATGGTCCTACTCAAATGATATGGTCAGTTGGTCCTTGTGGACAAAGTTCCCATGACATGGCCGACCTATGTCCATGACCTACGTCCATACCGACCTTGGGTACTATATATAGACTAGCTTGGCAACCTTAGTTTATTATCAAGCTCATTGTGTTTGAGGACTCTTTTAAGAAATGACATCCTCCTTAAAAGCTCCTTATCTAGCACATGGGTGGATGGATGTCATCAGCTTGTACCCAAGTTTGCAAGCCAAAATATTATTTACTCCCCACTTCTTCTTGTACTTCAGTGTTTTGTATTGTGTTGATGGCTTTACTTTCAATATTGTGCATTCTTCTATAGACACGCCCTTGAGGATTGGATTTGGAGCTATTTGAGTTGTATTGTCAGCTTGGGGTTGAGTGTTAGGTGGTATAGGTAGCACTAAGGCTACTTTCACGGGGGAAGAAGAAAGTGATGCTACCTAGGATTAGATGCTTGGTTGTTTCTTTAGCAATCATGATTAACATATTTTAGGAAATGGACACAATATAAGAGAACACATGGTTATGAGTGAGGACACCACAAACCAAACCATATTTCTTTGAGAGGATATAGATGTCGGTATCTAATGGGGGGGTTGTTAAGTATTATCCTACTGTGCCGAGTATTAGCTAAGTTTATTCAATGAGATTTTTAACGATTGAGGGTATAACAAGATTCTACTACTATGGCATAGGGCCACTGTATAAAACTAGCATCGTTTCCCATTTTTGCTAAGGCACACTTGGGGATTCGCTGGCTTGCATGGTGCTATTATGGGCTTTTGTTCCCAAAAGAGGTACTAAAAGTTGCTTTAACACTTGCATCACATGGATCAAACACGAAGCTTATCATAGATTTGCTTCATGTATTAGTTGACGCCAAGAATAGATCTCTTCAATCGGGAATAGATTATTATAGATATACCTCATGCGTAGTAGTTGAGGCCAATAATAGATCTGTTCGATTGGGAAGCAAGTGATAGTGTGTAAGTGGTTGAGGTGGCCTCATAAGTTTGCTTCTTTCATGGATTATTTAGAATAGCATATAAGTGTGTCTCCTTGGTCACTTTTACACAAGCACAATTTGCGATGTATGCACACAAAAACTGCAATGCTATTTTCAAGCACTACTTAATAAAAAAGCATGGATGTATAGTGAGCCACATGGTACTAGATTTCTCGTTATTTGATAACACATTCAGTGAAATCTTGTGATAAGTAAGCTCCTTTAAGCCCTTATATTTTTGCATAATCCACACATATTTTGATTGGTGAATGAAACCCTTTACTAATGATAGCTTTATGCTATGTGTAGTGACCCAATAAAGCTGTCATCGGTTCCTATGGTCATGTTAGTATACATAGGAAATGTTCTCAGCATGTCAAATACAATTATTTCCTTGAGACTCTGTATTTTCTTTGGGTTTAACATCTCCACCATTTGCTACTAGTCTCCCCATGGCAATATTCGGCTCCTATTATATCTGAAATTTTTTTAAGGTTTTTAGGCTTTGTGGCTTCACATATAGTTTTTTTTTTCTTGTAATGATTCACCCGGAGGATAGAAACTTATTTGGTAAAAATTTTCCTCTGCATGTTGAAGATGGGCTTGAAGAGCATTGGTTGATAGAGGTAGTGCATAGAGTTTCGCTATTCTAGCCCAAAAGCTTCAAATAACTAGAGATCATGCCCTGTTTATGTTCTTGAATGCCATCATTGACTCCCATTTTGTCGTCTTGTTTTCATGGATCTAATGGTCTCTTTCCTTAGTGCCATATGGAGGAAACTTGTTGTAAGGCAACCTTAGGAATTTTGTATGTATTTTTGAACATGTACATAAGGAGGATTATCTTAACTTTTCCCTCTTATTTAGAGACCTACATTCTTCTTCTTCAAACTAGGTCTTGCTGAAACG
This sequence comes from Cibotium barometz, assembly GCF_041138505.1. Classification (NCBI taxonomy): domain Eukaryota; kingdom Viridiplantae; phylum Streptophyta; class Polypodiopsida; order Cyatheales; family Cibotiaceae; genus Cibotium; species Cibotium barometz. The sequence continues at coordinate 16,926,078 of NC_141079.1, forward strand.
ATCAGAATAGCTTTCAAGCTTTTTATAGCTTTAATGTATTCCCTTTATAGAGGTTATAATTCTTATCCTCAATTCCACACATTAATTATTAAAGTTTTGAAGTTCTCTTTTTATGTAGGAGTTGGATTTTATGGTTTTTGCCTTGTTTGATGTCATTTTTTTAGAAGACGCATCATAATTTGGTATATATTTTTCACACAAAACCTCACAAATAAACCCTTGCCTTTCAATCATATGTTGTTTCCCTTTTCATATGTAGGAGTTGGTGGATTTTATGGTTTTGCCTTGTTTAAGAGAGGTGTCTTCATCTGACACATATTTTGCGCACCAAAAAGTAGAGATTTTCCTCTCCCTTTGGATCATCTACTGTAAAAATGAGCCCCTACTAAGGTCCTTTTTTTTAAGGAAAAAAAATAAAAGCTCACTTACTCATCACTTGGTTGTTCTGATCTTTGAATGCTACAATGATGATACATGTGTTATTGTTGAAGAAGCAGGTGAAACCTACTAAAAAGTATGGTGTCATAATGTTTGAAGCCTTTGGATGTACTTACGTCGAAGCTTGCAAGGTCTGGATGGAACCTACTAAAAAGAGTGGTGTCATAATGTTTGAAGCCTTTGGATGTACTTATGTCGAAGTTTGCAAGGTCTGGATGGATTTTTAAGAGTTTAGAGGAAAATTCTTTTTGAAGCAAAAAATGAGTCACACTTGGTCAAGAGTTGGTGATTTTCACATGCTAATTTTTTTATAATTATGAACTCTAGTCTTAGTGTGTTAGAATTGTTAGAATTGCAACATGTTGTTACTACTTTCTTCAAGGGTGGCTTTACCAAGAGGCTACAACAGTTAGTCATATTAAAACAACAAGTGTGAGCCTACCACAACAAGCTCAGTATCCTCACGAGTTAAAGGTCAACAATGACTACTTTGAAAAGCTGTCCCTCCAAATTCCTCTCCTTATTTACACCGCTAGGAGGTTCACATGCACCCACAAGGACTCTCACTCTTGCTCACTCTCACATAATAAACAAGAGGCACATTCACCAAGAATCCTACAGTTTACTCTCAACTCTCTCTCTCTCTCTAACACACAAGAAACTCAAATTGGCACAAAGGGGGACTGTTCCTTAGATGAGAAAAAGTCACTTATATACGATTGGCCCTTATTCACCCGAAAACCTTATTGTAAGCTTGGTTATTGGCCACCAAGAATCCTACGTCTCTCGAACATATTTGGCCCCTTGATCACCAAAAAACCTACATCTTGCTAAATTTTACCGTAATTCTAGTAAGCATTTAAGCATTGAGATATCTCCCTTTGAGGCTCTTTATGGGTATCAAGTGCTTGTGTGTTTAATAGCTTTCCAAGAAGACAAGGTGGTAAACCCATTAGCTAAAAGAAGAGTTGGAAAAAATGAAACAACTTCTTCAACTTATGCAAGGGCAATATGAAGAAAGCCCAAGAGGTTTAAAGGCTAATGCAGATGAGCATAAGCATGATGTTAATATTTAAGAAGGAGATTATATACTCTTGAACCTACCAAAGAGCTACCACAACACTTTCAAGGGTTCCACTAGTCCCAAGTTTGCTCATAGTACTATGGTCTATACTTGGTACACAAAAGGGTTGGTGATTTTTCCTGCAAGCTTAGCCTCCCTCATTCTACAATAATCCATGATGTATTTCATTCATATAATCCCAAGAAGTATATGGGTTCAATCCCTGGAGAAGTGGCAGAGTTGCCACCTATGGGTGAAGAGGGAGAAAACATTTATGAGCCAGAGAGGATTGTGGGGAAGAAGGACAAGAGAGTTAAGGAATAGAAGCATAGAGGAGTCCCTCATCAAATGAAAGTATTTACCCTTGGGGATGATGTCATCATCGGTCACACCACTCATCTTATCATGTCGTATGTTTAGATATTCAGTGTTGTGTTCGATATGACATCATTTAGAAAATGAGTGCCACGATCTGAAACCAACTCAGAGGGAGTTTTAAAACTACAAATTGTTTTCTCAATTAAAAAATAAGTTGTTGTTTGGGCATTATCCTTTCTTACGGCACAAGCCTTATACTATTCTCAGTAAAATAATCAGTTGCAACTATAATGTAATTCGTTTGCCTACAAGCTTTCCTATGTGCGATAACAAGGTCTATCTATGGAGGATGTTTCTTGACCATGTCGTATGATTGATTGAAGGTTCACTCAATAATTTCTTTGGAGGCTTTATTCATGGGACCGTATGGAAATCAAGGATATTTATTTTCTCACACTTGGAGGATCTAGTTCTATATCGAGTATGAGCATGGTTATTTTTGGAGATCTTCCTATCTTTTTTCTGGTCTAATGGATATGATAAAAGCTTCACTTCTCATTGATGTATAATTATATATATAAATATATATATATTAGATTTTGAGGATAAAATCTTTGGGAAGGGATGGCTCGTAATGAAGTAACAACTTCATTAGTTAGATTTACGATGGTATGAGTGGATGAGATTTTGGTAAGAACTAAATAAAATTCTTGGTATCCATTTAATATTTTTAATAGGATGATTCTTGAAAGTCACAGGATACTTGACATAAGTGCTGCATATGTGTGTGTAGTGATGGTCTCATGGTCAATGATAGACTCAGGCACAAGATGTTTTTCTTCATCTACTAACTCAGCAGGCTCTTCTAGAAGGGTAGAGGTCCTCAAAATGGTCTCAAAAACATGAAAAGAATAATGAATATGTCAATTGGAAGGTAGCTCCAACTTAAATGCACTATCATTGATCTTGGCAATAACCATCTTGAAAGGTACATAAAATCTAGGAGCTAACTTTACCATAGGGTTGGTCTCTATGGACTTAAGTCTCATTTTCTCAATATGAAAAAGCAAATAGTTGCCTTCATTGAAGATAATATGTTTATGTTTACTATTTGCATACTTCATGTACTTCTGTCGAGCTTTTTGAATGTTCAATTTCACTAACTCGTGAATTTGGTCAAAGTCTCTACACAAAAGAATTTGTAGCCTCTATAGAATGTGAAAGACGAGCCGTAGGGGTCGGCAAAGCCTTACCATAGACTATCTTAAATGGTGTTGTCTTAGTAGTAGCCGTATGGACGGTTATTATATGCAAATTGCAAAATATGTAAATACTTATCCCACTGCTTTAGGCTGAGATGAAAGATAAGAAATAATAATAATTTACATAACTTTCTGAGTAAGGTCTCCCTTTTGGAGGGTAGATGTGATTGGCCATCTCATAGACTAAGTTTGAATCCCTTATATAGGGTTGCCCAAGGATCATCTTATATGATCCTGTTGAAAGGCTCATCACCACAAAAGATAGGCAAAAAATCAAGCCAAGGTTTTGATTTTCGCATTACATAATAGGACACCAAGTGACGTAGCATTATTTTCATCAGTTAAACTTCACCGAGAGATTGGTATTATCTAGGTGAGGGTTTCCCCAAGTTTCCTGACAACTCCATTGCTAATAATTCCAACTACAATGCCACCATCTAAGATTGCAATGAGTTGTTTGCCTTTGTAAGCAACATTGTGTTCATTTTCTCACTCTCAAAGTAGTGTCTTATTAACTTGTTTATGGAAACCTTGGGTAATCCTCATTTGGATTTTATCTTTCTCTAGCACCTCAAGGATTGATTGAATGGGCCTTAGAGATATGCTCTATTTTTTTTCTCTCTATGTGGGCTCTTAAAATTCCTTCCAGGTGTGTAAGATCTTGCTATAAAGTGGAATTATTTACAACAAAAGCTTATGGGCACTTGGACTTCATAGGATAGAAAAGCAATGAGATTAGTGAAGTCTATCACTTACTAGTCATATCCACTAGGTGATGGGCTAGGACGCGGTATGGTAGGGACTCAAATTTTCCTTGTTCCAACAATTAGTAATAACAACACATCGAGTATGCAAAGGTGCAATGGCTGTTGGAGGTGATTGTTGGAAATGGGCTAGACTAGTTCAGCGTCTGCTGATGTTGGTAGCTATTATTAGAAATTTAGCAACCTATTGGCAGCCTTAGCAATGGAAGCATTGTATAGGGCCTGTTGTTGTAGCTGGGGTTATTTATGTCTTGAGCCTTGAGCCTTTGGTATGTTGGCTATTATAGCTTAGGGTTATTTATTTCTTGAGCCTTTGTGGTATAGCTATACATGGATATTCATGTCTTGATCCTTTGGTATGTTGGCTATTATAGCTTAGGGTTATTTATTTCTTGAGGCTCTGGTATAGCTATACATGGTTATTCATGTCTTGATCCTTTGGTATAGCTACATAAGTTTGGTAATAAATGGTTATTTATGTCTTGATCCTTTGGTATAGCCATACATGGTATTTATGTCTTCATCCTTTATAGTATAGCTACATAAGTTTGGTAATAAATTGTGATGGGCTCAAACTCAAACTCCACACATACTTGCATACAGTGTAGTAGTAGCTAATGGCTCACCATCTAACAGCTCTTTATTTGTAAAACAATAGGGTTCAAGGGGGCTATTCTTGAAACAAAGGGGTTAAGAAGGTACAAGGGTAGGTTCGGAGCTTAGTACTATTGGAGAGGCATTTGATCAATGCTCCACCCTTGGATGTGCTCTATTTTGTAAGGCCCCTTTATGAGGAGTAGCCATTGTGGTGGGGTGAGCACCCGAGCACCTCGAACAATTCCCACTTTAGACACTAGATGGTGGCCAGATGGTTAGGAGATGACATAGGTAGGCTTAACACTCTGCCACGTAGGATGCATGCTTGTAAGGTCTATGCGATTGCATTATTAGTGAGTGCTCTTATGTTAAGTTCCTATTAGGCTTAGTTGTAATCTAATATGGTCCTACTCAAATGATATGGTCAGTTGGTCCTCGTGGACAAAGTTCCCATGACATGGCCGACCTACGTCCACCATGACCTACGTCCATACCGACCTTGGGTACTATATATAGACTAGTTTGGCAACCTTAGTTTATTATCAAGCTCATTGTGTTTGAGGACTCTTTTGAGAAATGACATCCTCCTTAAAAGCTCCTTATCTAGCACATGGGTGGATGGATGTCATCAGCTTGTAATCAAGTTTGCAAGCCAAAATATTATTTACTCCCCACTTCTTCTTGTACTTCAGTGTTTTGTATTGTGTTGATGGCTTTACTTTCAATATTGTGCATTCTTCTATAGACACGCCCTTGAGGATTGGATTTGGAGCTCCTTGAGTTGTATTGTCAACTTGAGGTTGAGTGTTAGGTGGTATAGGTAGCACTAAGGCTACTTTCACGGGGGAAGAAGAAAGTGATGCTACCTAGGATTAGATGCTTGGTTGTTTCTTTAGCAATCACGATTAACATATTTTAGGAAATGGGCACAATATAAGAGAACACATGGTTATGAGTGGGGACACCACAAACCAAACCATATTTCTTTGAGAGGATATAGATGTCGGTATCTAATGGGGGGGTTGTTAAGTGTTATCCTGCTGTGCCGAGCATTAGCTAAGTTTATTCAATGAGATTTTTAACGATTGAGGGTATAACAAGATTCTACTACTATGGCAGAGGGCCACTATATAAAACTAGCATCGTTTCCCATTTTTGCTAAGGCACACTTGGGGATTCGCGGGCTTGCATGGTGCTATTATGGGCTTTTGTTCCCAAAGGAGGTACTAAAAGTTGCTTTAACACTTGCATCACATGGATCAAACACGAAGCTTATCATAGAATTGCTTCATGTATTAGTTGACGCCAAGAATAGATCTCTTCAATCGGGAATAGATTATTATAGATATGCCTCATGCGTAGTAGTTGAGGCCAATAATAGATCTGTTCGATTGGGAAGCAAGTGATAGTGTGTAAGTGGTTGAGGTGGCCTCATAAGTTTGCTTCTTTCATGGATTATTTAGAATAGCATATAAGTGTGTCTCCTTGGTCACTTTTACACAAGCACAATTTGCGATGTATGCACACAAAAACTGCAATGCTAATTTCAAGCACTACTTAATAAAAAAGCATGGATGTATAGTGAGCCACATGGTACTAGATTTCTCGTTCTTTGATAACACATTCAGTGAAATCTTGTGATAAGTAAGCTCCTTTAAGCCCTTATATTTTTGCATAATCCACACATATTTTGATTGGTGAATGAAACCCTTTACTAATGATAGCTTTATGCTATGTGTAGTGACCCAATAAAGCTGTCATCGGTTCCTATGGTCATGTTAGTATACATAGGAAATGTTCTCAGCATGTCAAATACAATTATTTCCTTGAGACTCTGTATTTTCTTTGGGTTTAACATCTCCACCATTTGCTACTAGTCTCCCCATGGCAATATTCGGCTCCTATTATATGTGAAAATTTTTTAAGGTTTTTAGGCTTTGTGGCTTCACATATAGTTTTTTTTTTCTTGTAATGATTCACCCGGAGAATAGAAACTTATTTGGTAAACATTTTCCTCTGCATGTTGAAGATGGGCTTGGAGAGCATTGGTTGATAGAGGTAGTGCATAGAGTTTCGCTATTCTAGCCCAAAAGCTTCAAATAACTAGAGATCATGCCCTGTTTATGTTCTTGAATGCCATCATTGACTCCCATTTTGTCGTCTTGTTTTCATGGATCTAATGGTCTCTTTCCTTAGTGCCATATGGAGGAAACTTGTTGTAAGGCAACCTTAGGAATTTTGTATGTATTTTTGAACATGTACATAAGGAGGATTATCTTAACTTTTCCCTCTTATTTAGAGACCTACATTCTTCTTCTTCAAACTAGGTCTTGCTGAAACGATGAGAATTGCTTTCAAGCTTTTTATAGCTTTAATATATTCCCTTTATAGAGGTTATAATTCTTATCCTCAATTCCACACATTAATTATTAAAGTTTTAAAGTTCTCTTTTTATGTAGGAGTTGGATTTTATGGTTTTTGCCTTGTTTGATGTCATTTTTTTAGAAGACGCATCATAATTTGGTATATATTTTTCACACAAAACCTCACAAATAAACCCTTGCCTTTCAATCATATGTTGTTTCCCTTTTCATATGTAGGAGTTGGTGGATTTTATGGTTTTGCCTTGTTTAAGAGAGGTGTCTTCATCTGACACATATTTTGTGCACCAAAAAGTAGAGATTTTCCTCTCCCTTTGGATCATCTACTGTAAAAATGAACCCCTACTAAGGTCCTTTTTTTAAAGGAAAAAAATAAAAGCTCACTTACTCATCACTTGGTTGTTCTGATCTTTGAATGCTACAATGATGATACATGTGTTATTGTTGAAGAAGCAGGTGAAACCTACTAAAAAGTATGGTGTCATAATGTTTGAAGCCTTTGGATGTACTTACGTCGAAGTTTGCAAGGTCTGGATGGAACCTACTAAAAAGAGTTGTGTCATAATGTTTGAAGCCTTTGGATGTACTTACGTCGAAGTTTGCAAGGTCTGGATGGATTTTTAAGAGTTTAGAGGAAAATTCTTTTTGAAGCAAAAAATGAGTCACACTTGGTCAAGAGTTGGTGATTTTCACATGCCAATTTTTTTATAATTATGAACTCTAGTCTTAGTGTGTTAGAATTGTTAGAATTGCAACATGTTGTTACTACTTTCTTCAAGGGTGGCTTTACCAAGAGGCTACAACAGTTAGTCATATTAAAACAATGGAAGCATTGTATAGGGCCTGTTGTTGTAGCTGGGGTTATTTATGTCTTGAGCCTTGAGCCTTTGGTATGTTGGCTATTATAGCTTAGGGTTATTTATTTCTTGAGCCTTTGTGGTATAGCTATACATGGATATTCATGTCTTGATCCTTTGGTATGTTGGCTATTATAGCTTAGGGTTATTTATTTCTTGAGGCTTTGGTATAGCTATACATGGTTATTCATGTCTTGATCCTTTGGTATAGCTACATAAGTTTGGTAATAAATGGTTATTTATGTCTCGATCCTTTGGTATAGCCATACATGGTATTTATGTCTTCATCCTTTATAGTATCGCTACATAAGTTTGGTAATAAATTGTGATGGGCTCAAACTCAAACTCCACACATACTTGCATACAATGTAGTAGTAGCTAATGGCTAACCATCTAACAGCTCTTTAATTGTAAAACAATAGGGTTCAAGGGGGCTGTTCTTGAAACAAAGGGGTTAAGAAGGTACAAGGGTAGGTTCGGAGCTTAGTACTATTGGAGAGGCATTTGATCAATGCTCCACCCTTGGATGTGCTCTATTTTGTAAGGCCCCTTTATGAGGAGTAGCCATTGTGGTGGGGTGAGCACCCGAGCACCTCGAACAATTCCCACTTTAGACACTAGATGGTGGCCAGATGGTTAGGAGATGACATAGGTAGGCTTAACACTCTGCCACGTAGGATGCATGCTTGTAAGGTCTATGTGATTGCATTATTAGTGAGTGCTCTTATGTTAAGTTCCTATTAGGCTTAGTTGTAATCTAATATGGTCCTACTCAAATGATATGGTCAGTTGGTCCTTGTGGACAAAGTTCCCATGACATGGCCGACCTATGTCCATGACCTACGTCCATACCGACCTTGGGTACTATATATAGACTAGCTTGGCAACCTTAGTTTATTATCAAGCTCATTGTGTTTGAGGACTCTTTTAAGAAATGACATCCTCCTTAAAAGCTCCTTATCTAGCACATGGGTGGATGGATGTCATCAGCTTGTACCCAAGTTTGCAAGCCAAAATATTATTTACTCCCCACTTCTTCTTGTACTTCAGTGTTTTGTATTGTGTTGATGGCTTTACTTTCAATATTGTGCATTCTTCTATAGACACGCCCTTGAGGATTGGATTTGGAGCTATTTGAGTTGTATTGTCAACTTGGGGTTGAGTGTTAGGTGGTATAGGTAGCACTAAGGCTACTTTCACGGGGGAAGAAGAAAGTGATGCTACCTAGGATTAGATGCTTGGTTGTTTCTTTAGCAATCATGATTAACATATTTTAGGAAATGGACACAATATAAGAGAACACATGGTTATGAGTGAGGACACCACAAACCAAACCATATTTCTTTGAGAGGATATAGATGTCGGTATCTAATGGGGGGGTTGTTAAGTATTATCCTGCTGTGCCGAGTATTAGCTAAGTTTATTCAATGAGATTTTTAACGATTGAGGGTATAACAAGATTCTACTACTATGGCATAGGGCCACTGTATAAAACTAGCATCGTTTCCCATTTTTGCTAAGGCACACTTGGGGATTCGCTGGCTTGCATGGTGCTATTATGGGCTTTTGTTCCCAAAAGAGGTACTAAAAGTTGCTTTAACACTTGCATCACATGGATCAAACACGAAGCTTATCATAGATTTGCTTCATGTATTAGTTGACGCCAAGAATAGATCTCTTCAATCGGGAATAGATTATTATAGATATACCTCATGCGTAGTAGTTGAGGCCAATAATAGATCTGTTCGATTGGGAAGCAAGTGATAGTGTGTAAGTGGTTGAGGTGGCCTCATAAGTTTGCTTCTTTCATGGATTATTTAGAATAGCATATAAGTGTGTCTCCTTGGTCACTTTTACACAAGCACAATTTGCGATGTATGCACACAAAAACTGCAATGCTATTTTCAAGCACTACTTAATAAAAAAGCATGGATGTATAGTGAGCCACATGGTACTAGATTTCTCGTTATTTGATAACACATTCAGTGAAATCTTGTGATAAGTAAGCTCCTTTAAGCCCTTATATTTTTGCATAATCCACACATATTTTGATTGGTGAATGAAACCCTTTACTAATGATAGCTTTATGCTATGTGTAGTGACCCAATAAAGCTGTCATCGGTTCCTATGGTCATGTTAGTATACATAGGAAATGTTCTCAGCATGTCAAATACAATTATTTCCTTGAGACTCTGTATTTTCTTTGGGTTTAACATCTCCACCATTTGCTACTAGTCTCCCCATGGCAATATTCGGCTCCTATTATATCTGAAATTTTTTTAAGGTTTTTAGGCTTTGTGGCTTCACATATAGTTTTTTTTTTCTTGTAATGATTCACCCGGAGGATAGAAACTTATTTGGTAAAAATTTTCCTCTGCATGTTGAAGATGGGCTTGGAGAGCATTGGTTGATAGAGGTAGTGCATAGAGTTTCGCTATTCTAGCCCAAAAGCTTCAAATAACTAGAGATCATGCCCTGTTTATGTTCTTGAATGCCATCATTGACTCCCATTTTGTCGTCTTGTTTTCATGGATCTAATGGTCTCTTTCCTTAGTGCCATATGGAGGAAACTTGTTGTAAGGCAACCTTAGGAATTTTGTATGTATTTTTGAACATGTACATAAGGAGGATTATCTTAACTTTTCCCTCTTATTTAGAGACCTACATTCTTCTTCTTCAAACTAGGTCTTGCTGAAACGATGAGAATAGCTTTCAAGCTTTTTATAGCTTTAATGTATTCCCTTTATAGAGGTTATAATTCTTATCCTCAATTCCACACATTAATTATTAAAGTTTTGAAGTTCTCTTTTTATGTGGGAGTTGGATTTTATGGTTTTTGCCTTGTTTGATGTCATTTTTTTAGAAGACGCATCATAATTTGGTATATATTTTTCACACAAAACCTCACAAATAAACCCTTGCCTTTCAATCATATGTTGTTTCCCTTTTCATATGTAGGAGTTGGTGGATTTTATGGTTTTGCCTTGTTTAAGAGAGGTGTCTTCATCTGACACATATTTTGTGCACCAAAAAGTAGAGATTTTCCTCTCCCTTTGGATCATCTACTGTAAAAATGAGCCCCTACTAAGGTCCTTTTTTTTAAGGAAAAAAAATAAAAGCTCACTTACTCATCACTTGGTTGTTCTGATCTTTGAATGCTACAATGATGATACATGTGTTATTGTTGAAGAAGCAGGTGAAACCTACTAAAAAGTATGGTGTCATAATGTTTGAAGCCTTTGGATGTACTTACGTCGAAGCTTGCAAGGTCTGGATGGAACCTACTAAAAAGAGTGGTGTCATAATGTTTGAAGCCTTTGGATGTACTTATGTCGAAGTTTGCAAGGTCTGGATGGATTTTTAAGAGTTTAGAGGAAAATTCTTTTTGAAGCAAAAAATGAGTCACACTTGGTCAAGAGTTGGTGATTTTCACATGCTAATTTTTTTATAATTATGAACTCTAGTCTTAGTGTGTTAGAATTGTTAGAATTGCAACATGTTGTTACTACTTTCTTCAAGGGTGGCTTTACCAAGAGGCTACAACAGTTAGTCATATTAAAACAACAAGTGTGAGCCTACCACAACAAGCTCAGTATCCTCACGAGTTAAAGGTCAACAATGACTACTTTGAAAAGCTGTCCCTCCAAATTCCTCTCCTTATTTACACCGCTAGGAGGTTCACATGCACCCACAAGGACTCTCACTCTTGCTCACTCTCACATAATAAACAAGAGGCACATTCACCAAGAATCCTACAGTTTACTCTCAACTCTCTCTCTCTCTCTAACACACAAGAAACTCAAATTGGCACAAAGGGGGACTGTTCCTTAGATGAGAAAAAGTCACTTATATACGATTGGCCCTTATTCACCCGAAAACCTTATTGTAAGCTTGGTTATTGGCCACCAAGAATCCTACGTCTCTCGAACATATTTGGCCCCTTGATCACCAAAAAACCTACATCTTGCTAAATTTTACCGTAATTCTAGTAAGCATTTAAGCATTGAGATATCTCCCTTTGAGGCTCTTTATGGGTATCAAGTGCTTGTGTGTTTAATAGCTTTCCAAGAAGACAAGGTGGTAAACCCATTAGCTAAAAGAAGAGTTGGAAAAAATGAAACAACTTCTTCAACTTATGCAAGGGCAATATGAAGAAAGCCCAAGAGGTTTAAAGGCTAATGCAGATGAGCATAAGCATGATGTTAATATTTAAGAAGGAGATTATATACTCTTGAACCTACCAAAGAGCTACCACAACACTTTCAAGGGTTCCACTAGTCCCAAGTTTGCTCATAGTACTATGGTCTATACTTGGTACACAAAAGGGTTGGTGATTTTTCCTGCAAGCTTAGCCTCCCTCATTCTACAATAATCCATGATGTATTTCATTCATATAATCCCAAGAAGTATATGGGTTCAATCCCTGGAGAAGTGGCAGAGTTGCCACCTATGGGTGAAGAGGGAGAAAACATTTATGAGCCAGAGAGGATTGTGGGGAAGAAGGACAAGAGAGTTAAGGAATAGAAGCATAGAGGAGTCCCTCATCAAATGAAAGTATTTACCCTTGGGGATAATGTCATCATCGGTCACACCACTCATCTTATCATGTCGTATGTTTAGATATTCAGTGTTGTGTTCGATATGACATCATTTAGAAAATGAGTGCCACGATCTGAAACCAACTCAGAGGGAGTTTTAAAACTACAAATTGTTTTCTCAATTAAAAAATAAGTTGTTGTTTGGGCATTATCCTTTCTTACGGCACAAGCCTTATACTATTCTCAGTAAAATAATCAGTTGCAACTATAATGTAATTCGTTTGCCTACAAGCTTTCCTATGTGCGATAACAAGGTCTATCTATGGAGGATGTTTCTTGACCATGTCGTATGATTGATTGAAGGTTCACTCAATAATTTCTTTGGAGGCTTTATTCATGGGACCGTATGGAAATCAAGGATATTTATTTTCTCACACTTGGAGGATCTAGTTCTATATCGAGTATGAGCATGGTTATTTTTGGAGATCTTCCTATCTTTTTTCTGGTCTAATGGATATGATAAAAGCTTCACTTCTCATTGATGTATAATTATATATATAAATATATATATATTAGATTTTGAGGATAAAATCTTTGGGAAGGGATGGCTCGTAATGAAGTAACAACTTCATTAGTTAGATTTACGATGGTATGAGTGGATGAGATTTTGGTAAGAACTAAATAAAATTCTTGGTATCCATTTAATATTTTTAATAGGATGATTCTTGAAAGTCACAGGATACTTGACATAAGTGCTGCATATGTGTGTGTAGTGATGGTCTCATGGTCAATGATAGACTTAGGCACAAGATGTTTTTCTTCATCTACTAACTCAGCAGGCTCTTCTAGAAGGGTAGAGGTCCTCAAAATGGTCTCAAAAACATGAAAAGAATAATGAATATGTCAATTGGAAGGTAGCTCCAACTTAAATGCACTATCATTGATCTTGGCAATAACCATCTTGAAAGGTACATAAAATCTAGGAGCTAACTTTACCATAGGGTTGGTCTCTATGGACTTAAGTCTCATTTTCTCAATATGAAAAAGCAAATAGTTGCCTTCATTGAAGATAATATGTTTATGTTTACTATTTGCATACTTCATGTACTTCTGTCGAGCTTTTTGAATGTTCAATTTCACTAACTCGTGAATTTGGTCAAAGTCTCTACACAAAAGAATTTGTAGCCTCTATAGAATGTGAAAGACGAGCCGTAGGGGTCGGCAAAGCCTTACCATAGACTATCTTAAATGGTGTTGTCTTAGTAGTAGCCGTATGGACGGTTATTATATGCAAATTGCAAAATATGTAAATACTTATCCCACTGCTTTAGGCTGAGATGAAAGATAAGAAATAATAATAATTTACATAACTTTCTGAGTAAGGTCTCCCTTTTGGAGGGTAGATGTGATTGGCCATCTCATAGACTAAGTTTGAATCCCTTATATAGGGTTGCCCAAGGATCATCTTATATGATCCTGTTGAAAGGCTCATCACCACAAAAGATAGGCAAAAAATCAAGCCAAGGTTTTGATTTTCGCATTACATAATAGGACACCAAGTGACGTAGCATTATTTTCATCAGTTAAACTTCACCGAGAGATTGGTATTATCTAGGTGAGGGTTTCCCCAAGTTTCCTGACAACTCCATTGCTAATAATTCCAACTACAATGCCACCATCTAAGATTGCAATGAGTTGTTTGCCTTTGTAAGCAACATTGTGTTCATTTTCTCACTCTCAAAGTAGTGTCTTATTAACTTGTTTATGGAAACCTTGGGTAATCCTCATTTGGATTTTATCTTTCTCTAGCACCTCAAGGATTGATTGAATGGGCCTTAGAGATATGCTCTATTTTTTTTCTCTCTATGTGGGCTCTTAAAATTCCTTCCAGGTGTGTAAGATCTTGCTATAAAGTGGAATTATTTACAACAAAAGCTTATGGGCACTTGGACTTCATAGGATAGAAAAGCAATGAGATTAGTGAAGTCTATCACTTACTAGTCATATCCACTAGGTGATGGGCTAGGACGCGGTATGGTAGGGACTCAAATTTTCCTTGTTCCAACAATTAGTAATAACAACACATCAAGTATGCAAAGGTGCAATGGCTGTTGGAGGTGATTGTTGGAAATGGGCTAGACTAGTTCAGCGTCTGCTGATGTTGGTAGCTATTATTAGAAATTTAGCAACCTATCGGCAGCCTTAGCAATGGAAGCATTGTATAGGGCCTGTTGTTGTAGCTGGGGTTATTTATGTCTTGAGCCTTGAGCCTTTGGTATGTTGGCTATTATAGCTTAGGGTTATTTATTTCTTGAGCCTTTGTGGTATAGCTATACATGGATATTCATGTCTTGATCCTTTGGTATGTTGGCTATTATAGCTTAGGGTTATTTATTTCTTGAGGCTCTGGTATAGCTATACATGGTTATTCATGTCTTGATCCTTTGGTATAGCTACATAAGTTTGGTAATAAATGGTTATTCATGTCTTGATCCTTTGGTATAGCCATACATGGTATTTATGTCTTCATCCTTTATAGTATAGCTACATAAGTTTGGTAATAAATTGTGATGGGCTCAAACTCAAACTCCACACATACTTGCATACAGTGTAGTAGTAGCTAATGGCTCACCATCTAACAGCTCTTTAATTGTAAAACAATAGGGTTCAAGGGGGCTATTCTTGAAACAAAGGGGTTAAGAAGGTACAAGGGTAGGTTCGGAGCTTAGTACTATTGGAGAGGCATTTGATCAATGCTCCACCCTTGGATGTGCTCTATTTTGTAAGGCCCCTTTATGAGGAGTAGCCATTGTGGTGGGGTGAGCACCCGAGCACCTCGAACAATTCCCACTTTAGACACTAGATGGTGGCCAGATGGTTAGGAGATGACATAGGTAGGCTTAACACTCTGCCACGTAGGATGCATGCTTGTAAGGTCTATGCGATTGCATTATTAGTGAGTGCTCTTATGTTAAGTTCCTATTAGGCTTAGTTGTAATCTAATATGGTCCTACTCAAATGATATGGTCAGTTGGTCCTCGTGGACAAAGTTCCCATGACATGGCCGACCTACGTCCACCATGACCTACGTCCATACCGACCTTGGGTACTATATATAGACTAGTTTGGCAACCTTAGTTTATTATCAAGCTCATTGTGTTTGAGGACTCTTTTGAGAAATGACATCCTCCTTAAAAGCTCCTTATCTAGCACATGGGTGGATGGATGTCATCAGCTTGTAATCAAGTTTGCAAGCCAAAATATTATTTACTCCCCACTTCTTCTTGTACTTCAGTGTTTTGTATTGTGTTGATGGCTTTACTTTCAATAATGTGCATTCTTCTATAGACACGCCCTTGAGGATTGGATTTGGAGCTCCTTGAGTTGTATTGTCAACTTGAGGTTGAGTGTTAGGTGGTATAGGTAGCACTAAGGCTACTTTCACGGGGGAAGAAGAAAGTGATGCTACCTAGGATTAGATGCTTGGTTGTTTCTTTAGCAATCACGATTAACATATTTTAGGAAATGGGCACAATATAAGAGAACACATGGTTATGAGTGGGGACACCACAAACCAAACCATATTTCTTTGAGAGGATATAGATGTCGGTATCTAATGGGGGGGTTGTTAAGTGTTATCCTGCTGTGCCGAGCATTAGCTAAGTTTATTCAATGAGATTTTTAACGATTGAGGGTATAACAAGATTCTACTACTATGGCAGAGGGCCACTATATAAAACTAGCATCGTTTCCCATTTTTGCTAAGGCACACTTGGGGATTCGCGGGCTTGCATGGTGCTATTATGGGCTTTTGTTCCCAAAGGAGGTACTAAAAGTTGCTTTAACACTTGCATCACATGGATCAAACACGAAGCTTATCATAGAATTGCTTCATGTATTAGTTGACGCCAAGAATAGATCTCTTCAATCGGGAATAGATTATTATAGATATGCCTCATGCGTAGTAGTTGAGGCCAATAATAGATCTGTTCGATTGGGAAGCAAGTGATAGTGTGTAAGTGGTTGAGGTGGCCTCATAAGTTTGCTTCTTTCATGGATTATTTAGAATAGCATATAAGTGTGTCTCCTTGGTCACTTTTACACAAGCACAATTTGCGATGTATGCACACAAAAACTGCAATGCTAATTTCAAGCACTACTTAATAAAAAAGCATGGATGTATAGTGAGCCACATGGTACTAGATTTCTCGTTCTTTGATAACACATTCAGTGAAATCTTGTGATAAGTAAGCTCCTTTAAGCCCTTATATTTTTGCATAATCCACACATATTTTGATTGGTGAATGAAACCCTTTACTAATGATAGCTTTATGCTATGTGTAGTGACCCAATAAAGCTGTCATCGGTTCCTATGGTCATGTTAGTATACATAGGAAATGTTCTCAGCATGTCAAATACAATTATTTCCTTGAGACTCTGTATTTTCTTTGGGTTTAACATCTCCACCATTTGCTACTAGTCTCCCCATGGCAATATTCGGCTCCTATTATATCTGAAAATTTTTTAAGGTTTTTAGGCTTTGTGGCTTCACATATAGTTTTTTTTTTCTTGTAATGATTCACCCGGAGAATAGAAACTTATTTGGTAAACATTTTCCTCTGCATGTTGAAGATGGGCTTGGAGAGCATTGGTTGATAGAGGTAGTGCATAGAGTTTCGCTATTCTAGCCCAAAAGCTTCAAATAACTAGAGATCATGCCCTGTTTATGTTCTTGAATGCCATCATTGACTCCCATTTTGTCGTCTTGTTTTCATGGATCTAATGGTCTCTTTCCTTAGTTCCATATGGAGGAAACTTGTTGTAAGGCAACCTTAGGAATTTTGTTTGTATTTTTGAACATGTACATAAGGAGGATTATCTTAACTTTTCCCTCTTATTTAGAGACCTACATTCTTCTTCTTCAAACTAGGTCTTGCTGAAACGATGAGAATTGCTTTCAAGCTTTTTATAGCTTTAATATATTCCCTTTATAGAGGTTATAATTCTTATCCTCAATTCCACACATTAATTATTAAAGTTTTAAAGTTCTCTTTTTATGTAGGAGTTGGATTTTATGGTTTTTGCCTTGTTTGATGTCATTTTTTTAGAAGACGCATCATAATTTGGTATATATTTTTCACACAAAACCTCATAAATAAACCCTTGCCTTTCAATCATATGTTGTTTCCCTTTTCATATGTAGGAGTTGGTGGATTTTATGGTTTTGCCTTGTTTAAGAGAGGTGTCTTCATCTGACACATATTTTGCGCACCAAAAAGTAGAGATTTTCCTCTCCCTTTGGATCATCTACTGTAAAAATGAACCCCTACTAAGGTCCTTTTTTTTAAGGAAAAAAATAAAAGCTCACTTACTCATCACCTTGTTGTTCTGATCTTTGAATGCTACAATGATGATACATGTGTTATTGTTGAAGAAGCAGGTGAAACCTACTAAAAAGTATGGTGTCATAATGTTTGAAGCCTTTGGATGTACTTATGTCGAAGTTTGCAAGGTCTGGATGGAACCTACTAAAAAGAGTTGTGTCATAATGTTTGAAGCCTTTGGATGTACTTACGTCGAAGTTTGCAAGGTCTGGATGGATTTTTAAGAGTTTAGAGGAAAATTCTTTTTGAAGCCAAAAATGAGTCACACTTGGTCAAGAGTTGGTGATTTTCACATGCCAATTTTTTTATAATTATGAACTCTAGTCTTAGTGTGTTAGAATTGTTAGAATTGCAACATGTTGTTACTACTTTCTTCAAGGGTGGCTTTACCAAGAGGCTACAACAGTTAGTCATATTAAAACAATGGAAGCATTGTATAGGGCCTGTTGTTGTAGCTGGGGTTATTTATGTCTTGAGCCTTGAGCCTTTGGTATGTTGGCTATTATAGCTTAGGGTTATTTATTTCTTGAGCCTTTGTGGTATAGCTATACATGGATATTCATGTCTTGATCCTTTGGTATGTTGGCTATTATAGCTTAGGGTTATTTATTTCTTGAGGCTTTGGTATAGCTATACATGGTTATTCATGTCTTGATCCTTTGGTATAGCTACATAAGTTTGGTAATAAATGGTTATTTATGTCTCGATCCTTTGGTATAGCCATACATGGTATTTATGTCTTCATCCTTTATAGTATCGCTACATAAGTTTGGTAATAAATTGTGATGGGCTCAAACTCAAACTCCACACATACTTGCATACAATGTAGTAGTAGCTAATGGCTCACCATCTAACAGCTCTTTAATTGTAAAACAATAGGGTTCAAGGGGGCTGTTCTTGAAACAAAGGGGTTAAGAAGGTACAAGGGTAGGTTCGGAGCTTAGTACTATTGGAGAGGCATTTGATCAATGCTCCACCCTTGGATGTGCTCTATTTTGTAAGGCCCCTTTATGAGGAGTAGCCATTGTGGTGGGGTGAGCACCCGAGCACCTCGAACAATTCCCACTTTAGACACTAGATGGTTAGGAGATGACATAGGTAGGCTTAACACTCTGCCACGTAGGATGCATGCTTGTAAGGTCTATGTGATTGCATTATTAGTGAGTGCTCTTATGTTAAGTTCCTATTAGGCTTAGTTGTAATCTAATATGGTCCTACTCAAATGATATGGTCAGTTGGTCCTTGTGGACAAAGTTCCCATGACATGGCCGACATGGCCGACCTATGTCCATGACCTACGTCCATACCGACCTTGGGTACTATATATAGACTAGCTTGGCAACCTTAGTTTATTATCAAGCTCATTGTGTTTGAGGACTCTTTTAAGAAATGACATCCTCCTTAAAAGCTCCTTATCTAGCACATGGGTGGATGGATGTCATCAGCTTGTACCCAAGTTTGCAAGCCAAAATATTATTTACTCCCCACTTCTTCTTTTACTTCAGTGTTTTGTATTGTGTTGATGGCTTTACTTTCAATATTGTGCATTCTTCTATAGACACGCCCTTGAGGATTGGATTTGGAGCTATTTGAGTTGTATTGTCAACTTGGGGTTGAGTGTTAGGTGGTATAGGTAGCACTAAGGCTACTTTCACAGGGGAAGAAGAAAGTGATGCTACCTAGGATTAGATGCTTGGTTGTTTCTTTAGCAATCATGATTAACATATTTTAGGAAATGGACACAATATAAGAGAACACATGGTTATGAGTGAGGACACCACAAACCAAACCATATTTCTTTGAGAGGATATAGATGTCGGTATCTAATGGGGGGGTTGTTAAGTATTATCCTGCTGTGCCGAGTATTAGCTAAGTTTATTCAATGAGATTTTTAACGATTGAGGGTATAACAAGATTCTACTACTATGGCAGAGGGCCACTGTATAAAACTAGCATCGTTTCCCATTTTTGCTAAGGCACACTTGGGGATTCGCGGGCTTGCATGGTGCTATTATGGGCTTTTGTTCCCAAAGGAGGTACTAAAAGTTGCTTTAACACTTGCATCACATGGATCAAACACGAAGCTTATCATAGATTTGCTTCATGTATTAGTTGACGCCAAGAATAGATCTCTTCAATCGGGAATAGATTATTATAGATATGCCTCATGCGTAGTAGTTGAGGCCAATAATAGATCTGTTCGATTGGGAAGCAAGTGATAGTGTGTAAGTGGTTGAGGTGGCCTCATAAGTTTGCTTCTTTCATGGATTATTTAGAATAGCATATAAGTGTGTCTCCTTGGTCACTTTTACACAAGCACAATTTGCGATGTATGCACACAAAAACTGCAATGCTATTTTCAAGCACTACTTAATAAAAAAGCATGGATGTATAGTGAGCCACATGGTACTAGATTTCTCGTTATTTGATAACACATTCAGTGAAATCTTGTGATAAGTAAGCTCCTTTAAGCCCTTATTTTTTTGCATAATCCACACATATTTTGATTGGTGAATGAAACCCTTTACTAATGATAGCTTTATGCTATGTGTAGTGACCCAATAAAGCTGTCATCGGTTCCTATGGTCATGTTAGTATACATAGGAAATGTTCTCAGCATGTCAAATACAATTATTTCCTTGAGGCTCTGTATTTTCTTTGGGTTTAACATCTCCACCATTTGCTACTAGTCTCCCCATGGCAATATTCGGCTCCTATTATATCTGAAAATTTTTTAAGGTTTTTAGGCTTTGTGGCTTCACATATAGTTTTTTTTTCTTGTAATGATTCACCCGGAGGATAGAAACTTATTTGGTAAACATTTTCCTCTGCATGTTGAAGATGGGCTTGGAGAGCATTGGTTGATAGAGGTAGTGCATAGAGTTTCGCTATTCTAGCCCAAAAGCTTCAAATAACTAGAGATCATGCCCTGTTTATGTTCTTGAATGCCATCATTGACTCCCATTTTGTCGTTTTGTTTTTATGGATCTAATGGTCTCTTTCCTTAGTGCCATATGGAGGAAACTTGTTGTAAGGCAACCTTAGGTATTTTGTATGTATTTTTGAACATGTGCATAAGGAGGATTATCTTAACTTTTCCCTCTTATTTAGAGACCTACATTCTTCTTCTTCAAACTAGGTCTTGCTGAAACGATCAGAATAGCTTTCAAGCTTTTTATAGCTTTAATATATTCCCTTTATAGAGGTTATAATTCTTATCCTCAATTCCACACATTAATTATTAAAGTTTTGAAGTTCTCTTTTTATGTAGGAGTTGGATTTTATGGTTTTTGCCTTGTTTGATGTCATTTTTTTAGAAGACGCATCATAATTTGGTATATATTTTTCACACAAAACCTCACAAATAAACCCTTGCCTTTCAATCATATGTTGTTTCCCTTTTCATATGTAGGAGTTGGTGGATTTTATGGTTTTGCCTTGTTTAAGAGAGGTGTCTTCATCTGACACATATTTTGCGCACCAAAAAGTAGAGATTTTCCTTTCCCTTAGGATCATCTACTGTAAAAATGAGCCCGTACTTAGGTCCTTTTTTTTAAGGAAAAAAATAAAAGCTCACTTACTCCACTTGGTTGTTCTGATCTTTGAATGCTACAATGATGATACATGTGTTATTGTTGAAGAAGCAGATGAAACCTACTAAAAAGTATGGTCCATACCGCGTCCTAGCCCATCACCTAGTGGATATGACTAGTAAGTGATAGACATCACTAATCTCATTGCTTTTCTATCCTATGAAGTCCAAGTGCCCATAAGCTTTTGTTGTAAATAATTCCACTTTATAGCAAGATCTTACACACCTGGAAGGAATTTTAAGAGCCCACATAGAGAGAAAAAAAATAGAGCATATCTCTAAGGCCCATTCAATCAATCCTTGAGGTGCTAGAGAAAGATAAAATCCAAATGAGGATTACCCAAGGTTTCCATAAACAAGTTAAGACACTACTTTGAGAGTGAGAAAATGAACACAATGTTGCTTACAAAGGCAAACAACTCATTGCACTCTTAGATGGTGGCATTGTAGTTGGAATTATTAGCAACGGAGTTGTCAGGGAACTTGGGGAAACCCTCACCTAGATAATACCAATCTCTCGGTGAAGTTTAACTGATAAAAATAATGCTACGTCACTTGGTGTCCTATTATGTAATGCGAAAATCAAAACCTTGGCTTGATTTTTTGCCTATCTTTTGTGGTGATGAGCCTTTCAATAGGATCATATAAGATGATCCTTGGGCAACCCTATATAAGGGATTCAAACTTAGTCTATGAGATGGCCAATCACATCTACCCTCCAAAAGGGAGACCTTACTCAGAAAGTTATGTAAATTATTATTATTTCTTATCTTTCATCTCAGCCTAAAGCAGTGGGATAAGTATTTACATATTTTGAAATTTGCATATAATAACCGTCCATACGGCTACTACTAAGACAACACCATTTAAGATAGTCTATGGTAAGGCTTTGCCGACCCCTATGGCTCGTCTTTCACATTCTATAGAGGCTACAAATTCTTTTGTGTAGAGACTTTGACCAAATTCACAAGTTAGTGAAATTGAACATTCAAAAAGCTCGACAGAAGTACATGAAGTATGCAAATAGTAAACATAAACATATTATCTTCAATGAAGGCAACTATTTGCTTAAATCTAACTAATGAAGTTGTTACTTCATTACGAGCCATCCCTTCCCAAAGATTTTATCCTCAAAATCTAATATATATATATTTATATATATAATTATACATCAATGAGAAGTGAAGCTTTTATCATATCCATTAGACCATAAAAAAGATAGGAAGATCTCCAAAAATAACCATGCTCATACTCGATATAGAACTAGATCCTCCAAGTGTGAGAAAATAAATATCCTTGATTTCCATACGGTCCCATGAATAAAGCCTCCAAAGAAATTATTGAGTGAACCTTCAATCAATCATACGACATGGTCAAGAAACATCCTCCATAGATAGACCTTGTTATCGCACATACGAAAGCTTGTAGGCAAACGAATTACATTATAGTTGCAACTGATTATTTTATGAGAATAGTATAAGGCTTGTGCCGTAAGAAAGGATAATGCCCAAACAACAACTTATTTTTTAATTGAGAAAACAATTTGTAGTTTTAAAACTCCCTCTGAGTTGGTTTCAGATCGTGGCACTCATTTTCTAAATGATGTCATATCGAACACAACACTGAATATCTAAACATACGACATGATAAGATGAGTGGTGTGACCGATGATGACATCATCCCCAAGGGTAAATACTTTCATTTGATGAGGGACTCCTCTATGCTTCTATTCCTTAACTCTCTTGTCCTTCTTCCCCACAATCCTCTCTGGCTCATAAATGTTTTCTCCCTCTTCACCCATAGGTGGAAACTCTGCCACTTCTCCAGGGATTGAACCCATATACTTCTTGGGATTATACGAATGAAATACATCATGGATTATTGTAGAATGAGGGAGGCTAAGCTTGCAGGAAAAATCACCAACCCTTTTGTGTACCAAGTATAGACCATAGTACTATGAGCAAACTTGGGACTAGTGGAACCCTTGAAAGTGTTGTGGTAGCTCTTTGGTAGGTTCAAGAGTATATAATCTCCTTCTTAAATATTAACATCATGCTTATGCTCATCTGCATTAGCCTTTAAACCTCTTGGGCTTTCTTCATATTGCCCTTGCATAAGTTGAAGAAGTTGTTTCATTTTTTCCAACTCTTCTTTTAGCTAATCGGTTTACCACCTTGTCTTCTTGGAAAGCTATTAAACACACAAGCACTTGATACCCATAAAGCGCCTCAAAGGGAGATATTTCAATGCTTAAATGCTTACTAGAATTACGGTAAAATTTAGCAAGATGTAGGTTTTTTGGTGATCAAGGGGCCAAATATGTTAGAGAGACGTAGGATTCTTGGTGGCCAATAACCAAGCTTACAATAAGGTTTTCGGGTGAATAAGGGCCAATCGTATATAAGTGACTTTTTCTCATCTAAGGAACAGTCCCCCTTTGTGCCAATTTGAGTTTCTTGTGTGTTAGAGAGAGAGAGAGTTGAGCGTAAACTGTAGGATTCTTGGTGAATGTGCCTCTTGTTTATTATGTGAGAGTGAGCAAGAGTGAGAGTCCTTGTGGGTGCATGTGAACCTCCTAGCGGTGTAAATAAGGAGAGCAATTTGGAGGGACAGATTTTCAAAGTAGTCATTGTTGACCTTTAACTCGTGAGGATACTGAGCTTGTTGTGGTAGGCTCACACTTGTTGTTTTAATATGACTAACTGTTGTAGCCTCTTGGTAAAGCCACCCTTGAAGAAAGTAGTAACAACATGTTGCAATTCTAACAATTCTAACACACTAAGACTAGAGTTCATAATTATAAAAAAATTGGCATGTGAAAATCACCAACTCTTGACCAAGTGTGACTCATTTTTTGCTTCAAAAAGAATTTTCCTCTAAACTCTTAAAAATCCATCTAGACCTTGCAAACTTCGACGCACTCTCAAAGTAGGGTCTTATTAACTTGGGTAATCCATGGAAACCTTGGGTAATCCTCATTTGGATTTTATCTTTCTCTAGCACCTCAAGGATTGATTGAATGGGCCTTAGAGATATGCTCTATTTTTTTTCTCTCTATGTGGGCTCTTAAAATTCCTTCCAGGTGTGTAAGATCTTGCTATGAAGTGGAATTATTTACAACAAAAGCTTATGGGCACTTGGACTTCATAGGATAGAAAAGCAATGAGATTAGTGATGTCTATCACTTACTAGTCATATCCACTAGGTGATGGGCTAGGACGCGGTATGGTAGGGACTCAAATTTTCCTTGTTCCAACAATTAGTAATAACAACACATCGAGTATGCAAAGGTGCAATGGCTGTTGGAGGTGATTGTTGGAAATGGGCTAGACTAGTTCAGCGTCTGCTGATGTTGGTAGCTATTATTAGAAATTTAGCAACCTATTGGCAGCCTTAGCAATGGAAGCATTGTATAGGGCCTGTTGTTGTAGCTGGGGTTATTTATGTCTTGAGCCTTGAGCCTTTGGTATGTTGGCTATTATAGCTTAGGGTTATTTATTTCTTGAGCCTTTGTGGTATAGCTATACATGGATATTCATGTCTTGATCCTTTGGTATGTTGGCTATTATAGCTTAGGGTTATTTATTTCTTGAGGCTTTGGTATAGCTATACATGGTTATTCATGTCTTGATCCTTTGGTATAGCTACATAAGTTTGGTAATAAATGGTTATTTATGTCTTGATCCTTTGGTATAGCCATACATGGTATTTATGTCTTCATCCTTTATAGTATAGCTACATAAGTTTGGTAATAAATTGTGATGGGCTCAAACTCAAACTCCACACATACTTGCATAAAATGTAGTAGTAGCTAATGGCTCACCATCTAACAGCTCTTTAATTGTAAAACAATAGGGTTCAAGGGGGCTATTCTTGAAACAAAGGGGTTAAGAAGGTACAAGGGTAGGTTCGGAGCTTAGTACTATTGGAGAGGCATTTGATCAATGCTCCACCCTTGGATGTGCTCTATTTTGTAAGGCCCCTTTATGAGGAGTAGCCATTGTGGTGGGGTGAGCACCCGAGCACCTCGAACAATTCCCACTTTAGACACTAGATGGTGGCCAGATGGTTAGGAGATGACATAGGTAGGCTTAACACTCTGCCACGTAGGATGCATGCTTGTAAGGTCTATGCGATTGCATTATTAGTGAGTGCTCTTATGTTAAGTTCCTATTAGGCTTAGTTGTAATCTAATATGGTCGTACTCAAATGATATGGTCAATTGGTCCTTGTGGACAAAGTTCCCATGACATGGCCGACCTATGTCCATGACCTACGTCCATACCGACCTTGGGTACTATATATAGACTAGCTTGGCAACCTTAGTTTATTATCAAGCTCATTGTGTTTGAGGACTCTTTTAAGAAATGACATCCTCCTTAAAAGCTCCTTATCTAGCACATGGGTGGATGGATGTCATCAGCTTGTAATCAAGTTTGCAAGCCAAAATATTATTTACTCCCCACTTCTTCTTTTACTTCAGTGTTTTGTATTGTGTTGATGGCTTTACTTTCAATATTGTGCATTCTTCTATAGACACGCCCTTGAGGATTGGATTTGGAGCTATTTGAGTTGTATTGTCAACTTGGGGTTGAGTGTTAGGTGGTATAGGTAGCACTAAGGCTACTTTCACGGGGGAAGAAGAAAGTGATGCTACCTAGGATTAGATGCTTGGTTGTTTCTTTAGCAATCATGATTAACATATTTTAGGAAATGGACACAATATAAGAGAACACATGGTTATGAGTGAGGACACCACAAACCAAACCATATTTCTTTGAGAGGATATAGAGGTCGGTATCTAATGGGGGGGTTGTTAAGTATTATCCTGCTGTGCCGAGTATTAGCTAAGTTTATTCAATGAGATTTTTAACGATTGAGGGTATAACAAGATTCTACTACTATGGCAGAGGGCCACTGTATAAAACTAGCATCGTTTCCCATTTTTGCTAAGGCACACTTGGGGATTCGCGGGCTTGCATGGTGCTATTATGGGCTTTTGTTCCCAAAGGAGGTACTAAAAGTTGCTTTAACACTTGCATCACATGGATCAAACACGAAGCTTATCATAGATTTGCTTCATGTATTAGTTGACGCCAAGAATAGATCTCTTCAATCGGGAATAGATTATTATAGATATGCCTCATGCGTAGTAGTTGAGGCCAATAATAGATCTGTTCGATTGGGAAGCAAGTGATAGTGTGTAAGTGGTTGAGGTGGCCTCATAAGTTTGCTTCTTTCATGGATTATTTAGAATAGCATATAAGTGTGTCTCCTTGGTCACTTTTACACAAGCACAATTTGCGATGTATGCACACAAAAACTGCAATGCTATTTTCAAGCACTACTTAATAAAAAAGCATGGATGTATAGTGAGCCACATGGTACTAGATTTCTCGTTATTTGATAACACATTCAGTGAAATCTTGTGATAAGTAAGCTCCTTTAAGCCCTTATTTTTTTGCATAATCCACACATATTTTGATTGGTGAATGAAACCCTTTACTAATGATAGCTTTATGCTATGTGTAGTGACCCAATAAAGCTGTCATCGGTTCCTATGGTCATGTTAGTATACATAGGAAATGTTCTCAGCATGTCAAATACAATTATTTCCTTGAGACTCTGTATTTTCTTTGGGTTTAACATCTCCACCATTTGCTACTAGTCTCCCCATGGCAATATTCGGCTCCTATTATATCTGAAAATTTTTTAAGGTTTTTAGGCTTTGTGGCTTCACATATAGTTTTTTTTTTCTTGTAATGATTCACCCGGAGGATAGAAACTTATTTGGTAAACATTTTCCTCTGCATGTTGAAGATGGGCTTGGAGAGCATTGGTTGATAGAGGTAGTGCATAGAGTTTCGCTATTCTAGCCCAAAAGCTTCAAATAACTAGAGATCATGCCATGTTTATGTTCTTGAATGCCATCATTGACTCCCATTTTGTCGTCTTGTTTTCATGGATCTAATGGTCTCTTTCCTTAGTGCCATATGGAGGAAACTTGTTGTAAGGCAACCTTAGGAATTTTGTATGTATTTTTGAACATGTACATAAGGAGGATTATCTTAACTTTTCCCTCTTATTTAGAGACCTACATTCTTCTTCTTCAAACTAGGTCTTGCTGAAACGATCAGAATAGCTTTCAAGCTTTTTATAGCTTTAATATATTCCCTTTATAGAGGTTATAATTCTTATCCTCAATTCCACACATTAATTATTAAAGTTTTGAAGTTCTCTTTTTATGTAGGAGTTGGATTTTATGGTTTTTGCCTTGTTTGGTGTCATTTTTTTAGAAGACGCATCATAATTTGGTATATATTTTTCACACAAAACCTCACAAATAAACCCTTGCCTTTCAATCATATGTTGTTTCCCTTTTCATATGTAGGAGTTGGTGGATTTTATGGTTTTGCCTTGTTTAAGAGAGGTGTCTTCATCTGACACATATTTTGCGCACCAAAAAGTAGAGATTTTCCTCTCCCTTTGGATCATCTACTGTAAAAATGAGCCCCTACTAAGGTCCTTTTTTTTAAAGGAAAAAAATAAAAGCTCACTTACTCATCACTTGGTTGTTCTGATCTTTGAATGCTACAATGATGATACATGTGTTATTGTTGAAGAAGCAGGTGAAACCTACTAAAAAGTATGGTGTCATAATGTTTGAAGCCTTTGGATGTACTTACGTCGAAGTTTGCAAGGTCTGGATGGAACCTACTAAAAAGAGTGGTGTCATAATGTTTGAAGCCTTTGGATGTACTTACGTCGAAGTTTGCAAGGTCTGGATGGATTTTTAAGAGTTTAGAAGAAAATTCTTTTTGAAGCAAAAAATGAGTCACACGGTCAAGAGTTGGTGATTTTCACATGCCAATTTTTTTATAAATATGAACTCTAGTCTTAGTGTGTTAGAATTGTTAGAATTGCAGCATGTTGTTACTACTTTCTTCAATGGTGGCTTTACCAAGAGGCTACAACAGTTAGTCATATTAAAACAACAAGTGTGAGCCTACCACAACAAGCTCAGTATCCTCACGAGTTAAAGGTCAACAATGACTACTTTGAAAAGCTGTCCCTCCAAATTCCTCTCCTTATTTACACCGCTAGGAGGTTCACATGCACCCACAAGGACTCTCACTCTTGCTCACTCTCACTCTTGCTCACTCTCACATAATAAACAAGAGGCACATTCACCAAGAATCCTACAGTTTACTCTCAACTCTCTCTCTCTCTAACACACAAGAAACTCAAATTGGCACAAAGGGGGACTGTTCCTTAGATGAGAAAAAGTCACTTATATACGATTGGCCCTTATTCACCCGAAAACCTTATTGTAAGCTTGGTTATTGGCCACCAAGAATCCTACGTCTCTCGAACATATTTGGCCCCTTGATCACCAAAAAACCTACATCTTGCTAAATTTTACCGTAATTCTAGTAAGCATTTAAGCATTGAGATATCTCCCTTTGAGGCTCTTTATGGGTATCAAGTGCTTGTGTGTTTAATAGCTTTCCAAGAAGACAAGGTGGTAAACCCATTAGCTAAAAGAAGAGTTGGAAAAAATGAAACAACTTCTTCAACTTATGCAAGGGCAATATGAAGAAAGCCCAAGAGGTTTAAAGGCTAATGCAGATGAGCATAAGCATGATGTTAATATTTAAGAAGGGCTATTATAGCTTAGGGTTATTTATTTCTTGAGGCTTTGGTATAGCTATACATGGTTATTCATGTCTTGATCCTTTGGTATAGCTACATAAGTTTGGTAATAAATGGTTATTTATGTCTTGATCCTTTGGTATAGCCATACATGGTATTTATGTCTTCATCCTTTATAGTATAGCTACATAAGTTTGGTAATAAATTGTGATGGGCTCAAACTCAAACTCCACACATACTTGCATACAGTGTAGTAGTAGCTAATGGCTCACCATCTAACAGCTCTTTAATTGTAAAACAATAGGGTTCAAGGGGGCTATTCTTGAAACAAAGGGGTTAAGAAGGTACAAGGGTAGGTTCAGAGCTTAGTACTATTGGAGAGGCATTTGATCAATGCTCCACCCTTGGATGTGCTCTATTTTGTAAGGCCCCTTTATGAGGAGTAGCCATTGTGGTGGGGTGAGCACCCGAGCACCTCGAACAATTCCCACTTTAGACACTAGATGGTGGCCAGATGGTTAGGAGATGACATAGGTAGGCTTAACACTCTGCCACGTAGGATGCATGCTTGTAAGGTCTATGCGATTGCATTATTAGTGAGTGCTCTTATGTTAAGTTCCTATTGGCTTAGTTGTAATCTAATATGGTCCTACTCAAATGATATGGTCAATTGGTCCTTGTGGACAAAGTTCCCATGACATGGCCGACCTACGTCCATGACCTACGTCCATACCGACCTTGGGTACTATATATAGACTAGTTTGGCAACCTTTGTTTATTATCAAGCTCATTGTGTTTGAGGACTCTTTTAAGAAATGACATCCTCCTTAAAAGCTCCTTATCTAGCACATGGGTGGATGGATGTCATCAGCTTGTAATCAAGTTTGCAAGCCAAAATATTATTTACTCCCCACTTCTTCTTGTACTTCAGTGTTTTGTATTGTGTTGATGGATTTACTTTCAATATTGTGCATTCTTCTATAGACACGCCCTTGAGGATTGGATTTGGAGCTCCTTGAGTTGTATTGTCAACTTGGGGTTGAGTGTTAGGTGGTATAGGTAGCACTAAGGCTACTTTCACGGGGGAAGAAGAAAGTGATGCTACCTAGGATTAGATGCTTGGTTGTTTCTTTAGCAATCATGATTAACATATTTTAGGAAATGGGCACAATATAAGAGAACACATGGTTATGAGTGGGGACACCACAAACCAAACCAGATTTCTTTGAGAGGATATAGATGTCGGTATCTAATGGGGGGGTTGTTAAGTATTATCCTGCTCTGCCGAGTATTAGCTAAGTTTATTCAATGAGATTTTTAACGATTGAGGGTATAACAATATTCTACTACTATGACAGAGGGCCACTGTATAAAACTAGCATCGTTTCCCATTTTTGCTAAGGCACACTTGGGGATTCGCTGGCTTGCATGGTACTATTATGGGCGTTTGTTCCCAAAGGAGGTACTAAAAGTTGCTTTAACACTTGCATCACATGGATCAAACACGAAGCTTATCATAGATTTGCTTCATGTATTAGTTGACGCCAAGAATAGATCTCTTCAATCGGGAATAGATTATTATAGATATGCCTCATGCGTAGTAGTTGAGGCCAATAATAGATCTGTTCGATTGGAAAGCAAGTGATAGTGTGTAAGTGGTTGAGGTGGCCTCATAAGTTTGCTTCTTTCATGGATTATTTAGAATAGCATATAAGTGTGTCTCCTTGGTCACTTTTACACAAGCACAATTTGCGATGTATGCACACAAAAACTGCAATGCTATTTTCAAGCACTACTTAATAAAAAAGCATGGATGTATAGTGAGCCACATGGTACTAGATTTCTCGTTCTTTGATAACACATTCAGTGAAATCTTGTGATAAGTAAGCTCCTTTAAGCCCTTATTTTTTTGCATAATCCACACATATTTTGATTGGTGAATAAAACCCTTTACTAATGATAGCTTTATGCTATGTGTAGTGACCCAATAAAGCTGTCATCGATTCCTATGGTCATGTTAGTATACATAGGAAATGTTCTCAGCATGTCAAATACAATTATTTCCTTGAGACTCTGTATTTTCTTTGGGTTTAACATCTCCAACATTTGCTACTAGTCTCCCCATGGCAATATTCGGCTCCTATCATATCTGAAAATTTTTTAAGGTTTTTAGGCTTTGTGGCTTCACATATAGTTTTTTTTTCTTGTAATGATTCACCCGGAGGATAGAAACTTATTTGGTAAACATTTTCCTCTGCATGTTGAAGATGGGCTTGGAGAGCATTGGTTGATAGAGGTAGTGCATAGAGTTTCGCTATTCTAGCCCAAAAGCTTCAAATAACTAGAGATCATGCCTTGTTTATGTTCTTGAATGCCATCATTGACTCCCATTTTGTCGTCTTGTTTCCATGGATCTAATGGTCTCTTTCCTTAGTGCCATATGGAGGAAACTTTTTGTAAGGCAACCTTAGGAATTTTGTATGTATTTTTGAACATGTACATAAGGAGGATTATCTTAACTTTTCCCTCTTATTTAGAGACCTACATTCTTCTGCTTCAAACTAGGTCTTGCTGAAACGATCAGAATAGCTTTCAAGCTTTTTATAGCTTTAATATATTCCTTTTATAGAGGTTATAATTCTTATCCTCAATTCCACACATTAATTATTAAAGTTTTGAAGTTCTCTTTTTATGTAGGAGTTGGATTTTATGGTTTTTGCCTTGTTTGATGTCATTTTTTTAGAAGACGCATCATAATTTGGTATATATTTTTCACACAAAACCTCACAAATAAACCCTTGCCTTTCAATCATATGTTGTTTCCCTTTTCATATGTAGGAGTTGATGGATTTTATGGTTTTGCCTTGTTTAAGAGAGGTGTCTTCATCTGACACATATTTTGCGCACCAAAAAGTAGAGATTTTCCTCTCCCTTTGGATCATCTACTGTAAAAATGAGCCCCTACTTAGGTCCTTTTTTTTAAGGAAACAAATAAAAGCTCACTTACTCATCACTTGGTTGTTCTGATCTTTGAATGCTACAATGATGATACATGTGTTATTGTTGAAGAAGCAGGTGAAACCTACTAAAAAGTATGGTGTCATAATGTTTGAAGCCTTTGGATGTACTTACGTCGAAGTTTGCAAGGTCTGGATGGAACCTACTAAAAAGAGTGGTGTCATAATGCGTCGAAGTTTGCAAGGTCTGGATGGATTTTTAAGAGTTTAGAGGAAAATTCTTTTTGAAGCAAAAAATGAGTCACACTTGGTCAAGAGTTGGTGATTTTCACATGCCAATTTTTTTATAATTATGAACTCTAGTCTTAGTGTGTTAGAATTGTTAGAATCGCAACATGTTGTTACTACTTTCTTCAAGGGTGGCTTTACCAAGAGGCTACAACAGTTAGTCATATTAAAACAACAAGTGTGAGCCTACCACAACAAGCTTAGTATCCTCACGAGTTAAAGGTCAACAATGACTACTTTGAAAAGCTGTCCCTCCGAATTCCTCTCCTTATTTACACCGCTAGGAGGTTCACATGCACCCACAAGGACTCTCACTCTTGCTCACTCTCACATAATAAACAAGAGGCACATTCACCAAGAATCCTACAGTTTACTCTCAACTCTCTCTCTCTCTCTCTCTCTCTCTCTAACACACAAGAAACTCAAATTGGCACAAAGGGGGACTGTTCCTTAGATGAGAAAAAGTCACTTATATACGATTGGCCCTTATTCACCCGAAAACCTTATTGTAAGCTTGGTTATTGGCCACCAAGAATCCTACGTCTCTCTAACATATTTGGCCCCTTGATCACCAAAAAACCTACATCTTGCTAAATTTTACCGTAATTCTAGTAAGCATTTAAGCATTGAGATATCTCCCTTTGAGGCTCTTTATGGGTATCAAGTGCTTGTGTGTTTAATAGCTTTCCAAGAAGACAAGGTGGTAAACCCATTAGCTAAAAGAAGAGTTGGAAAAAATGAAACAACTTCTTCAACTTATGCAAGGGCAATATGAAGAAAGCCCAAGAGGTTTAAAGGCTAATGCAGATGAGCATAAGCATGATGTTAATATTTAAGAAGGAGATTATATACTCTTGAACCTACCAAAGAGCTACCACAACACTTTCAAGGGTTCCACTAGTCCCAAGTTTGCTCATAGTACTATGGTCTATACTTGGTACACAAAATGGTTGGTGATTTTTCCTGCAAGCTTAGCCTCCCTCATTCTACAATAATCCATGATGTATTTCATTCGTATAATCCCAAGAAGTATATGGGTTCAATCCCTGGAGAAGTGGGAGAGTTTCCACCTATGGGTGAAGAGGGAGAAAACATTTATGAGCCAGAGAGGATTGTGGGGAAGAAGGACAAGAGAGTTAAGGAATAGAAGCATAGAGGAGTTCCTCATCAAATGAAAGTATTTACCCTTGGGGATGATGTCATCATCGGTCAAACCACTCATCTTATCATGTCGTATGTTTAGATATTCAGTGTTGTGTTCGATATGACATCATTTAGAAAATGAGTGCCACGATCTGAAACCAACTCATAGGGAGTTTTAAAACTACAAATTGTTTTCTAAATTAAAAAATTTGTTGTTGTTTGGGCATTATCCTTTCTTACGGCACAAGCCTTATACTATTCTCAGTAAAATAATCAGTTGCAACTATAATGTAATTCGTTTGCCTACAAGCTTTCCTATGTGCAATAACAAGGTCTATCTATGGAGGATGTTTCTTGACCATGTCGTATGATTGATTGGAGGTTCACTCAATAATTTCTTTGGAGGCTTTATTCATGGGACCATATGGAAATCAAGGATATTTATTTTCTCACACTTGGAGGATCTAGTTCTATATCGAGTATGAGCATGGTTATTTTTGGAGATCTTCCTATCTTTTTTCTGGTCTAATGGATATGATAAAAGCTTCACTTCTTATTGATGTATAATTATATGTATAAATATATATATATTAGATTTTGAGGATAAAATCTTTGGGAAGGGATGGCTCGTAATGAAGTAACAACTTCATTAGTTAGATTTACGATGGTATGAGTGGATGAGATTTTGGTAAGAACTAAATAAAATTCTTGGTATCCATTTAATATTTTTAATAGGATGATTCTTGAAAGTCACAAGATACTTGACATAAGTGCTGCATATGTGTGTGTAGTGATGGTCTCATGGTCAATGATAGACTCATGCACAAGATGTTTTTCTTCATCTACTAACTCAGCAGGCTCTTCTAATATTGGATGAGAAGGGTAGAGGTCCTCAAAATGGTCTCAAAAACATGAAAAGAATAATGAATATGTCAATTGGAAGGTAGCTCCAACTTAAATGCACTATCATTGATCTTGGCAATAACCATCTTGAAAGGTACATAAAATCTAGGAGCTAGGTTTACCATAGGGTTGCTCTCTATGGACTTAAGTCTCATTTTCTCAATATGAATAAGCAAATAGTTGCCTTCATTGAAGATAATATGTTGATGTTTACTATTTGCATACTTCATGTACTTCTGTCAAGCTTCTTGAATGTTCAATTTCACTAACTCGTGAATTTGGTCAAAGTCTCTACACAAAAGAATTTGTAGCCTCTATAGAATGTGAAAGACGAGCCGTAGGGGTCGGCAAAGCCTTACCATAGGCTATCTTAAATGGTGTTGTCTTAGTAGTAGCCGTATGGACGGTTATTATATGCAAATTGCAAAATATGTAAATACTTATCCCAGTGCTTTAGGCTGAGATGAAAGATAAGAAATAATAATAATTTACATAACTTTCTGAGTAAGGTCTCCCTTTTGGAGGGTAGATGTGATTGGCCATCTCATAGACTAAGTTTGAATCCCTTATATAGGGTTGCCCAAGGATCATCTTATATGATCCTGTTGAAAGGCTCATCACCACAAAAGATAGGCAAAAAATCAAGCCAAGGTTTTGATTTTCGCATTACATAATAGGACACCAAGTGACGTAGCATTATTTTCATCAGTTAAACTTCACCGAGAGATTGGTATTATCTAGGTGAGGGTTTCCCCAAGTTTCCTGACAACTCCATTGCTAATAATTCCAACTACAATGCCACCATCTAAGATTGCAATGAGTTGTTTGCCTTTGTAAGCAACATTGTGTTCATTTTCTCACTCTCAAAGTAGTGTCTTATTAACTTGTTTATGGAAACCTTGGGTAATCCTCATTTGGATTTTATCTTTCTCTAGCACCTCAAGGATTGATTGAATGGGCCTTAGAGATATGCTCTATTTTTTTCTCTCTATGTGGGCTCTTAAAATTCCTTCCAGGTGTGTAAGATCTTGCTATAAAGTGGAATTATTTACAACAAAAGCTTATGGGCACTTGGACTTCATAGGATAGAAAAGCAATGAGATAAGTGATGTCTATCACTTACTAGTCATATCCACTAGGTGATGGGCTAGGACGCGGTATGGTAGGGACTCAAATTTTCCTTGTTCCAACAATTAGTAATAACAACACATCGAGTATGCAAAGGTGCAATGGCTGTTGGAGGTGATTGCTGGAAATGGGCTAGACTAGTTCAGCGTCTGCTGATGTTGGTAGCTATTATTAGAAATTTAGCAACCTATTGGCAGCCTTAGCAATGGAAGCATTGTATAGGGCCTGTTGTTGTAGCTGGGGTTATTTATGTCTTGAGCCTTGAGCCTTTGGTATGTTGGCTATTATAGCTTAGGGTTATTTATTTCTTGAGCCTTTGTGGTATAGCTATACATGGTTATTCATGTCTTGATCCTTTGGATTGGTGGCTATTATAGCTTAGGGTTATTTATTTCTTGAGGCTTTGGTATAGCTATACATGGTTATTCATGTCTTGATCCTTTGGTATAGCTACATAAGTTTGGTAATAAATGGTTATTTATGTCTTGATCCTTTGGTATAGCCATACATGGTATTTATGTCTTCATCCTTTATAGTATAGCTACATAAGTTTGGTAATAAATTGTGATGGGCTCAAACTCAAACTCCACACATACTTGCATACAGTGTAGTAGTAGCTATTCTTGAAACAAAGGGGTTAAGAAGGTACAAGGGTAGGTTCGGAGCTTAGTACTATTGGAGAGGCATTTGATCAATGCTCCACCCTTGGATGTGCTCTATTTTGTAAGGCCCCTTTATGAGGAGTAGCCTTTGTGGTGGGGTGAGCACCCGAGCACCTCGAACAATTCCCACTTTAGACACTAGATGGTGGCCAGATGGTTAGGAGATGACATAGGTAGGCTTAACACTCTGCCACGTAGGATGCATGCTTGTAAGGTCTATGCGATTGCAACATTAGTGAGTGCTCTTATGTTAAGTTCCTATTGGCTTAGTTGTAATCTAATATGGTCCTACTCAAATGATATGGTCAGTTGGTCCTTGTGGACAAAGTTCCCATGACATGGCCGACCTACGTCCATACCGACCTTGGGTACTATATATAGACTAGTTTGGCAACCTTAGTTTATTATCAAGCTCATTGTGTTTGAGGACTCTTTTAAGAAATGACATCCTCCTTAAAAGCTCCTTATCTAGCACATGGGTGGATGGATGTCATCAGCTTGTAATCAAGTTTGCAAGCCAAAATATTATTTACTCCCCACTTCTTCTTGTACTTCAGTGTTTTGTATTGTGTTGATGGATTTACTTTCAATATTGTGCATTCTTCTATAGACACGCCCTTGAGGATTGGATTTGGAGCTCCTTGAGTTGTATTGTCAACTTGGGGTTGAGTGTTAGGTGGTATAGGTAGCACTAAGGCTACTTTCATGGGGGAAGAAGAAAGTGATGCTACCTAGGATTAGATGCTTGGTTGTTTCTTTAGCAATCATGATTAACATATTTTAGGAAATGGGCACAATATAAGAGAACACATGGTTATGAGTGGGGACACCACAAACCAAACTAGATTTCTTTGAGAGGATATAGATGTCGGTATCTAATGGGGGGGTTGTTAAGTATTATCCTGCTCTGCCGAGTATTAGCTAAGTTTATTCAATGAGATTTCTAACGATTGAGGGTATAACAAGATTCTACTACTATGGCAGACGGCCACTGTATAAAACTAGCATCGTTTCCCATTTTTGCTAAGGCACACTTGGGGATTCGCTGGCTTGCATGGTGCTATTATGGACGTTTGTTCCCAAAGGAGGTACTAAAAGTTGCTTTAACACTTGCATCACATGGATCAAACACGAAGCTTATCATAGATTTGCTTCATGTATTAGTTGACGCCAAGAATAGATCTCTTCAATCGGGAATAGATTATTATAGATATGCCTCATGCGTAGTAGTTGAGGCCAATAATAGATCTGTTCGATTGGAAAGCAAGTGATAGTGTGTAAGTGGTTGAGGTGGCCTCATAAGTTTGCTTCTTTCATGGATTATTTAGAATAGCATATAAGTGTGTCTCCTTGGTCACTTTTACACAAGCACAATTTGCGATGTATGCACACAAAAACTGCAATGCTATTTTCAAGCACTACTTAATAAAAAAGCATGGATGTATAGTGAGCCACATGGTACTAGATTTCTCGTTCTTTGATAACACATTCAGTGAAATCTTGTGATAAGTAAGCTCCTTTAAGCCCTTATTTTTTTGCATAATCCACACATATTTAAATTGGTGAATGAAACCCTTTACTAATGATAGCTTTATGCTATGTGTAGTGACCCAATAAAGCTGTCATCGATTCCTATGGTCATGTTAGTATACATAGGAAATGTTCTCAGCATGTCAAATACAATTATTTCCTTGAGACTCTGTATTTTCTTTGGGTTTAACATCTCCAACATTTGCTACTAGTCTCCCCATGGCAATATTCGGCTCCTATTATATCTGAAAATTTTTTAAGGTTTTTAGGCTTTGTGGCTTCACATATAGTTTTTTTTTTCTTGTAATGATTCACCCGGAGGATAGAAACTTATTTGGTAAACATTTTCCTCTGCATGTTGAAGATGGGCTTGGAGAGCATTGGTTGATAGAGGTAGTGCATAGAGTTTCGCTATTCTAGCCCAAAAGCTTCAAATAACTAGAGATCATGCCCTGTTTATGTTCTTGAATGCCATCATTGACTCCCATTTTGTCGTCTTGTTTCCATGGATCTAATGGTCTCTTTCCTTAGTGCCATATGGAGGAAACTTTTTGTAAGGCAACCTTAGGAATTTTGTATGTATTTTTGAACATGTACATAAGGAGGATTATCTTAACTTTTCCCTCTTATTTAGAGACCTACATTCTTCTGCTTCAAACTAGGTCTTGCTGAAACGATCAGAATA
Organism: Cibotium barometz; assembly: GCF_041138505.1. Taxonomy (NCBI): domain Eukaryota; kingdom Viridiplantae; phylum Streptophyta; class Polypodiopsida; order Cyatheales; family Cibotiaceae; genus Cibotium; species Cibotium barometz. The sequence goes on from NC_141079.1 coordinate 16,964,221, forward strand.
GCTTTCAAGCTTTTTATAGCTTTAATATATTCCTTTTATAGAGGTTATAATTCTTATCCTCAATTCCACACATTAATTATTAAAGTTTTGAAGTTCTCTTTTTATGTAGGAGTTGGATTTTATGGTTTTTGCCTTGTTTGATGTCATTTTTTTAGAAGACGCATCATAATTTGGTATATATTTTTCACACAAAACCTCACAAATAAACCCTTGCCTTTCAATCATATGTTGTTTCCCTTTTCATATGTAGGAGTTGATGGATTTTATGGTTTTGCCTTGTTTAAGAGAGGTGTCTTCATCTGACACATATTTTGCGCGCCAAAAAGTAGAGATTTTCCTCTCCCTTTGGATCATCTACTGTAAAAATGAGCCCCTACTTAGGTCCTTTTTTTTAAGGAAACAAATAAAAGCTCACTTACTCATCACTTGGTTGTTCTGATCTTTGAATGCTACAATGATGATACATGTGTTATTGTTGAAGAAGCAGGTGAAACCTACTAAAAAGTATGGTGTCATAATGTTTGAAGCCTTTGGATGTACTTACGTCGAAGTTTGCAAGGTCTGGATGGAACCTACTAAAAAGAGTGGTGTCATAATGCGTCGAAGTTTGCAAGGTCTGGATGGATTTTTAAGAGTTTAGAGGAAAATTCTTTTTGAAGCAAAAAATGAGTCACACTTGGTCAAGAGTTGGTGATTTTCACATGCCAATTTTTTTATAATTATGAACTCTAGTCTTAGTGTGTTAGAATTGTTAGAATCGCAACATGTTGTTACTACTTTCTTCAAGGGTGGCTTTACCAAGAGGCTACAACAGTTAGTCATATTAAAACAACAAGTGTGAGCCTACCACAACAAGCTTAGTGTCCTCACGAGTTAAAGGTCAACAATGACTACTTTGAAAAGCTGTCCCTCCGAATTCCTCTCCTTATTTACACCGCTAGGAGGTTCACATGCACCCACAAGGACTCTCACTCTTTCTCACTCTCACATAATAAACAAGAGGCACATTCACCAAGAATCCTACAGTTTACTCTCAACTCTCTCTCTCTCTCTCTCTCTCTCTCTCTCTCTCTCTCTCTCTCTCTCTCTAACACACAAGAAACTCAAATTGGCACAAAGGGGGACTGTTCCTTAGATGAGAAAAAGTCACTTATATACGATTGGCCCTTATTCACCCGAAAACCTTATTGTAAGCTTGGTTATTGGCCACCAAGAATCCTACGTCTCTCTAACATATTTGGCCCCTTGATCACCAAAAAACCTACATCTTGCTAAATTTTACCGTAATTCTAGTAAGCATTTAAGCATTGAGATATCTCCCTTTGAGGCTCTTTATGGGTATCAAGTGCTTGTGTGTTTAATAGCTTTCCAAGAAGACAAGGTGGTAAACCCATTAGCTAAAAGAAGAGTTGGAAAAAATGAAACAACTTCTTCAACTTATGCAAGGGCAATATGAAGAAAGCCCAAGAGGTTTAAAGTCTAATGCAGATGAGCATAAGCATGATGTTAATATTTAAGAAGGAGATTATATACTCTTGAACCTACCAAAGAGCTACCACAACACTTTCAAGGGTTCCACTAGTCCCAAGTTTGCTCATAGTACTATGGTCTATACTTGGTACACAAAAGGGTTGGTGATTTTTCCTGCAAGCTTAGCCTCCGTCATTCTACAATAATCCATGATGTATTTCATTCGTATAATCCCAAGAAGTATATGGGTTCAATCCCGGGAGAAGTGGCAGAGTTTCCACCTATGGCTGAAGAGGGAGAAAACATTTATGAGCCAGAGAGGATTGTGGGGAAGAAGGACAAGAGAGTTAAGGAATAGAAGCATAGAGGAGTTCCTCATCAAATGAAAGTATTTACCCTTGGGGATGATGTCATCATCGGTCACACCACTCATCTTATCATTGTTATTTATGTCTTGAGCCTTGAGCCTTTGGTATGTTGGCTATTATAGCTTAGGGTTATTTATTTCTGGAGCCTTTGTGGTATAGCTATACATGGTTATTCATGTCTTGATCCTTTGGTATGTTGGCTATTATAGCTTAGGGTTATTTATTTCTTGAGGCTTTGGTATAGCTATACATGGTTATTCATGTCTTGATCCTTTGGTATAGCTACATAAGTTTGGTAATAAATGGTTATTTATGTCTTGATCCTTTGGTATAGCCATACATGGTATTTATGTCTTCATCCTTTATAGTATAGCTACATAAGTTTGGTAATAAATTGTGATGGGCTCAAACTCAAACTCCACACATACTTGCATACAGTGTAGTAGTAGCTAATGGCTCACCATCTAACAGCTCTTTAATTGTAAAACAATAGGGTTCAAGGGGGCTATTCTTGAAACAAAGGGGTTAAGAAGGTACAAGGGTAGGTTCGGAGCTTAGTACTATTGGAGAGGCATTTGATCAATGCTCCACCCTTGGATGTGCTCTATTTTGTAAGGCCCCTTTATGAGGAGTAGCCATTGTGGTGGGGTGAGCACCCGAGCACCTCGAACAATTCCCACTTTAGACACTAGATGGTGGCCAGATGGTTAGGAGATGACATAGGTAGGCTTAACACTCTGCCACGTAGGATGCATGCTTGTAAGGTCTATGCGATTGCATTATTAGTGAGTGCTCTTATGTTAAGTTCCTATTGGCTTAGTTGTAATCTAATATGGTCCTACTCAAATGATATGGTCAGTTGGTCCTTGTGGACAAAGCTCCCATGACATGGCCGACCTACGTCCATGACCTACGTCCATACCGACCTTGGGTACTATATATAGACTAGTTTGGCAACCTTAGTTTATTATCAACATTGTGTTTGAGGACTCTTTTAAGAAATGACATCCTCCTTAAAAGCTCCTTATCTAGCACATGGGTGGATGGATGTCATCAGCTTGTAATCAAGTTTGCAAGCCAAAATATTATTTACTCCCCACTTCTTCTTGTACTTCAGTGTTTTGTATTGTGTTGATGGATTTACTTTCAATATTGTGCATTCTTCTATAGACACGCCCTTGAGGATTGGATTTGGAGCTCCTTGAGTTGTATTGTCAACTTGGGGTTGAGTGTTAGGTGGTATAGGTAGCACTAAGGCTACTTTCACGGGGGAAGAAGAAAGTGATGCTACCTAGGATTAGATGCTTGGTTGTTTCTTTAGCAATCATGATTAACATATTTTAGGAAATGGGCACAATATAAGAGAACACATGGTTATGAGTGGGGACACCACAAACCAAACCAGATTTCTTTGAGAGGATATAGATGTCGGTATCTAATGGGGGGTTGTTAAGTATTATCCTGCTCTGCCGAGTATTAGTTAAGTTTATTCAATGAGATTTTTAACGATTGAGGGTATAACAAGATTCTACTACTATGGCAGAGGGCCACTGTATAAAACTAGCATCGTTTCCCATTTTTGCTAAGGCACACTTGGGGATTCGCTGGCTTGCATGGTGCTATTATGGACGTTTGTTCCCAAAGGAGGTACTAAAAGTTGCTTTAACACTTGCATCACATGGATCAAACACGAAGCTTATCATAGATTTGCTTCATGTATTAGTTGACGCCAAGAATAGATCTCTTCAATCGGGAATAGATTATTATAGATATGCCTCATGCGTAGTAGTTGAGGCCAATAATAGATCTGTTCGATTGGAAAGCAAGTGATAGTGTGTAAGTGGTTGAGGTGGCCTCATAAGTTTGCTTCTTTCATGGATTATTTAGAATAGCATATAAGTGTGTCTCCTTGGTCACTTTTACACAAGCACAATTTGCGATGTATGCACACAAAAACTGCAATGCTATTTTCAAGCACTACTTAATAAAAAAGCATGGATGTATAGTGAGCCACATGGTACTAGATTTCTCGTTCTTTGATAACACATTCAGTGAAATCTTGTGATAAGTAAGCTCCTTTAAGCCCTAAGACAATATTAGATAATTTGGGAAAAATCTCATACTTTGGGAATTACCTTTTTAACATAGTTTTGGCCATATCTTGAGCATATTAACTCCAAATTTGTCGGACATTATAGATTTAGATCCTACTCTTCAAGATCTTTCTAATGATATGTCACATGATGGGGTTTTGACAAAAGCTTGGATAGGTTCACCATGATCCCATTTTTCAAATGGGAATGGGATTTTTCCCAAATTATCTAATATGGTGTTCCCTTATTTTTTTTGCATAATCCACACATATTTTGATTGGTGAATGAAACCCTTTACTAATGATAGCTTTATGCTATGTGTAGTGACCCAATAAAGCTGTCATCGATTCCTATGGTCATGTTAGTATACATAGGAAATGTTCTCAGCATGTCAAATACAATTATTTCCTTGAGACTCTGTATTTTCTTTGGGTTTAACATCTCCAACATTTGCTACTAGTCTCCCCATGGCAATATTCGGCTCCTATTATATCTGAAAATTTTTTAAGGTTTTTAGGCTTTGTGGCTTCACATATAGTTTTTTTTTTCTTGTAATGATTCACCCGGAGGATAGAAACTTATTTGGTAAATATTTTCCTCTGCATGTTGAAGATGGGCTTGGAGAGCATTGGTTGATAGAGGTAGTGCATAGAGTTTCGCTATTCTAGCCCAAAAGCTTCAAATAACTAGAGATCATGCCCTGTTTATGTTCTTGAATGCCATCATTGACTCCCATTTTGTCGTCTTGTTTCCATGGATCTAATGGTCTCTTTCCTTAGTGCCATATGGAGGAAACTTGTTGTAAGGCAACCTTAGGAATTTTGTATGTATTTTTGAACATGTACATAAGGAGGATTATCTTAACTTTTCCCTCTTATTTAGAGACCTACATTCTTCTTCTTCAAACTAGGTCTTGCTGAAACGATCAGAATAGCTTTCAAGCTTTTTATAGCTTTAACATATTCCTTTTATAGAGGTTATAATTCTTATCCTCAATTCCACACATTAATTATTAAAGTTTTGAAGTTCTCTTTTTATGTAGGAGTTGGATTTTATGGTTTTTGCCTTGTTTGATGTCATTTTTTAAGAAGACGCATCATAATTTGGTATATATTTTTCACACAAAACCTCACAAATAAACCCTTGCCTTCCAATCATATTAATCTAGGATGATAATTCCTAGAATATGGTAGGAAGTCCTCTTTTTATGCTTTGAATGAAATTATTTTATGCGTAATTTTTATAAAAATTTTGCCATAGCTCCGCTGCTATGACTGATATATCTCAATTTTTCTAAGGGATAAAGCTTATCATTAAGGAAATAATTAGAATGGTCTCTAATTGGATCATCAATCCATAATGGATTGAATCATTAATATACTTAAACTAAAAGCATAGAAATAAGCCATTAATTTGGCCTCAAGCATAGCTTAATCTTGGATTAATGAAAAGCTTTATGAAAAGCTTCATTTGGATTGAGAATGGGTCATGAGTATGACCATTTCTTGAGTGAGAGAAAGAAATTACATAAAAACCATTAGAATTAAGCATAAATGGAAATTTATGTAATTCTTAACTATCATTAATCAATTAACTTCAATAGCATTCATCAAATTATGTAACTCTTCACTAACATTCATCAATTAACTTCAATAGCATTCAAAAACCATTCCAATTAAGCTTCTCAAGCTTGAGAGGGGTTGAGAAGAGAGAAACATTGAGGAATTATAGAAAAGATCAAAATTCACCATTTACCTTACAATTTGCTTGATTCTTTGTTCACGGTAGAGGCCCCCAACCAATCAATTGGTTAAGTATGTTGATGGAGCCACTAATGGGGATTGAAGAAAGAGGGAAGCTCCAAAAACTAGTGAATTATTAATGAATTCACAGTTCTTGGCTTAGGTGGAGTAGAGTAACGATGCATAAACACTATATATTTTTCAACAAGGGGGAGGCTTCTATTTATAGGAAAGATTGAGCTCCTAACCAAACAAACTGATTCTAGAATTTTCCAAATCAGTTTGGTCAATTTTTGACCATTTTTAGGTCAGTTAAGCTAACTTTTTGGAACTAGACTTGAATGAGGAGAGAGGAGAGATGAAATATCTCAATTTTTATGAGTTTAAAACTCATTCAAGCATGTGAAATATGCACCTCCTTTAAAGAACTCCCCTTCCTTACATATGTGTCAAAATAGAATCATTATACCCAATTATCTCATATTTTTAATATTGCTCATAGTTTTTTACTAATAAACCTTGTACATTTTCAACTCTTCATCTTATGTGAAATATGCACCTCCTTTAAAGAACTCCCCTTCCTTACATATGTGTCAAAATAGAATCATTATACCCAAAATATCTCATATTTTTAATATTGCTCATAGTTTTTTACTAATAAACCTTGTACATTTTCAACTCTTCATCTTATGTGAAATATGCACCTCCTTAAAGAACTCCCCTTCCTTACATATGTGTCAAAATGGAATCATTATACCCAAAATATCTCATATTTTTAATATTGCTCATAGTTTTTTACTAATAAACCTTGTACATTTTCAACTCTTCATCTTATGTGAGCATTTACTCAATTTTGGGTATCTTCTTTTACAAATTGGATTTATCTCCTCCCTACACATGGATTGATGCTATTGGCCCATAGGAACCTTAATTGGACCATAATCCAAAAATTTCTGAAAATCTAGACCCTTAGGCTAAGGTCCTTTATACCCATTTCCAATTAATTCCAATTGCACATTGGAAAGTTCTTTTTGAATTTCTATTTCAGGGGAACTTATTTTAATAAGATGAGATAATTTTCTATCCAAAAATATCTGAATATTCTCTGTCTAGAATATTTTCTCTCTCTAGGTTAAAACAGTTAGAAATAAGGTCTTTTATATTTCTGAAGAGGGATTGATTATAGGGGAAGATGCTGGACATTTTGAGAGGCTGGGGAGGAATCTTACACTATACGCAAATTTCAGTCATTTTAGTTAAAAAACGACGATCTTTAAACCTTAATAAATGCACGACCGGGCGTCCGATTGACGAACGGTCTGAACCCCAACGACCAGGAGAACCTCCCGACGGACAATAAAAATTTTTGCCCCTGGGACGGTCTAGCACGCAAATCGAGACGGGGTCCCAAATTTGGATATCCCGCCCCAAAATTTGGGCCGTACACACTTACTGGGGTGCTCGTACGATGGCCGCCCAAGAACCAAAGGACGACCGCCCACTGTATGGTCCACACGTACCCCTACGTGGACACCCATGCTGCCCCAAACCAGATAAGGTACATGCGTACCATTCCTTTCCCAAAAAACCGACACCGTACCTTTCCCCTAGACCCATGCAGGCCACTGATCCATAGCCTTTGAAGGTACACCGTCCTTTCATCCTTGCTTTGTGCAGCGCCTGTACCCATACCCCTCAGCTATATAAACCCTCGGGGTGCTCCACAGGTAACACGCAGTTCTGTGTAGCGTATGCCCTGCTGTACCGCCGTCCGTCCCAGCGCAGCATACTTGCTGTCGTACAGCCGCCCCTTGCAGCCGCCTCTCTCCGACCCCCTCATTTGCCTCTTTTCAAATAGGCCAATTTTCCTCCATTCCCCTTTTGCTAGGAGGCAGTGTCCTTAACCCCCGTGTGAAGAGACTTACAGCAGCCCCTCACAACCCTCTCCACGTTTTTAGCCTTAAGGACATCTCACAATTCCCCCCCTCCCATTTGCGTAGACTTTAATAAGGGTTTTTTGCCTTAAGAAAGGGTTCGTGCGTCATACTCTTTTGCTCATACGGTGAGCAAACGAACTCAGAATTCAGATCCGACTGAAGCGTTTCGATCGCAGCCAGCGAGCTCTACAAGGCGACGCCTAAGATGGCCTCTTCTTGGAGATGTCAAAATATTGCCTCAAGAAAGAGGAGCGCGCAATAACGAGATTAGGGAAGATGCTCCCAATGCGGCTCCAGTCCTCCCTTTTCAAGCTCCTCAAGGAAATGGTGGCCAGGTTAGTTTGATTAATTTTTAAAAGAAGAGATTTTCCTTAAATTAGTGTTAATGAATGGTATCTTTTCCTTTTAAAATGACGACATAAAAATTGTATGAAGTTACGAATTATGTGATGCTGTATTCGATAAATTGCGTTGAAATTGTTATCTTTACGAATTGTGAATGCTATATTTAATAAATTGCATTGAAGTTGTTATCTTTAGAATTCAAGATTTTTTTTGGCTTCAACACTAACTCCGTTCCGTGCTTATATAGCCGGGCGGTGTCGTTAGCAAAGCTTGGGAATGGCCCAAGGTATCCCTTATACCATTAGGAGAATAAGGATCGTCGATTGAGGCTAGAGATTATGAGGCTGCCTAGTTCTGAGGGCCCAGGCTAGTGCGGTAAAATAAGCCCACCCTAGTACGTAGACATCCCTCTGAGGGGCGGGAGGATCAAGCGATGGAGCCTGAGAGGGCGACAGGCCGGCTTGAGTCCTAGCCAGCAGCCGACGATGAGGTGTATGGTCCTGTAGGGTTTTGCCCAGCATGTAGAGGCTGGAAGGCCGAATTCTAGATCATCTCGGCAGTATAAGAATAAGAGAGCCGGTTTGGCTTGTATGGAATTGATTCATGTATAAACTTTTTATATAAATATATCTTGTCTTTGGCATGATTGTATTGTGTAAAAAGACTGTTTTAACAAACCTTGTGAAAAGGACCTTAATTAAGGAATATGTTTATTTATGTCAAACAGTGTGGTAGGATTAATTAGAAAACAAATTGATGCGTGAGTAGGGTAGAAAGTGGGAGGATGGAATGCCTCGACGGCACCATCCTACGGACGGGTGGACCCGATTAGTCGGGTAGCTTTCCAACAGATTAAGTGAAAGCCCTACGCTAGATAATTAGGTTCTTAGGCAACTCTATTCTAGAAGACTAGGCCAGCGGTTGTGCCTTGCATAAGATGAGGAAAAAAGCGTTGTCTCTAGAAATCAAGTCTAGTAGTTGCCCAATTTAAGATCAATTGCCCTATGGGTGATTTGATGTTTAGAAAATCATGCTCCCCCTGCGGGATAGAGCTAGGTCATACCTATGAATCGTATCCTTGAATCTCTATAGGGTCAAGGTGTCGATGAATAGGAAATTTTCCCAAGATAAGACTTAGTGGACTATCTTAAGTGTTTCCCAATTTTAGAAGGGAGGAACCTTACATTGTTCAAATTTGTACTTGTGTTCTTTGATGACATATTGGTCTATAGCAAGAGCAAAGAAGAGCATTTGGTACATGTGAAGCATGTTTTTGAGGTCATGAGGGAGCATAGATTGTTTGCAAAGGAGACCAAGTGCACTTTCATTGGTGAATGAGGTTGAATACCTTGGACACTTGGTGGGAGAAAATGGCATTAGGGCTGATCCAAAGAAGGTGGCATGTGTCAAAGAATGGCCAACCCCTACTAATGCAACTAAATTGAGAGGATTTTTGGGTCTATCTTCTTTCTATAGAAGATTTATGGAGCACTATGCATCAATTGCGGCACCTCTTACCGATCTACTTAAGAGGGAAGCTTTCTTTTGAGATGCCATTGCCAACAAGAGTTTCAATGAGCTCAAGGCTTTACTTATATCAGCTCCTATTCTTGTTTGTCCGGATTTCTCAAAGACATTCTATGTGAATGCAAGTGGAAGAGGTCTTGGGGCAGTTTTGTATCAAGAGCATGGTGTCATTGCATTTGAGAGTAGGAAGCTTTTCGAGAAGGAGATGGAATTGCATGTGTATGAACAAGAGATGTTGGCTATACTTCATGCAATCAAAAAATGGCATCACTATCTTTATGGTGCTCATTTCAAGGTGAGAAGTGATCATAGGGTGCTGAAATTTTTCCTCTCTCAACCCAATCTCTCCCAAGAAAAAGAGATGGTTGGCTACGCTTCAAGGATATGACTTTGAGATATTCTATACTCCAAGAAAGGACAATGTAGTAGCGGACGCATTGTCTAGAATGTGGGCTTGCACCTTGACATCAATTATGGAAGTGTATAGTGAATGGATAAAAGGGATACAAGAGGAGTATCTTGTCAATGAGAGTGCTGCCCATATTTACAGAGAAAATTACAGTAAGGAGATGGTGATTCCTCATTATAAGCTTCGGAATGGTCTGTTGAAAATACAAGTGAATAGGGTGTGTGTGGGAACAAGCTCTTGGATAGAGGCTGTAAAAGAGGAGATGTAATTGTGAAAGAACCTGTGAAAAGGTGAGAAGAATCTATTGGGAGAGAATAAAGGGTAGCCTGAGAGAATTTAGGAGTGTGGAGTTATTCTGGGAGATATTCAAGGAAAAGAGAAGAGGTGGAGAGAATCAGGCAAGAGGTGGAGATATTCTAGGAGTGAATCATGGAGAAATCAATGGGATTTGATGCTTGATGTAAACTCTATAAATTGAGGCATAGCCCTAAATGAGAATTTACTGGTTTTTGAGTATCCATGCCTACATTAATCTATTTGCTAATTATTCAATAATTACATCTTAATCATTTGCTAATCACTTTGTTAATGATGTTGATTCTAGTGTTTGATCTACCATAGCTCATCATTATGCTCAAATTTCAACATGGTATCAGAGCCATGCCTAGAGTCAATTAGGTTTATGAGTCCATTAGTTAATTAATTAGGATTAGTAGATAATTAGCAAAAAATTAAAATTTTAGTTAGTTTTTCACTTCCCCCTTCACCCCCAGCCAGTGGAAGATCTCTAGCACCTTGCACACATAGAATTAGGGCAAAAGCTTCTAACCATAGCTAGTTAACACACTTGGCTACAAGTGCATCCAAACGGCGCAGCAAACCGCCAAGCAACGAAGGAGCATTTTGCATTTTTTCCAGCGCAGATTTTTCTGAGTGATTTGGAGATCTTGTGCTCATCAAGTCAAATCCTTCTAATTCCTCTTAGCACAAGGGGTAATCAAGCATGCTCTACAAGCTGGTGAAGACAGAATTCAATTTCATCAAGTCTACAATGAGATCCAAGCTCTTCATCAAATCTGCAGGTGACTTTGGTAAAATAGAGATTAAGCTTTCAATATTTGGTCAAATCTTGTGTTTCTTGGCTTAATCCTCTACTAGACTCATTGCTATGATGCCTTTGAAAGCATTTGAGCTCATTTGAAGTGGAAGGCACCAGATCTGGACTCCCCGCATACTCTGTTTTTTGCATACAAAACAAAGCATTAATTTATTAATCAATGATTAATCAGTGCTAATCATTGTATTTTGGTGCAATTGAGGGTTCAAATTAACCATTAGGTATCTGATACAGATCCCTAAAGCTTCAAATTGCAAATCAGAGTTGGTTTGATACTCCAACCATCCCTTACAAATTGGTTACCCTTAATTTAATGTAATTTCTGGTGATTTTATGCTGATAAAATTGTTGTAATCATCTATTAAACACCAGATTGAGTTGTAAAAGGGTAGACACTACCCTTGAATCTTGAAATTGGATCAAGAGGTAAGACCCCCTTCACATCACCATGAGTTCAGCATAGGAAATAGCCAAATTTAATGGGGAACAGTTTTATACATGGCAGACAAAAACCATGTATTTGCTGATGAGGAAAAATCTATGGGGATTAGTTGAAGGGAGAGATGAATGCCCAGAGAGAGGGAAAAATGAGTGGAAGAGCAGGAATGAAAAAGCATTGGGACTTATTGCACTCAGTTTAAATGATGAAATCATTCATCACATCACAGGGATACAATGGGCAAAAGATGCATGGGATGAACTCAATAAATTATTTGGTACACAAGCAAAAAATTCAAAGATAAATCTGTTAATGTAATTCTACAAATTGGACATGAAGGAAAGTGAACCTTTAATCACACACTTGAACAAATATAAAAGCATTAAGCAACATCTGGCAGCTATTGGCAAAAAGGTAGAAGATGATGAAGCATTAGCTATACTTCTGAAGAGTGTGGACAAAGGAGATTATGAAAACATTGTAGCAACACTAAAGAATGTACCTGAATTGAAGATACACGAGATAGAAGCAGCTCTACTAGAGCAAGAGAGCAAAGGCAAAGAGAAGCAAGGGCTCGACTCAATAGCAGGAGAGGAAAAAGCATTCTTCACCCGAGGAGGATTTTCTTGAGGACGAGGACGAGGAAGAGGCAGAGTAGGAGGGAGAACCTTCACTTGCCACAAATGTGGAAAACCAAGACACATGGCGAGAGACTGCTACAGCAAACCCAGTGAAGAAGGAACGACATCGGGCAAACTTCATGGAGGCTCCAAAGGAAGTGGAGTCGGATCATCTTTTCTGAGAGAGAGAGAGAGAGAGACCCCACAACCCAATGTAACCTGCCCCAACAAAGTAAAACCACCTCTGAGCCACCGATGATGTAGGCCACGTGGTAGATGTATGTGTGAGCACTTTAGTCAAGGTCGCGGGCACTTATAGTAGCCTTGGACACATAGAGAGAGAGAGAGTGTCAAGGACTATGGAGTTTAGGGACTTGAGGCACTGGTCGCGGACTATCAAGTAAGAGGGAAACTTGGTATAGGGTCCAGGTGTGCTAGGATTATTCACTTGAGGGGAGGTGTTGAAAATACAAGTGAATAGGGTGTGTGTGGGAACAAGCTCTTGGATAGAGGCTGTAAAAGAGGAGATGTAATTGTAAAAGAACCTGTGAAAAGGTGAGAAGAATCTACTGGGAGAGAATAAAGGGTAGCATGAGAGAATTTAGGAGTGTGGAGTTATTCTGGGAGATATTCAGGAAAAAGAGAAGAGGTGGAGAGAATAAAGGGTAGCATGAGAGAATTTAGGAGTGTGGAGTTATTCTGGGAGATATTCAGGAAAAAGAGAAGAGGTGGAGAGAATCAGGCAAGAGGTGGAGATATTCTGGGAGTGAATCATGGAGAAATCAATGGGATTTGATGCTTGATGTAAACTCTATAAATTGAGGCATAGCCCTAATGAGAATTTGCTGGTTTTTGAGTATCCATGCCTACATTAATCTATTTGCTAATTATTCACTAATTACATCTTAATCATTTGCTAATCACTTTGTTAATGACGTTGATTCTAGTGTTTGATCCACCATAGCTCATCATTATGCTCAGATTTCAACATGGTCTACTATGGCACAAGGATAAGGTGTATTTGGTTCCAACCTCATCCTACATTCCCAAGGTGCTTCATGAGATGCATTCTTCATCGCTTTCGGGTCATCTTGGTGTTCTCAAGACATTTGACAAAGTGAGCAAAAGCTTCTATTGGAAAGGCATGTGGAGGGATGTCAAGAAGTTGTTTTGGAATGTGTGTCATACCAAAGGAATAAGGATAGTCACCAATTCCACAGTGGTTTACTTCATCCTTTGCCTATTCCAGATGGAAAATGGACTCACATTTCCATGGACTTCATTACCGGCTTGCCAAAGACGAAGCATGGATGGGATTAATTATTTGTGGTGGTGGATAGACTCACCAAATCAGCTCATTTTATTGCTTCCACCAAGACTACTTATGGGGCCTCTCACATTGCCAAGCAATTTATGGAGCATGTATTCAAGATCCATGGTTTGCCACACTCAACATAGTTTGTGATAGAGATACCAAGTTCATGGGCACTTTTTGGAGGACATTGTATGAGAACTTGGGGACTCAAATCGTCCTATTCAAATAATATGGTCAGTTGGTCCTTGTGGACAAAGTTGTGGACATGGCCGACCTACATCCATACCGACCTTGGGTACAAAATATAGACTAGTTTGAGAACCTTAGTTTATTATCAAGCTCATTGTGTTTGAGGACTCTTTTAAGAAATGACATCCTCCTTAAAAGCTCCTTATCTAGCACATGGGTGGATGGATGTCATCAGCTTGTAATCAAGTTTGCAAGCCAAAATATTATTTACTCCCCACTTCTTTATGTACTTTAGTGTTTTGTATTGTGTTGATGGCCCTACTTTCAATATTGTGCATTCTTCTATATACACACCCTTGAGGATTGGATTTGGAGCTCCTTGAGTTGTATTGTCAACTTGGGGTTGAGTGTTAGGTGGTATAGGTAGAACTAAGGCTACTTTCACGGAGGAAGAAGAAAGTGATGCTACCTAGGATTAGATGCTTGGTTGTTTCTTTAGCAATCATGATTAACATATTTTAGGAAATGGGCACAATATAAGAGAACACATGGTTATGAGTGGGGACACCACAAACCAAACCATATTTCTTTGAGAGGATATAGATGTCGGTATCTAATGGGGGGGTTGTTAAGTATTATCCTGCTGCCCAGTATTAGCTAAGTTTATTCAATGAGGTTTTAATGATTGAGGGTATAACAAGATTCTACTACTATGGTAGAGGGCCACTGTATAGAACTAGCATCGTTTCCCATTTTTGCTAAGGCACACTTGGGGATTCACTGGCTTGCATGGTGCTATTATGGGCTTTTGTTCCCAAAGGAGGTACTAAAAGTTGCTTTAACACTTGCATCACATGGATCAAACACAAAGCTTATCATAGATTTGCTTCATGTATTAGTTGTTGATGCCAAGAATATATCTCTTCAATTGGGAATAGATTATTATAGATATGCCTCATGTGTAGTAGTTTAGGCCAATAATAGATGTGTTCGATTGGGAAGCAAGTGACAGTGTGTAAGTGGTTGAGGTGGCCTCATAAGTTTGCTTCTTTCATGGATTACTTAGAATAGCATATATGTGTGTCTCCTTGGTCACTTTTACACAAGCACAATTTGCGATGTAAGCACACAAAAAATGCAATGCTATTTTCAAGCACTACTTAATAAAAAAGCATGGATGTATAATGAGCCACATGGTACTAGATTTCTCGTTCTTTGATAACACATTCAGTGAAATCTTGTGATAAGTAAGCTCCTTTAAGCCCTTATTTTTTTTTGCATAATCCACACATATTTTGATTGGTGAACGAAACCCTTTACTAATGATAGCTTTATGCTATGTAGTGACCCCATAAACCCTTCCATCGGTCCCTATGGTCATGTTAGTATACATAGGAAATGTTCTTAGCATGTCAAATACTATTATTTCCTTGAGACTCTTTATTTTCTTTGGGTTTAACATCTCCAACATTTGCTAGTAGTCTCCCCATGGCAATATTCGGCTCCTATTATATCTAAATTTTTTTTAAGGTTTTTAGGCTTTGTGGCTTCACATATAGTTTTTTTTTCTTGTAATGTTTCACCCGGAGGATACAAACTTATTTGCTAAACATTTTCCTCTGCATGTTGAAGATGGGCTTGGAGAGCATTGGTTGATAGAGGTAGTGCATAGAGTTTCGCTATTCTAGCCCAAAAGCTTCAAATAACTAGAGATCATGCCCTGTTTATGTTCTTGAATGCCATCATTGACTCCCATTTTGTCGTCTTGTTTCCATGGATCTAATGGTCTCTTTCCTTAGTGCCATATGGAGGAAACTTGTTGTAAGGCAACCTTAGGAATTTTGTATGTATTTTTGAACATGTACATAAGGAGGATTATCTTAACTTTTCCCTCTTATTTAGAGACCTACATTCTTCTTCTTCAAACTAGGTCTTGCTGAAACGATCAGAATAGCTTTCAAGCTTTTTATAGCTTTAACATATTCCTTTTATAGAGGTTATAATTCTTATCCTCAATTCCACACATTAATTATTAAAGTTTTGAAGTTCTCTTTTTATGTAGGAGTTGGATTTTATGGTTTTTGCCTTGTTTGATGTCATTTTTTAAGAAGACGCATCATAATTGGGTATGTTATTTTCACACAAAACCTCACAAATAAACCCTTACCTTTCAATCATATGTTGTTTCCCTTTTCAGATGTAGGAGTTGGTGGATTTTATGGTTTCGCGTTGTTTAAGAGAGGTGTCTTCATCTGACACATATTTTGCGCAACAAAAAGTAGAGATTTTCCTCTCCCTTTGGATCATCTACTGTAAAAATGAGCCCCTACTTAGGCCCTTTTTTTTAGGAAACAAATAAAAGCTCACTTACTCATCACTTGCTTGTTCTGATTTTTGAATGCTACAAGGATGATACATGTGTTATTGTTGAGTGAAACCTACTAAAAAGAGTGGTGTCATAATGTTTGAAGCCTTTGGATGTACTTACATCGAAGTTTGCAAGGTCTGGATGGAACCTATGAAAAAGAGTGGTGTCATAATGTTTGAAGCCTTTGGATGTACTTACATCAAAGTTTGCAAGGTCTGGATGGAACCTACTAAAAAGAGTGGTATTTGAAGCCTTTGGATGTACTTACGTCCAAGTTTGCAAGGTCTGGATGGATTTTTAAGAGTTTAGAGGAAATTTTTTTTGAAGCAAAAAATGAGCCACACTTGGTCAAGAGTTGGTGATTTTCCATGCCAAATTTTTTATAATTATCAACTCTAGTTTTAGTGTATTAAAATTGTTTGCAACATGTTGTTACTACTTTCTTCAAGGGTGGCTTTACCAAGAGGCTACAATAGTTAGTCATATTAAAACGACAAGTATGAGCCTACCACAACAAGCTCAGTATCCTCATGAGTTAAAGGTCAACAATGACTACTTTGAAAAGCTGTCCCTCCAAATTCCTCTCCTTATTTACACCGCTAGGAGGTTCACATGCACCCACAAGGACTCTCACTCTTGCTCACTCTCACATAATAAACAAGAGGCACATTCACCAAGAATCCTACAGTTTACTCTCAACTCTCTCTCTCTCTCTCTCTCTCTCTCTCTCTCTCTCTCTCTTTCTCTCTCTAACACACAAGAAACGGGACTGTTCCTTAGATGATGAGAAAAAGTCACTTATATACGATTGGCCCTTATTCACCCTAAAACCTTATTGTAAGCTTGGTTATTGGCCACCAAGAATCCTACGTCTCTCTAACATATTTGGCCCCTTGATCACCAAAAAATCTACATCTTGCTTAATTTTGCCATAATTCTAGTAAGCATTTAAGCATTGAGATATCTCCCTTTGAGGCTCTTTATGGGTATCAAGTGCTTGTGTGTTCCATAGCTTTCCAAGAAGACAAGGTGGTAAACCCATTAGCTAAAAGAAGAGTTGGAAAAAATGAAACAACTTCTTCAACTATGTAAGGGCAATATGAAGAAAGCCCAAGAGGTTATAAAGGCTAATGCAGATGAGCATAAGCATGATGTAAAGATTTAAGAAGGAGATTATATACTCTTGAACCTACCAAAGAGCTACCACAACACTTTCAAGGGTTCCACTAATCCCAAGTTTGCTCATAGGTACTATGGTCTATACTTGGTACTCAAAAGGGTTGGTGATTTTTCCTGCGAGCTTGGCCTCCCTCATTCTACAATAATCCATGATGTATTTCATTCGTATAATCCCAAGAAGTATATGGGTACTATCCCTAGAGAAGTGGAAGAGTTTCCACCTATGGGTGAAGAGGGAGAAAACATTTATGAGCCAAAGAGGATTGTGGGGAAGAAGGACAAGAGAGTTAAGGAATAGAAGCATAGAGGAGTTCCTCATCAAATGAAAGTATTTACCCTTGGGGATGATGTCATCATTGGTCACACCACTCATCTTATCATGTCGTATGTTTAGATATTTAGTGTTATGTTCGATGACATCATTTAGGAAATGAGTGCCGCGATCTGAAACAAACTCAAAGGGAGTTTTAAAACTATAAATTATTTTCTCAATTAAAAAATCAGTGATTGTTTGGGCATTATCCTTTCTT
Organism: Cibotium barometz; assembly: GCF_041138505.1. Lineage (NCBI taxonomy): Eukaryota > Viridiplantae > Streptophyta > Polypodiopsida > Cyatheales > Cibotiaceae > Cibotium > Cibotium barometz. The sequence goes on from NC_141079.1 coordinate 16,981,869, forward strand.
ACCGCACAAGCCTTATACTATTCTCAGTAAAATAATCAGTTTTGCAACTATAATGTAATTCGTTTGCCTACAAGCTTTCCTATGTGAAATAACAAGGTCTATCTATGGAGGATGTTTCTTGACCATGTGGTATGATTGATTGAAGGTTCACTCAATAATTTCTTTGGAGGCTTTATTCATGGGACCATATGGAAATCAAGGATATTTATTTTCTCACACTTGGAGGATCTAGTTCTATATCGAGTATGAGCATGGTTACTTTTGGAGATCTTCCTATCTTTTTTTTTGGTCTAATGGATATGATAAAACCTCACTTCTCATTGATGTATAATTATATATATAAATATATATATTAGATTTTGAGGATAAAATCTTTGGGAAGGGATGGCTCCTAATGAAGTAACAACTTCATTAGTTAGATTTACGATGGTATGAGTGGATGAGATTTTGGTAAGAAGTAAATAAAATTTTTGGTATCCATTTAATATTTTAATAGGATGATTCTTGAAAGGAGGTATGCATAAGAGATTGAATATTTTATTATAAAAAAGTTACTTTTAGCATAATTGAATTTCATGCATAGAGGTATGTATAAGAGATGAATATTTTATTATAAAAGAGTTAATTTTAGCATAATTGAATTTCATGCATAGAGGTATGCATAAGAGATGATTATTTTATTATAAAAGTGTTACGTTTATCACAATTGAATTTCATGCATAGAAGTATGCATAAAAGTTGATTATTTTATTATAAAAGTGTTACTTTTATCATATTTGAATTTCATGCATAGAGGTATGCATAAAAGATGATTATTTTATTATAAAAGTGTTACTTTTATCATATTTGAATTTCATGCATAGAGGTATGCATAAAAGATGATTATTTTATTATAAAAGTGTGACTTTTATCATAATTGAATTTCATGCATAGAGGTATGCATAAAAGTTGATTATTTTATTATAAAAGTGTGACTTTTATCATATTTGAATTTCATGCATAGAGGTATGCATAAAAGTTGATTATTTTATTGTAAAAGTGTTACTTTTATCATATTGGATTTCATGCATAGAGGTATGCATAAAAGATATTCTTTTTATACTAAAAGTGTGATTTTTCATCATAAATGGATTTTATGCATAACTTAGATGCATAAGAGAAATTATTTTATTCTAAAAGTGTAATTCCTACCAAATTGAATTTATGCATAAGAAGATGCATAAAAGATTGGTTTTTAATTCAAAAGTGTCATTCTCATCTAAATTGAATTTATGCATAGGAAAATGCATAGAATATTAAAATTCAATTCAAAAGTGTCATTTTCATTTAAAATGAAATTATGCATAGGAAGATGCATAAAGATTGATTTTTACTTCGAAAGTATTAATCTCCTTAAATAGAATTTATGCATAAATATATGTGTAAGAAATCTTATATCAAATATAAGAATTCTCTTGTATTCTATAAATAGATATGAGATGTGATAGGATGTGATAAGAGGTGTATAAGATGTGATAAGAGGTGATAAGATGCTTATGAAATAAGTTAGGAGGTGATAAGATGAATTAAGATGTGTATGGGATGAGGTAAGATGTGTATGTGATAGGATGTATATGGGTTGTGATAGGGCGAGAATGGATGTGATGTAAAAGATTAGATGTGAAGGCATATGGGGTTATATGAATGGGAATGTGGAAATGGATGTATGTATGTTGATGTGTGGATGTGGAGATGGGAGTGTGGATGTATGAATGTGAAAATGGATGTATGCATGAAGATGTATATGCATAGATGTGAATGTGGATGTAGATGTGGATGTATAGATGTGAATGGAAATGTGGATGTGGATGTATGTGAATGTGGATGTAGATGTGGATGTATAGATGTGAATGTGAAAAGTGGATGTGGATGTATGTATGTATGTGGATGTAGATGTGGATGTATAGATGTGCATGGAAATGTGGATGTGGATGTATGTGAATGTGGATGTAGATGTGGATGTATAGATGTGAATGTGGAATGTGGATGTGGATGTATGTATGTATGTGGATGTAGATGTGGATGTATAGATGTGAATGGGAATGTAGATGTGGATGTATAGATGTGAATGGGAATGTGGATGTGGATGTATGTATGTATGTGGATGTGGATGTATGAATGAGGATGTGATAGTGGATGTATGCATGTGGATGTGGATGTATGGATGTGGATATGGATGTGTATGTATGAATGTGGATATGGGATGTGGATGTATAAATGAGGATGTAAAAATGGAGGTAAGCATGTAGATGTGGATGTATGGATGTGAATGTGGATGTGGATGTGGATGTGGATGTATGGATGTGGATACGGATGTGTGTATGAATGTGGATATGGGATGTGGATGTATAAATGAGGATGTAAAAATGGATGTATGCATGTAGATGTGGATGTATGGATGTGAATGTGAATGTGTATGTGAATTAATGTGTCGTCGATATGAGGAAATGGATGAGAATGAGTACACATTGAATGGAATGTGGAATAAGTAATGTGGACTAAGGAGGGATAATGTGGAAAGACGAGAGTTTCGATTTAGAAACTGTATTTTGTGACTATTTGTAAATGACTGTTTTATGTCAAGAATGCTGGGGAAGCATTTTGACCATCTTGTCGATTAAGGTCATGAAGACCTAATTGTTAAAGTTGCAACTACTGATAGAGAGTCAATGGAGGACGTCTCGCGCAGTAAGGTCGACCGAGGTCTTGACCAGCCTCGGTTCGATTTAAATGGTGAGCTTCCAGTACGGTGGATGAGGGACCAAGGAAGCGGCCTATGAGTGAAGCGCTAGGTCACCTGCGAAGGATCCTAGAGGGTGCTAACCATACGGTGCTCGGGCTCTGGGTCGCCGAAGATACCCACACGTGCATCGTGGAAGATATTGGAACAAGGAATAAGAGTTGTTTTCTGAAACCGGGCATGGATCTGGTTGATTGACCTTGCTGGTCCTCAACGGATGAGTCCATGGCTCTTTTATATGGATCTGTGGATTGATCTTGCTGATCTTCCATGGAGATTCCATTCTGTTATATGAATATATTGCCGGTTACTATGAGCTAGGAACTATGGAAAAGGCCCCTGAGTGAACAGGTGGTGAGCGTTCTGGTTGCCAATGATGCCATAAGTATAGCGATGAATGAATGACTGGAAATAAGGATTCAACCAGAGACTATGAGGATTGTCATCAGTGACATAATGGTTTCATTAAAGGATTGTTTTAAAGTTAGCTGATGCTAAGACAAAGGCAATTTCATATTGGGTATGTAAGTGGTGTGACTAGTTTTATGTTTGCATGAACTTCCAGCTAGGGGGCCTTGGAACTCTTTTCCTTGGTACCCGGGACAAAACCTAACCAAATTCTTAATTGGATCCCATCACTACAGTGGTTGGGCGGTTGGCTAACCCATGGGACTGGATGGGGTTAGGCTGGACTGATAGATCCGTAAATTGAGACTCAATTTCTGTTATTATGATAGATGAAGTAAGTTTGGATAGTAATTGTTCTATGGATAGGAATCAACGGCTGTGTCTCTTGATGGGGAAAAAAGCGTTGATCCCACAATGATCCAAGTGCAAGTTTCTTTCTTGATCTGACTGAGTATCTTTATAGGTGTAGTCGGATCAGTTTGATCACTAATGGTCTTGACTACGTTAGAGTAAAAAGTTATCCTGGAGGAATCGCCCGTGCTTTCCGGATAAGGAAAGTTTTTTCGGGTTCGGTTTTGGAAAAACCGACGAATTAGTCTTTTGTCCGAATATCCGTGGGACGAGGCCCCGAGTGTCGGACCCTGCCTCGTGCTAGAAGTGCTACTTCCGCTCTGCTAGTACCCCGAATCCGTTGCGCGGTGGGAACAGGGATCTCACAATGTTAGAGAGACGTAGGATTCTTGGTGGCCAATAACCAAGCTTACAATAAGGTTTTCGGGTGAATAAGGGCCAATCGTATATAAGTGACTTTTTTCTCATCATCTAAGGAACAGTCCCCCTTTGTGCCAATTTGAGTTTCTTGTGTGTTAGAGAGAGAGAGAGAGAGAGAGAGAGAGAGAGAGAGAGAGAGAGAGAGTTGAGAGTAAACAGTCCCCCTTTGTGCCAATTTGAGTTTCTTTTGTGTTAGAGAGAGAGAGAGAGAGAGAGAGAGAGAGAGAGAGAGTTGAGAGGAAACTGTAGGATTCTTGGTGAATATGCCTCTTGTTTATTATGTGAGAGTGAGCAAGAGTGAGAGTCGTGGGTGCATGCAAACCTCCTAGCGGTGTAAATAAGGAGAGGAATTTGGAGGGACAGCTTTTCAAAGTAGTCATTGTTGACCTTTAACTCGTGAGGATACTGAGCTTGTTGTGGTAGGCTCACACTTATCGTTTTAATATGACTAACTGTTGTAGCCTCTTGGTAAAGCCACCCTTGAAGAAAGTAGTAACAACATGTTGCAAACAATTCTAACACACTAAGACTAGAGTTGATAATTATAAAAAATTTGGCATGTGAAAATCACCAACTCTTGACCAAGTGTGGCTCTTTTTTGCTTCAAAAAAAAATTTCCTCTACACTCTTAAAAATCCATCCAGACCTTGCAAACTTCGACATAAGTACATCCAAAGGCTTCAAACATTATGACACCACTCTTTTTAGTAGGTTTCACCTGCTTCTTCAACAATAACACATCAAGTGATGAGTAAGTGAGCTTTTATTTGTTTCCTAATAAAAGGGCCTAAGTAGGGGCTCATTTTTACAGTAGATGATCCAAAGGGAGAGGAAAATCTCTACTTTTTTGTGCGCAAAATATGTGTCAGATGAAGACACCTCTCTTAAACAAGGCAAAACCATAAAATCCACCAACTCCTACATGAAAAGGGAAACAACATATGATTGAAAGGCAAGGCTTTATTTGTGAGGTTTTGTGTGAAAAATATATACCGAATTATGATGCGTCTTCTAAAAAAATGACATCAAACAAGGCAAAAACCATAAAATCCAACTCCTACATAAAAAGAGAACTTCAAAACTTTAATAATTAATGTGTGGAATTGAGGATAAGAATTATAACCTCTATAAAAGGAATATATTAAAGCTATAAAAAGCTTGAAAGCTGTTCTGATGGTTTCAGCAAGACCTAGTTTGAAGAAGAAGAATGTAGGTCTCTAAATAAGAGGGAAAAGTTAAGATAATCCTCCTTATGTACATGTTCAAAAATACATACAAAATTCCTAAGGTTGCCTTACAACAAGTTTCCTCCATATGGCACTAAGGAAAGAGACCATTAGATCCATGAAAACAAGATGACAAAATGGGAGTCAATGATGACATTCAAGAACATAAACAGGGCATGATCTCTAGTTATTTGAAGCTTTTGGGCTAGAATAGCGAAACTCTATGCACTACCTCTATCAACCAATGCTCTCCAAGCCCATCTTCAACATGCAGAGGAAAATGTTTACCAAATAAGTTTCTATCCTCCGGGTGAATCATTACAAGAAAAAAAAACTATATGTGAAGCCACAAAGCCTAAAAACCTTAAAAAATTTTCAGATATAAGAGGAGTTGAATATTGCCATGGGGAGACTAGTAGCAAATGTTGGAGATGTTAAACCCAAAGAAAATACAGAGTCTCAAGGAAATAATAGTATTTGACATGCTGAGAACATTTCCTATGTATACTAACATGACCATAGGAACCGATGGAAAGGTTTATGGGGTCACTACATAGCATAAAGCTATCATTAGTAAAGGGTTTCGTTCATCAATCAAAATATGTGTGGATTATGCAAAAAAATAAGGGCTTAAAGGAGCTTACTTATCACAAGATTTCACTGAATGTGTTATCAAAGAACGAGAAATCTAGTACCATGTGGCTCACTATACATGTAAGATTCCTCCCCAACCTCTCAAAATGTCCATCATCTTTCCCTGTAATCAATCCCTCTTCAGAAATATAAAAGACTTGTTTCTAACTGTTTTAACCTAGAGAGAGAAAATATTCTAGAGAGAGAATATTCAAATTTTTAATATTTTTGAATAAAAAATTATCTCATCTTATTAAAATAAGTTCCCCTGAAACAGAAATTCAAAAAGAACTTTCCAATGTGCAATTGGAATTAATTGGAAATGGGTATAAAGGACCTTAGCCTAAGGGTCTAGATTTTCAGAAATTTTTGGATTATGGTCCAATTAAGGTTCCTATGGGCCAATAGCATCAATCCATGTGTAGGGAGGAGATAAATCCAATTTGTAAAAGAAGATACCCAAAAATGAGTAAATGCTCACATAAGATGAAGAGTTGAAAATGTACAAGGTTTATTAGTAAAAAAACTATGAGCAATATTAAAAATATGAGATATTTTGGGTATCCAAAAATGAGTAAATGCTCACATAAGATGAAGAGTTGAAAATGTATAAGGTTTATTAGTAAAAAACTATGAGCAATATTAAAATGATTCCATTATGACACATATGTAAGGAAGGGGAGTTCTTTAAAGGAGGTGCATATTTCACATAAGATGAAGAGTTGAAAATGTACAAGGTTTATTAGTAAAAAACTATGAGCAATATTAAAATGATTCCATTATGACACATATGTAAGGAAGGGGAGTTCTTTAAAGGAGGTGCATATTTCACATAAGATGAAGAGTTGAAAATGTACAAGGTTTATTAGTAAAAAAACTATGAGCAATATTAAAATGATTCCATTATGACACATATGTAAGGAAGGGGAGTTCTTTAAAGGAGGTGCATATTTCACATGCTTGAATGAGTTTTAAACTCATAAAAATTGAGATATTTCATCTCTCCTCTCTCCTCATTCAAGTCTAGTTCCAAAAAGTTAGCTTAACTGACCTAAAAATGGTCAAATATTGACCAAACTGATTTGGAAAATTCTAGAATCAGTTTGTTTGGTTAGGAGCTCAATTTTTCCTATAAATAGAAGCCTCTCCCTTGTTGAAAAATAGATAGTGTTTATGCATCGTTACTCTACTCCACCTAAGCCAAGAACTATGAATTCATTAATAATTCACTAGTTTTGGGAGCTTCCCTCTTTCTTCAATCCCCATTAGTGGCTCCATCATCATACTTAACCAATTGATTGGTTGGGGGCCTCTACCGTGAACAAAGAATCAAGCAATTTGTAAGGTAATTAGTGAATATTGATCTTTTCTATAATTTCTCAATGTTTCTCTCTTCTCAACCCCTCTCAAGCTTGAGAAGCTTAATTGGTATGGTTTTTTAAATGCTATTGAAGTTAATTGGTGAATAGTAGTGAAGAGTTACATAATTTAATAAATGCTATTGAAGTTAATTTCCATTTATGTTTAAATTCTAATGGTTTTTATGTAATTTCTCTCTCTCACTCAAGAAATGGTCATACTCATGACCCATTCTCAATCCAAATCAAGGTTTCATAAAGCTTTCCTTAACCCAAGATTAAGCTATGCTTGAGGCCAAATTAATGGCTTTTTTCTATGCTTTTAGTCATGAATATTGATGATTCAATCCATTATGGATTAAGGATCCAATTAGGGATAATTTTAATTATTTTCTTAATGATAAGCTTTATCCCTTAGAAAAATTGAGATTTATCAGTCATAGCAGCGGAGCTATGGCAAATTTTTTATAAAAATTACGCATAAAATAATTTCATTCAAAGCATGAAAAGAGGACTTCCTACCATATTCTAGGAATTATCATCCTAGATTAATTGAAAGATATTCATTGTAATCATAGAGAAATTGATTTTTATATTATGCATAATTGATTTTCATGCATAGAGGAATGCATAAAAGATGATTATTTTAATGTAAAAGTGTTACTTTTATCATATTTGGATTTCATGCATAGAGGTATGCATAAAAGATGATTATTTTAATGTAAAAGTGTTACTTTTATCATATTTGGATTTCACGCATAGAGGTATGCATAAAAGATGATTATTTTAATGTAAAAGTGTTACTTTTGTCACAATTAAATTTCATGTATAGAAGTATGCATAAAAGTTGATTATTTTATTATAAAAGTGTTACTTTTATCACATTTGGATTTCATGCATAGAGGTATGCATAAAAGATGATTATTTTAATGTAAAAATGTTACTTTTGTCACAATTGAATTTCATGCATAGAGGTATGCATAAAAGTTGATTATATTATTATAAAAGTGTTACTTTTATCATAGTTGGATTTCATGCATGGAGGTATGCATAAAAGATATTCTTTTTATACTAAAAGTGTGATTTTCATCATAAATGGATTTTATGCATAACTGAGATGCATAAGAGAAATTCTTTTATTCTAAAAGTGTAATTCCTACCAAATTGAATTTATGCATAAGAAGATGCATAAAAAATTGATTTTTAATTCAAAAGTGTCATTCTCATCTAAATTGAATTTATGCATAGGAAGATGCATAAAAGATTGATTTTTAATTCAAAAGTGTCATTCTCATCTAAATTGAATTTATGCATAGGAAGATGCATAAAAGATTGAATTTTAATTCAAAAGTGTCATTTTTATTTAAAATGATTTTATGCATAGGAAGATGCATAAAAGATTGATTTTACTTCGGAAGTATTAATCTCCTTAAATGGAATTTATGCATAAGTAAATGTGTAAAGAACTCTTATATCAAATATAAGAATTCTCTTGTATTCTATAAATAGATATGAGATGTGATAAGATGTGATAAGAGGTGTATAAGAGGTGATAAGAGGTGATAAGATGAATTAAGATGTGATAAGATGTGTATGGAATGAGGTAAGAAGTGTATGTGATAGGATAAGATGTATATGGGTTGTTATAGGGCGAGAATGGATGTGATGTAAAAGATTAGATGTGAAGGCATATGGGGTTATATGAATGGGAATGTGGAAATGGATGTATGTATGTGGATGTGTGGATGTGGAGATGGGAGTATGGATGTATGAATATGAAAATGGGTGTATGCATAAAGATGTATATATGAAAATGGGTGTATGTATGAATATGAAAATGGGTGTATGCATGAAGATGTATATACATAGATGTGAATGTGGATGTAGATGTGGATGTATAGATGTGAATGGGAATGTGGATGTGAATGTGGATGTAGATGTGGATGTATAGATGTGAATGGGAATGTGGATGTGGATGTATGTATGTATGTATGTGGATGTAGATGTGGATGTATAAATGTGAATGAGAATGTGGATGTAGATGTGGATGTATAGATGTGAATGGAAATGTGGATGTGGATGTATGTATGTATGTGGATGTAGATGTGGATGTATAGATGTGAATGGGAATGTGGATGTGGATGTATGGGAATGTGGATGTAGATGTGGATGTATAGATGTGAATGGGAATGTGGATGTAGATGTATGTATGTATGTGGATGTAGATGTGGATGTATAGATGTGAATGGGAATGTGGATGTGGATGTATGTATGTATGTGGATGTGGATGTATGAAAGGAGGACGCGATAATTGATGTATGCATGTAGATGTGGATATATGGATGTGAATATGAATGTGAATGTGGATGTGGATGTATGGTTGTGGATATGGATGAGTATGTATGAATGTGGATATGGGATGTGGATGTATAAATGAGGATGTGAAAATGGATGTATGCATGTAAATGTGGATGTATGGATGTGAATGTGAATGTGTATGTGAATTAATGTGTCGTCGATATGAGGAATTGGATGAGAATGAGTAAACATTGAATGGAATGTGGAATAAGTAATGTGGACTAAGGAGGGATAATGTGGAAAGACGAGAGTTCGATTTAGAAACTGTATTTTGTGACTATTTGTAAATGACTGTTTTATGTCAAGAATGCTGGGGAAGCATTTTGACCGTCTTGTGGATTAAGGTCATGAAGACCTAACTGTTAAAGTTGCAATTGCTGACGGAGAGTCAGTGGAGGACGTCTCGCGTAGCAAGGTCAACCGAGGTCTTGACCAGCCTCGGTTCGATTTAAATGGTGAGCTTCCGGTACGGTGGATGAGGGACCAAGGAAGCGGCCTATGAGTGAAGCGCTAGGTCACCTGCGAAGGATCCTAGAGGGTGCTGACCATACGGTACTCAGGCTCTGGGTCGCCGAAGATACCCACACGTGCGTCGTGGAAGATATTGGAACAAGGAATAAGAGTTGTTTTGTGAAACTGGGCATGGATCTGGTTGATTGACCTTGCTGGTCTTCAGTGGATGAGTCCATGGCTCTTTATATGGATCTGTTGGTTGATCTTGTTGATCTTCAACGAGAGTCCATCTTGATTTTTATAAGTGATTATATTGCCGAGTATTATGGGCTAGGAACTATTGAAAAGGCCCCTGTGTGGACAGGTGGTGAGCGTTCTAGTTGCCAATGATGCCATAGATACTCCGATGAAGGAATGATGGAAAATTATGAATCAACCGGATAAATTGGAAGATTATGATCAGTGGTACTATGGTTTCATTAAAGGATTGTTTTAAAGTTAGCTGATGCTAAGAAAAAGGCAATTTCATATTGGGTGTGTAAGTGGTGTGACTAGTTTTATGTTTGCATGAACTTCCGGCTAGGGGGCCTTGGAACTCTTTTCCTTGGTACCCGGGACAAAACCTAACCAAATTCCAAATTGGATCCCATCACTACAGTGGTTGGGCGGTTGGCTAACCCATGGGATCGGATGGGGTTAGGCTGGACTGATGGATCCGTAAATCGAGACTCAATTTCCGTTATTACGATAGATGAAGTAAGTCCCGGATAGTAATTGTTCTATGGATAGGAATCAACGGCTGTGCCTCTTGATGGGGAAAAAAGCGTTGAACCCAATGATCCAAGTGCAAGTTTCTTCCTTGATCTGACGACCGAGTATCTTTATAGGTGTAGTCGGATCAGTTTGATCACTATTAATGGTCTTGACTACGTTAGAGTAAAAAGTTATCTTGGAGGAATCACCCGTGCTTTCCGGATAAGGGAAGTTTTTTCGGGTTCGGTTTTGGAAAAACCAACGGATTAGTCTTTTGTCCGGATATCCATGGACGAGGCCCCGAGTGTGGGACCCTGCCTCGCGCAAGAAGTGCTACTTCCGCTGCTACTTCAGCGGAAGTGCTACTTCCGCTGCTAGTACCCCGAATCCGTAGCGCGGTGGGAACTGGGACCTCACAATACATCCATGCTTTTTTATTAAGTAGTGCTTGAAAGTAGCATTGCATTTTTTGTGTGCTTACATCGCAAATTGTGCTTGTGTAAAAGTGACCAAGGAGACACACTTATATGCTATTCTAAACAATCCATGAAAGAAACAAACTTATGAGGCCACCTCAACCACTTACACACTATCACTTGCTTCCCAATCGAACAGATCTATTATTGGTCTCAACTACTACACATGAGACATATCTATAATAATCTATTCCCGATTGAAGAGATATATTCTTGGCATCAACTAATACATGAAGCAAATCTATGATAAGCTTCATGTTTGATCCATGTGTGATGCACGTGTTAAAGCAACTTTTAGTACCTCCTTTGGGAACAAAAGCCCATGATAACACCATGCAAGCCAGCGAATCCCCAAGTGTGCCTTAGCAAAAATGGGAAACGATTCTAGTTCTATATAGTGGCCCTCTGCCATAGTAGTAGAATCTTGTTATACCCTCAATCGTTAAAAATCTCATTGAATAAACTTAGCTAATACTGGGCAGCAGGATAATACTTAACAACCCCCCATTAGATACCGACATCTATATCCTCTCAAAGAAATATGGTTTAGTTTGTGGTATCCCCACTCATAACCATGTGTTCTCTTATATTGTGCCCATTTCCTAAAATATGTTAATCATGATTGCTAAAGAAACAACCAAGCATCTAATCCTAGGTAGCATCACTTTCTTCTTCCCCCATGAAAGTAGCCTTAGTGCTACCTATACCACCTAACACTCAACCCCAAGTTGACAATACAACTCAAGGAGCTCCAAATCTAATCCTCAAGGGTGTGTATATAGAAGAATGCACAATATTGAAAGTAGGGCCATCAACACAATACAAAACACTAAAGTACATAAAGAAGCGGGGAGTAAATAATATTTTGGCTTATAAACTTGATTACAAGCTGATGACATCCATCCACCCATGTGCTAGATAAGGAGCTTTTAAGGAGGATGTCATTTCTTAAAAGAGTCCTCAAACACAATGAGCTTGATAATAAACTAAGGTTGCCAAACTAGTCTATATATAGTACCCAAGGTCGGTATGGACGTAGGTCGCGGCCATGTCATGGGCCAATCCACAACTTTGTCCACAAGGATCAACTGACCATATCATTTGAGTAGGACCGTATTAGATTACAACTAAGCCTAATAGGAACTTAACATAGCCCCCACATCCATCTTCTGAGACCTTCTAGCTGTGCAACCCCCCGAGCACTCACTAATAATGCAATCGCATAGACCTTACAAGCATGCATCCTACGTGGCAGAGTGTTAAGTCTACCTAAGTCATCTCCTAACCGTGTGGCCACCATCTAGTGTCTTAAGTGCGAATTGTTCGAGGTGCTCGGGTGCTCACCACCACAATGGGGCTACTCCTCATAAAGGGGCCTTGCAAAATATTATGTAATGCGAAAATCAAAACCTTGGCTTGATTTTTTGCCTATCTTTTGTGGTGATTAGCCTTTCAATAGGATCATATAAGATGATCCTTGGGCAACCCTATATAAGGGATTCAAACTTAATCCATGAGATGGCCAATCACATCTACCCTCCAAAAGGAAGACCTTACTCTGAAAGTTATGTAAATTATTATTATTTCTTATCTTTCATCTCAGCCTAAAGCAGTGGGATAAGTATTTACATATTTTGCAATTTGCATATAATAACCATCCATACTACTACTACTAAGACCACACCATTTAAGATAGTCTATGGTAAGGCTTTGCGGACCCCTACGGCTCGTCTTTCACATTCTATAGAGGCTACAAATTCTTTTGTGTAGAGACTTTGACCAAATTCATGAGTTAGTGAAATTGAACATTCTGAAAAGCTCGACACAGAAGTACATGAAGTATGCAAATAGTAAACATAAACATGTCATCATCTTCGATGAAGGCAACTATTTGCTTATTTGTATTGAGAAAATGAGACTTAAGTCCATAGAGACCAACCCTATGGTAAAGTTAGCTCCTAGATTTTATGTGCCTTTCAAGATGATTATTGCCAAGATAAATGATAGTGCATTTAAGTTAGAGCTACCTTTCCAATTGACATATTCATTATTCTTTTCATGTTTTTGAGACCATTTTGAGGACCTCTACCCTTCTCATCCAATATTAGAAGAGCCTGCTGAGAGTTAGTAGATGAAGAAAAACATCTTGTGCCTGAGTCTATCATTGACTATGAGACCATCACTACACACACATATGCAGCACTTATGTCAAGTATCTTGTGACTTTCAAGAATCATCCTATTAAAAATATTAAATGGATACCAAAAAATTTATTTAGTTCTTACCAAAATCTCATCCACTCATACCATCGTAAATGTAACTAATGAAGTTGTTACTTCATTATGAGCCATCCCTTCCCAAAGATTTTATCCTCAAAATGTAATATATATATTTACATATATAATTATACATCAATGAGAAGTGAAGGTTTTATCATATCCATTAGACCAAAAAAAAGATAGGAAGATCTCCAAAAGTAACCATGCTCATACTCGATATAGAACTAGATCCTCCAAGTGTGAGAAAATAAATATCCTTGATTTCCATATGGTCCCATGAATAAAGCCTCCAAAGAAATTATTGAGTGAACCTTCAATCAATCATACCACATGGTCAAGAAACATCCTCCATAGACAGACCTTGTTATTGCACATAGGAAAGCTTGTAGGCAAACGAATTACATTATAGTTGCAAAACTGATTATTTTACTGAGAATAGTATAAGGCTTGTGCGGTAAGAAAGGATGATGCCCAAACAACGACTGATTTTTTAATTGAGAAAACAATTTGTAGTTTTAAAACTCCCTCTGAGTTGGTTTCAGATCGTGGCACTCATTTCCTAAATGATGTCATCGAACACAACCGAATATCTAAACATACGACATGATAAGATGAGTGGTGTGACCGATGATGACATCATCCCCAAGGGTAAATACTTTCATTTGATGAGGAACTCCTCTATGCTTCTATTCCTTAACTCTCTCTTCTTCCCCACAATCCTCTCTGGCGGCTCATAAATGTTTTCTCCCTCTTCACCCATAGGTGGAAACTCTTCCACTTCTCTAGGGATAGAACCCATATACTTCTTGGGATTATACGAATGAAATACATCATGGATTATGAGGCCAAGCTTGCAGGAAAAATCACCAACCCTTTTGAGTACCAAGTATAGACCATAGTACCTATGAGCAAACTTGGGATTAGTGGAACCCTAAAAGTGTTGTGGTAGCTCTTTGGTAGGTTCAAGAGTATATAATCTCCTTCTTAAATCTTTACATCATGCTTATGCTCATCTGCATTAGCCTTTACAACCTCTTGGGCTTTCTTCATATTGCCCTTACATAGTTGAATAAATTGTTTCATTTTTTCCAACTCTTCTTTTAGCTAATGGGTTTACCACCTTGTATCACATCCATTTCTCATTACATCTCATTCGTTCACATATTATATTATTCATTTCACATTCTGATTCACTTGATATCTCGTCTCATCCATTCATTCATATCGACTTCATATCCATTCACATACATATTCGCATTCATATGTCCACATCCACATCCACATTCATACATCCATATCCACATTCACATTCATACATCCACATCCACATCCATACATCCATTTCCACATCCACATCCATACATCCATTTTCACATCCACATTCACATTCACATCCACATTCATACATTCACATCCACATTTTCACATCCACATTCATACATTCACATCCACATTCACATTCATACATCCACATCTACATCCACATCCACCTTCATACATTCACATTCACATCCCCATTCACATTCATACATTCACATCCACATTCACATTCATACATCCACATCTACATCCACATTCATACATCCACATCCACATCCATACTTCCTTTCCCACATCCACATTCATACCTTCACATCCCCACTCACATTCATACATCTACAACCGCACCCATACATCCATATCCACTTTCCACATCCTCATTCACATTCACATACATCCACATCCACATTCCATATCTACATCATTTCTTTCACATACATATAACTACATCCATTCTTTCACATACATACATCTCCATCTATTCATCGTTCATTTTCATCTATCTGATTCGTTTCACATCCTCATATCTATTTATAGAATACAAGAGAATTCTCATTTTTGATATAAGATTTCTTTACGCTTCTATTTATGCATACATTTCATTTTAAGGAGAATTACACTTTCGAAATAAAAATCAATCTTTTATGCATCTTCCTATGCATAAATTCATTTTAAATGAGAATGACACTTTTGAATTAAAAAACAATCTTTTATGCATCTTCCTATGCATAAAATCAAAATTGACAAAAATAACTCTTTTGAACTAAAAATAGATTTCTTTATGCATCTTTCTATGCATAAAATTAAAATTGATGAGAATAACACTTTTGGATTAAAATAAATTCTTTATGCATCTTTCCATTCATAAATCCAATTTAGTAGGAATTACACTTTTAGCATAAAATCATTTATGATGAAAATCACACTTTTAATATAAAATATCTTTTATGCACCCATTTATGCATAAAAATCAATTATGATAAAAGTAACACTTTTACAATAAAATAATAATCTTTTATGCATACCTCTATGCATGAAAATCAAATACGATAAAAGTAACACTTTTACAATAAAATAATAATCTTTTATGCATACCTCTATGCATGAAAATCAAATACGATAAAAGTAACACTTTTATAATAAAATAATAATCTTTTATGCATACCTCTATGCATGAAAATCAAATATGATAAAAGTAACACTTTTACAATAAAATAATAATCTTTTATGCATACCTCTATGCATGAAAATCAAATATGATAAAAGTAACACTTTTACAATAAAAGAATAATCTTTTATGCATACCTCTATGCATGAAAATCAAATAATAATGAAAGTAATACTTTTATAAAAATTAAATTTCTTTTATACGAATAATCAAAATGCATCCTTTATGTAAGATTCCTCCCCAGCCTCTCAAGATGTCTAGCATCTTCCCCTGTAATCAATCTCCTCTTCAGAAATATAAAAGATCTTGTCTCTGCCTGTTTTGTCATAGAGAGAGAAAATATTCTAGAGAGAGAATATTCAGATTTTAAATATTTTTAGATAAAAAATTTCTCATATTATTAAAATAAGTTTCCCTGAAATAAAAATTCAAAAAGAACTTTCCAATGTGCAATTGGAATTAATTGGAAATGGGTATAAAGGACCTTAGCCTAAGGGTCTAGATTTTCAGAAATTTTTGGATTATGGTCCAATTAAGATTCTTGTGGGCCAATAGGATCAATCCATGTGTGGGGAGGAGATAAATCCAATTTGTAAAAGAAATTATCCAAAAATGAGTAAATGCTCACATAAGATGAAGAGTTGACTATGTACAAGGTTTATTAGTAAGAAACTATGAGTAATATCAAAAATATGAGATATTTTGGGTATCCAAAAATGAGTAAATGTTCACATAAGATGAAGAGTTGACTATGTACAAGGTTTATTAGTAAGAAACTATGAGTAATATCAAAAAAATGAGATATTTTGGGTATAATGATTCCATTTTGACACATATGTAAGGAAGGGGAGTCCCTTCAATGAGGCGCCTACTTCACATGCTTGAATGAGTTTTAAACTCAAAAATAATGTGATATTTTTATCTCTCCTCTCTCTTGAACCAAACCAAATCAAAATGAAACCAAACCGAATCAAAAAGTAACCAAACTAGGTCCAAATCTAGTCCAAATTCAACCAAACTGAATCTAAAAAATTCTAGAAATCAGTTAGCCTTGGTTAGAGCCTCCCTCTCTTATAAATAGCACATGAGTCCTTTGAAAAAAATAGGAGAATTTTACTATACTAGAATTATGCTGAAATAATGCTAATTTTTACTATTCTCTAAAATTCTCTCCAATTTGAAGAAATTGGAGCTTCCCTCTTTCTTCAATCCCCATTGGTGGCTCCATCAACATACTAAACCAATTGATTGGTTTAGGGCCTCTACCGTGAACAAAGAATCAAGAAATTTGTAAGGTAAATGGTGAATTTTGATCTTTTCTATAATTTCTCAATGTTTCTCTCTTCTCAACCCCTCTCAAGCTTGAGAAGCTTAATTGGAATGGTTTTTGAATGCTATTGAAGTTAATTGATGAATGGTAGTGAAGAATCACATAATTTGATGAATGCTATTGAAGTTAATTGATTAATGATAGTAAAGAATTACATAAATTTCCATTTATGCTTAATTCTAATGGTTTTTATGTAATTTCTCTCTCTCACTCAAGAAATGGTCATACTCATGACCCATTCTCAATCCAAATGAAGTTTTTCATAAAGCTTTTCCTTAATCCAAGATTAATCTATGCTTGAGGTCAAACTAATGGCTTTTTTCTATGCTTTTAGTTTACGTATTTCATGAATATTGATGATTCAATCCATTATTGGGTTAATGATCCAATTAGGGATCATTCTAATCATTCTCTTAATGATAAGCTATAACTTTTAAAATAATTGAGATTTATCAGTCAGCAGAGCGGAGCTATGGCAAAATTTTTGTAAAAATTACACATAAAATAAATTCATTCAAAGCATGAAAAGAGGACTTCCTACCATATTCTAGGAATTATCATCCTAGATTAATTGAATGAATTTTATCATGGAGAAATTGATTTTTATGTTATGTATAATTGAGGAATTAAGAAAAAGAGGATTTCTAGTAATTAAATTTTATGCTAAAAGAGTAATTCCTATCAATTCTATACTCTAAAAGTATCTTTTTATGCATAGAAGATGCATATTGATTATTATATTTGATTTTCATGCATAGAGGTATGCATAAAAGATTATTATATAAAAGTGTTACTTTTATCATATTTGGATTTCATGCAGAGGTATGCATAAAAGATTATTATTTTAATGTAAAAGTGTTACTTTTATCATATTTGGATTTCATGCATAGAGGTATGCATAAAAGATTATTATTTTAATGTAAAAGTGTTACTTTTATCATATTTGGATTTCATACATAGAGGTATGCATAAAAGATTATTATTTTAATATGAAAGTGTTACTTTTATCATTATTTTTATCATAATTGAATTTCATGCATAGAGTTATGCATAAAAGATTATTATTTTAATGTAAAAGTGTTACTTTTATCATATTTGGATTTCATGCATAGAGGTATGCATAAAAGATTATTATTTTAATGTAAAAGTGTTACTTTTATCATAATTGAATTTCATGCATAGAGGTATGCATAAAAGATATTTTTTTATACTAAAAGTGTGATTTTCATCATAAATGGATTTGATGCATAAATTTGATGCATAAAAGAAATTCTTTTATTCTAAAAGTGTAATTCCTACTAAATTGGATTTATGCATGGAAAGATGCATAAAGAATTTATTTTAATCCAAAAGTGTCATTCTCATTTAAAATGAATTTATGCATAGGAAGATGCATAAAAGATTGATTTTTATTTTTGAAAGTGTTAGTCTTCTTAAATGGAATTTATGCATAAATAGATGCGTAAAGAAATCTTATATCAAATATAAGAATTCTCTTGTATTCTATAAATAGATATGAGATGTGATAGGATGTGCTAAGATGAGTTAGGATGTGATAAGATGTGTATGAGATGTGATAGGATGTGATAAGAGGTGTATGAGATGTGATAGGATGTGCTAAGATGAGTTAGGATGTGATAAGATGTGTATGAGATGTGATAGGATGTGATAAGAGGTGTATGAGATGTGATAAGATGTGCTAAGTGTTGGAATATGTTGGAATTTATGATCAATGTCATGGTCTAAGGTTAAAGCACACAATAAAATGTAAAAGGACCATGTAATATGAAGAGAATCCAGGTGAATGAAAGGGTCAAACCCCACTTGAAGTAGGCGAGTTCCTGAAGATTCTCTGGAGGCTATATTCTAGGAAGCCATGTGGGGGGAGATGGCCTTGGATGCTCTTGATGAGATGTAAGCAATGATGTCATTCAAGCATGTACACTTTGGCTATAAAATGGTGGCCCTCCTAATGAGAAAAACACGAATTTATATGCTATGTAATGCTCCTTATTATGCTGTCATTATGCTCTCTTAATCTTTGATTAAGTACTAGTTAATTACACTTTTGTTCATGTGACCACCATGGCTTATCTTGAACCTCCATAGCTCTTTCATCACTCCATGCTCTCATTAAGCTTGTATTATCACTCATTATGCTTTTCCCAACATGGTATCAGAGCCATGATTATCCATAGGCATAGTAATTAACCACATTGATTAGTTTTTCATTTTTTCAAGCTTTCCATTAAAGCTTCACTGCACCCCCTGCTGGTCTTTTGCTTCATATGAGCTCTATACTACATTAAATCTCAAGCTTTTTGATTCAAAAGAGAGCTAACAGCCGGCGCATTCTACACCTAGCTCCGTTTGAGCTTTCACAAAGTACACGCGGCGAATTCAGCTCTGCAACAGCCCGTCTGCGCTGCGAAATTCATCAAATTGGAGCTGTACAAAGAATGGTTTGCTAATTCCTCTTGTGAGCATAACATTGATGCTATGAAGCTCCCACGTATTGATTTTCATGAGCAATGGTCCACTGTAGCTGCTGTTTGAACTAATTTATCAGTGACAGTACATGCTGTGTTGCAGAGCAGATTTATAGAGATTGAAGCAACATCTTGACATGTTTGAGTGCTGAGCTTAGAGCCAATACCTTGGTTTTCACGTGGTTTAAAGCATTTTATGTTTCTCATTTGGGAGGAGCTTCATTCAATTGCTCAAAGCTCACTCTATTTTTGGGGGCAGTTTTTCCTCTTTGAATTAATCATCTCCACTAATCATCATATAATTAATAATAATTATCTATTGAGATGACATTCTAATATGCATATTGAGTTGAATATCTCTTTGTAGTCATGCATTCGGATGCTGAATCATCTAATGAAGATTATATCAAGAAAACATTGAAACCCAAAAGCAAAACTAGAAAACCTAGGATGAAAATCAAGTCTAGGCCCAGTTATTATCACTATGCAAAGGCTTATGGGTTTGGGGAATTCTTGAGTAATTTCTTGCATCTATATAGTGATGGGGGATTCTAGCTTTTAATCTATTGCATTGTTCAGGTCCAATCATGGAGTCAACTTACATATCATCCTCTTTCATCAAGAAATTCAACGGTCATGACTTCCACACTTGGCAAGTCAAAATGAGATTTTTACTAATGAAAGAAGGAGTTTGGGACATAGTCAATGGTACTATACCTAAACCTGCCACACGAGAAGGAGAAATCTCTTGGCAAACCAAGGATGAGAAAGCATTAGCTCTCATTGCCCTTGGAGTTGAAGATAGTTATATACATTACATTGGTAATGGAACATCTTCACAAATTGCTTGGAATTCACTGGATAAATCCTTTGGTGCTCAAGGCCTCCACAGCAAAATCAGTCTCAAAGTAGACTTTTACAGTCTAGAATACAAGATTGATGAGACACTTGCATCTCACATCAACACCATGAAGAGCTTGATGGCTCAGCTCGAAGCCATCAATGAACCAGTCAAGGAGAGTGATGCCATAGCCATCCTCCTGAAGTCAATGCCATCCGAGTATGATACACTCATGCCGACCTTAAAGTAGATGCAGGATCCCACTTTGGAGGGAATAGAGAGTGTTCTCTTGGAAGAAGAGAAGAAGTTGAAAGGAAGAGCCATTGATCTTGTCTCAAACCAGGCATACCTTGTTCAAAAGCAAACCGGCAAATCACTCCAATGTACACATTGTGGAAGGACAGGACATCTTGCCAAGAATTGCTACCACAAAGACAAGCCAAAGCGAATATGCACCAAATGTGGAAAACCAGGTCACCTCGCCGACAAATGTTACACCAACCAGGCAAATATGGTAAGCACTTCGAATGATTCCGAAGAAGCAATTCAAGCATGCAACAATGTTACTACCTCTTTTGATGAAGCGGTAGATGCAGAATGGGCTTTCTAAAGCCAACAATGTTTATGCCCTCTCTTACCCAAATGTTTATGTATGGACACCTCTAACCACTGATGATGTAGGTTATGTGTTATTATGATGCCCACAATATCTCTCAGTAGGCCATGTAGCCCTCAAGGGGGGATTGATGGGAAGTTGGGTCTCCATGGCCAACAAATGATGATGATGATGCCCATGGATATGATGATGATGATGCTATGATGATGATGGGGTATGGGAGAGGAATGTTTTCATGTAGGAATGTTTTCATGTCATGTCATTTTCTTTTCGCAATGTAGAAGCTATGCTCCCTATGAGTGATGCTAATTTCTTTTATGTACTGTAGAACTATACTCCTTATGAGTTAAGCTTTTTCTTTCATGTAATGTTTGGATCAAGGGAGGGCAATATACCATGCCATGATCAAGGGAGGGTGTTGGAATATGTTGGAATTTATGATCAATGTCATGGTCTAAGGTTAAAGCACACAATAAAATGTAAAAGGACCATGTAATATGAAGAGAATCCAGGTGAATGAAAGGGTCAAACCCCACTTGAAGTAGGCGAGTTCCTGAAGATTCTCTGGAGGCTATATTCTAGGAAGCCATGTGGGGGGAGATGGCCTTGGATGCTCTTGATGAGATGTAAGTAATGATGTCATTCAAGCATGTACACTTTGGCTATAAAATGGTGGCCCTCCTAATGAGAAAAACACGAATTTATATGCTATATAATGCTCCTTATTGTGCTCTCATTATGCTCTCTTAATCTTTGATTAAGTACTAGTTAATTACACTTTTGTTCATGTGACCACCATGGCTTATCTTGAACCTCCATAGCTCTTTCATCACTCCATGCTCTCATTAAGCTTGTATTATCACTCAATATGCTTTTCCCAACACTAAGATGAGTTAGGATGTGATAAGATGTGTATGAGATGTGATAGGATGTGATAAGAGGTGTATGAGATGTGATAGGATGTGCTAAGATGAGTTAGGATGTGATAAGATGTGTATGGGATGAGGTAAGAAGTGTATCTGATGGGATAAGATGTATATGGGTTGTGATAGGGCGAGAATGGATGTGATGTCGATATATGAATGTAGATATAGATGTGGATGTATGAATGTGGATGTGGATGTATGGATGTGAATGTGGATGTGGATGTGGATGTATAGATGTAGATACGGATGTGGATGTATGTATGTGGATGTGGATGTATGCATGTAGATGTGGATGTATGGATGTGAATGGGAATGTGGATGTGGATGTATGTATGTAGATGTGGATGTATGGATGTGAATGTGGATGTGGATGTGGATGTATGTATGTGGATATGGATGTGTTTATATGAATGCGGATATGGGATTGGATGTATGATGTGGATGTACGAACATGGATGTGTATGTAGAATAATGAATGTGAATGTGTATGTGAAATAATGTGTCGTCGATATGAGTGAATGGATGAGAATGAGTACACATATGAATGGAATGTGGATTAAGTAATGTGGACTGAGGAGGGATAATGTGGAAAGACAAGAGTTCAATATAGAAACTGTATTTTGATAATGTAGAAAGACGAGAGTTCGTTATAGAAACTGTATTTTGTGACCTATTTGTAAATGACTGTTTTATGTCAAGAATACTGGGGAAGCATTTTCTATCGTCTTATGGATTAAGGTCATGGAGACCTAACTGATAAAGTTGCAACTGCTATGACGGAGAGTCAATGAGGAGGTCTCGTGTAGCAAGGTCGACCGAGGTCTTGACCAGCCTCGGTTCGATTTAAATGGTGAGCTTCCAGTACGGTGGATGAGGGACCAAGGAAGCGGCCTATGAGTGAAGCACTAGGTCACCTGCGAAGGATCCTAGAGGGTGCTGACCATACGGTGCTCGGGCTTTGGGTCGTCGAAGATACCCACACGTGCATCGTGGAAGATATTGGAACAAGGAGTAAGAGTTGTTTTCTGAAACCGGGTATGGATCTGGTTAATTGGCCTTGCTGGTCCTCAACGAATGAGTCCATGGCTCTCTTATATGGATCTGTTGATTGATCTTGCTGATCTTCAACAAGGATTCCATCTTGATTTTTATATGTGAAAATATTGTCGGGTACTATGAGCTAGGAACTATTGAAAAGGCCCCTGAGTGAACAGGTGGTGAGCGTTCTGGTTGCCAATGATGCCATAAGTACACCGATGAATGAATGACTGGAAATATGGATTCAACCAAAGAATTCAAGGATTGTCATCAGTGACATAATGGTTTCATTAAAGGATTGTTTTAAAGTTAGTTGATACTCAGAAAAAGGCAATTTCATATTGGGTGTGTAAGTGGTGTGACTAGTTTTATGTTTGCATGAAATTCCGGCTAGGGAGCCTGGAGCTCTTTTCCCTGGTACCCGGGACAAAACCTAACCAAATTCCTAATTGGATCCCATCACTACAGTGGTTGGGTGGTTGGCTAACCCGTGGGACTGGATGGGGTTAGGCTAGACTGATGGATCCATAAATCGAGAGTCAATTCTGTTATTACGATAGATAAAGTAAATCCCGGATAGTAATTGTTCTATGGATAGGAATCACGGCTGTGCCTCTTGATGGGGAAAGAGCATTGATCCCAATGATCCAAGTGCAAGTTTCTTCCTTGATCTGACCAAGTATCTTTATAGGTGCAGTCGAATCAGCTTGATCAGTAATGGTCTTGACTACGTTAGAGTAAAAAGTTATCCTGGTGGAATCGCTCGTGCTTTCCTGGTAAAGGAAGTTTTTCCGGGTTCGGTTTTGGTGGAAAAACGGACGGAATAGTCTCTTGTCTGGATATCCGTGGACGAGGCCCCGAGTGTGGGACCTTGCCCCACGCAAGAAGTGCTACTTCCGCTGCTAGCACCCCGAATCCATTGCGTGGTAGGGATAGGGATCTCACATTTTATGCATGAAAATGACACTTTAGAATATAGAATTCATAAGGATTACTCTTTTAGAATAATGAAAGATAATACTTATTTCCAAATTTTTGAAAAAGTTTGCCATAACCTCCTTTGTATGGCTGACCATTTTTCAATTTTAAGTCTCTAAAATTAATTAGAAATGCATCAAGAGTATTTAAATCATTCTAAAGGAACATTTTTCTAATTATTTAAGAGACATTAGGAAAACTTGAGTTTATTCATTAATCATTCACCTAGGATAAAGAATGGTTGGATTTACTAGAGAAGAGAGGGGAATGCCTTTTGTAATGAGGCATAACATCACTTGCAATTTTAGAGAAGACAAAAAGCATAAAAAAACCATAAAACCATAAAATAAATGGAAAAGAGAAGAATCACCAACTTACTAATGAATTTGAGAGCTTTCTTTTGGCTTGATGGTTTGAGGGTTCAACTCTTGTTTGAGACAAGAGTGTCCACCAATCTTTTGGAAGAGGAAAGGTCAAAAACTAATGAATTATGAGTAAAATTCATTGTTTTTGGCTCTTGGGAGAGGCAGGGTAACAGTGCAAAAATACTATTAAGTTTCAACAAAGGGGAGGGCTTCTATTTATAGGAAAAATTGAACCTCTAACCAAGCAAACTGATTCTAGAATTTTCCAGATCAGTTTGGTCAATTTTTGACCATTTTTAGGTCAGTTTTGCTCACTTTTTGGATCTAGTTGAAACAGGAGAGAGGAGAGCAAAAAATATCTCAATTATTTGGGAGTTTAAAACTCATTCAAGTATGTGAAATAGGCGCCTCATTCATGAGGGAAATTCCCCCATGCAGAGGTGTCAAAAATGCATCATTACTTCTAAATATCTCCCTTTTTTAACTATTAACCTTGTCCTTATAGTCAACTCTTCATCTTATGTGAGTATTTACTCATTTTTGGGTGATTTTTCTTTTATTTCTTCATTTATCTCCTCCCTACATTTGGATGAATCTTATTGGTCCATAGGAACCTTAATTTAAAATTTTGAAAAAATCTTCACCCCCCGGATAATGCCTCTTGAACAGATTATACTTAATTTCTAATGCACCTTTTGAAATTCTTTTTGAACTTCTATTTCAGGGGAACTTATTTAAATAAGATGAGATATTTTTCTATTCAAAAATATTTAAAAACTGAATTACCACTCTCTAGAAGATTTTCTCTCTCTAGGCCAAAACTGGTAGAAACAAGATCTTTTATATTTCTGAAGAGGGGATTGATTACAGGGGAAGATACTAGACATCATGAGGGGCTGGGGGAGGAATCTTACATTCTACCCCACGTAAAAAACGCGAGATGTCCTCATCTCATAGGAGGAGTATGATCTTTTTCATCTTCTTCTTCTTGTTCTTCAATCACTTCCAGCGTTGCTGCCTTGGAAGTGGACGGTCGATTTGGGAACAAATCTCTTTGACTTCCCCTATTCTGAGGTGGAGGTCTTGCATTACTTTGGATTGAAACTGTAGGTTGGATTGATGGTCTACCTCTGGGATTTCCTTGATTTTGGCGGATAGAATCCTGATTACTCTGGAAGGAAGGGGCTGGAGTCTGGAATCTTGACCCCTGATTTTCCTGGCTTGAAAACCTTGATCCAAAAGGAGTTGAGCAATCCATACTGCGATGTCCAAATCCTTGACAGTTAAAGCATTTCACTCTCTTGTTCAAGGGTGGAACTTCTGAAGTTGAAATCCAGGTAATTGAGTTTCGGGAAAAGGACATTTCTTCCATTTTGGAACTTCCCATATCCTAGGTTTGACCCTGATATCTCTTAGGCGGAGGAAGGTTGGAATCACCTTCTGGAAATAAAAACCTTTTGAAAGGTGATGGTGCTGGCTTTGGCGAGACTTTGACATCAAAGGCTTTGGCGAAATCCTTCGCCATCCGAACTGCTTCGGCCATGGAAATAGGTTTGGCATTCTTGACTAAAGTATCTAATGGCTCGTTCATTCCCCGAATGAACCTGGCCATTAGCTGCTCTTCATCCAATTGAGGGGAATATTTAAGGAGAAGTGCAAAAGCCTGATGGTACTCTTCAATTTTTCGGGTTTCCTGCTTTAGTTCCAAGAACTCATTCATCTTAGTTTCAAGAAAGCCTGGGGGACAAAACCTCTTTCTGAGGTAAGCCTTGAGATCGGTCTAGGTTTGGGTATTTCGGTCGAGACGGTTTGTTTCGCAATGGTTTCTCCATGCCACTCTAGCTGTCTCCACTATCTTTAACCTTGCAAGAGCCATTTTGCTCTTCTCATTGTACCTAGTGACATCGAAGTATTCTTCCATTGATTCGATCCACTTCTCCATAGCCTCGCCCAAGTTTTCCCCTTCACCCTTGAAAGGTCCAAGCTGCGAAGAGTTTTACGAACATCCAGGTCGAGCTCTTCTTCATCGAGTTGGGGGTTAACATTTCTACCATGACGACGTCGGTCCATGTTCCTATCAATACGAAAATTCTTATTAAGTCTCTTTATTTATGATTCAATTCAATTTTTGATTCAACTGATTCTGAGGTTCTCTAAATAGGTCGGCTCCCCACAGAGTCAGCGGTAAAGATGCTCATATAGAACGCATTATTAGTTAACAATTCATTCAGAATTATCTCATTCATATCTTTAACACAATAATGGTCCATCAAACTAAATTTTTCTATCTAAACAATCCTCCATGGGGATTTCAAATTTTCATATTTTTAATTTATCAACCCTTAACTTGATCTACTGATCAAAAGTTAACAGTAGTAATCTGGCAACACAATCCACTAATCTCATAGTGATTGGCTGAAGTCATTAACGTCATTCTAGCTACGAACATTATCGCAGGGACTCGTCCCATTCATCCTCATTGTGGTTTTGCTTGGCTTATTACATTTCAACCAAATTTCAGGAATCATCATTTTTCAATCAGAATCCAAATCAATTCATCAGTTCACAACCAGAATTTAAAAATCATATCAACCACATTCGAATTCATCATCTGGATAGCATTAATGCTTATAATTCCAAGTCTTAGATTTACTCGTATATACTGCCAGTAAAGAGCTACAGTTATACCCTCGGTATATACGGGTAATCATGGTCCTTGGAATTATAAGGTAAAAACCATCATGTCTAGGCCTCAAGCAAGTCAGGGATTTCATACAATTGTGGTACTTCCATCTGAAGATCCAATTACCAATTTACGAATTTCAGTTTGAATATCAAATTGTATGAATTTTATCACACAATTACAATCTTTTAGTGCTTCTTGATAAATTTTTGACATATTTGGCTTCTCAATTGTGTAAGATTCCTCCCCAGCCTCTCAAAATGTCCAGCATCTTCTCCTGTAATCAATCCCTCTTCAGAAATATAAAAGACTTGTTTCTAACTGTTTTAACCTAGAGAGAGAAAATATTCTAGAGAGAGAATATTCAGATTTTGAATATTTTTGGATAGAAAAATATCTCTTATAATTCAGATGAGTTCCCCTGAAACAGAAATTCAAAAAGAATTTTCCAATGTGCAATTGGAATTAATTGGAAATAGGTATAAAGAACCTTAGTCTAAGGGTCTAGATTTTCAGAAATCTTTAGACTATGGTCCAATTAAGGTTCCTATGGGCCAATAGCATCAATCCATGTGTAGGGAAGAGATAAATCCAAATTTGTAAAAAGAAGATACCCAAAAATGAGTAAATGCTCACATAAGGTGAAGAGTTGAAAATGTACAAGGTTTATTAGTAAAAAACTATGAGCAATATTAAAAATATGAGATATTTTGGGTATCCAAAAATGAGTAAATGCTCACATAAGATGAAGAGTTGAAAATGTACAAGGTTTATTAGTAAAAAACTATGAGCAATATTAAAATGATTCCATTATGACACATATGTAAGGAAGGGGAATTCTTTAAAGGAGGTGCATATTTCACATAAGATGAAGAGTTGAAAATGTACAAGGTTTATTAGTAAAAAACTATCAGCAATATTAAAATGATTCCATTGTGACACATATGTAAGGAAGGGGAATTCTTTAAAGGGGGTGCATATTTCACATAAGATGAAGAGTTGAAAATGTACAAGGTTTATTAGTAAAAAAAACTATGAGCAATATTAAAATGATTCCATTATGACACATATGTAAGGAAGGGGAGTTCTTTAAAGGAGGTGCATATTTCACATAAGATGAAGAGTTGAAAATGTACAAGGTTTATTAGTAAAAAAACTATGAGCAATATTAAAATGATTCCATTATGACACATATGTAAGGAAGGGGAGTTCTTTAAAGGAGGTGCATATTTCACATGCTTGAATGAGTTTTAAACTCATAAAAATTGAGATATTTCATCTCTCCTCTCTCCTCATTTAAGTCTAGTTCCAAAAAGTTAGTTTAACTGACCTAAAAATGGTCAAATATTGACCAAACTGATTTAGAAAATTCTAGAATCAGTTTGTTTAGTTAGGAGCTCAATTTTTCCTATAAATAGAAGCCTCCCCCTTGTTGAAAAATAGATAGTGTTTATGCATCGTTACTCTACTCCACCTAAGCCAAGAACTGTGAATTCATTTAATAATTCACTAGTTTTTGGAGCTTCCCTCTTTCTTCAATCCCCATTAGTGGCTCCATCAACATACTTAACCAATTGATTGGTTGGGGGCCTCTACCGTGAACAAAGAATCAAGCAAGTTGTAAGGTAATTAGTGAATATTGATCTTTCTATAATTTCTCAATGTTTCTCTCTTCTCAACCCCTCTCAAGCTTGAGAAGTTTAATTGGTATGGTTTTTTTTTAAATGCTATTGAAGTTTGAATAGTAGTTAAGAGTTACATAATGCTATTGAAGTTAATTTTCATTTATGTTTAAATTCTAATGATTTTTATGTAAATTCTCTCTCTCACTCAAGAAATGGTCATACTCATGACCCATTCTCAATCCAAATCAAGCTTTTCATAAAGCTTTTCCTTAACCTAAGATTAAGCTATGCTTGAGGCCAAATTAATGGCTTTTTTCTATGCTTTTAGTTTATGTATATTAATGATTCAATCCATTATGGATTAATAATCCAATTAGAGATTATTTTAATTATTTCCTTAATGATAAGCATTATCCCTTAGAAAAATTGAGATTTATCAGTCATAGCAGCGGAGCTATGGCAAAATTTTTATAAAAATTATGCATAAAATAATCTCATTCAAAGCATAAAAAGAGGACTTCCTACCATATTCTAGGAATTATCATCCTAGATTAATTGAAAGAATTTCATTACAATCATGGAGAAATTGAATTTTAATATCATGCATAAAGGATAAGTTTTTATATCAAAAGTGTTATTTTTACCATTTTTATTTCATGCATAGAAGTATGCATAATGGATAAATTTTTATATCAAAAGTGTTATTTTTACCATTTTTATTTCATGCATAGAAGTATGCATAATGGATAAATTTTTATATCAAAAGTGTTATTTTTACCATTTTTATTTCATGCATAGAAGTATGCATAATGGATAAATTTTTATATCAAAAGTGTTATTTTTACCATTTTTATTTCATGCATAGAAGTATGCATAATGGATAAATTTTTATATCAAAAGTGTTATTTTTACCATTTTTATTTCATGCATAGAAGTATGCATAATGAATAAATTTTTATATCAAAAGTGTTATTTTTATCATTTTTAATTTTCATGCATAGAAGTATGCATAAAGGAAAAAGTTTTATATCAAAAGTGTTACTTTTATCATTTTTAATTTTCATGCATAGAAGTATGCATAAAAGAAATTTTTTTATATCAAAAGTGTTACTTTTATCATTTTTAATTTTCATGCATAGAAGTATGCATAAAAGAAAATTTTTTATATCAAAAGTGTTACTTTTATCATTTTTAATTTTCATGCATAGAAGTATGCATAAAAGAAAATTTTTATATCAAAAGTGTTACTTTTATCATTTTTAATTTTCATGCATAGAAGTATGCATAAAGGAAAATTTTTTATATCAAAAGTGTTACTTTTATCATTTTTAATTTTCATGCATAGAAGTATGCATAAAGGAAAATTTTTTATATCAAAAGTGTTACTTTTATCATATTGGATTTCATGCATATAGGTATGCATAAAAGATATTCTTTTTATACTAAAAGTGTGATTTTCCTCATAAATGGATTTTATGCTTAACTTAGATGCATAAGAGAAATTCTTTTATTCTAAAAGTGTAATTTCCTACCAAATTGAATTTATGCATAAGAAGATGCATAAAAGATTGATTTTAATTTCAAAAGTGTTAGTCTCCTTAAATGGAATTTATGTATAAATAAATGTGTAGAGAAATCTTATATCAAATATAAGAATTCTCTTTTTAAAAAAAAAAGATATGAAATGTGATAAGATGTGATAAGAGGTGTATGAGATGTGATAAGAATTGATAAGATGCGTATGGAAAGTGATAGGATGTGATAAGAGGTGTATGAGATGTGATAAGAATTGATAAGATGCGTATGGAAAGTGATAGGATGTGATAAGAGGTGTATGAGATGTAAAAAGATGTGATAAGATGTGTATGAGATGTGATAAGATTTGATAAGATGCGTATGGAAAGTGATAGGATGTGATAAGAGGTGTATGAGATGTAAAAAGATGTGATAAGATGTGTATGAGATGTGATAGAATGTGTTAAGATGAGTTAGGATGTGTTAAGATGTATATGGGATGTGTTAGGACGAGAATGGATGTAATATGGTTGTATGAATGTGATGTGGATGTATACATGTAGATGTATATGTATGAATGTGAATGTTGATGTGGATGTGAATGTATGGATGTAGATACGGATGTGTATGTATGTATGTGGATGTGTATGTATGAATAAGGATGTAAAAATGGACGTATGTATATAGATGTGGATGTATGGATGTATGTATGTAGATGTGGATGTATGTATGTAGATGTGGATGTATGGATGTGATTGTGAATGAAGAGGTGGATGTGAATGTATGGATGTAGATACGGATGTGGATGTATGTATGTGAATGTGGATGTATGAATGAGAATATGAAAATGGATGTATGCATGTGAATGTAGATGTATGAATATGAATGTGGATGTGTGGATGTGGAAATGGAGGTATGGATGTATGAATGTAGATGTGGATGTATGCATGTAGATGCGTATGTATGAATGTGAAATTGGATGTATGATGTGGACGTACGAACATGGATATGTATGTAGAATAATGAATATGAAGATGTATGTGAGATAATGTAGTCTATTTGAGTGAATGGATGAGAACGAGTACACACTGAATGGAATGTGGAATAAGTAATGTGGTCCGAGAGTGGATAATATGGAAAGACAAGAGTTCGTTATAGAAACTGTATTTTGTGACTGTTTGTAAATGACTGTTTTATGTCAAGAATGCTGGAGAAGCATTTTGACCGTCTTGAGGATTAAGGTCATGAAGACTGAACTGATAAAGTTGCAACTGCTGACGGAGAGTCAATGGAGGACGTCTCGCGTAGCAAGGTCGATCGAGGTCTTGACCAGCCTCGGTTCGATTTAAATGGTGAGCTTCCGGTACGGTGGATGAGGGACCAAGGAAGCGGCCTATGAGTGAAGCGCTAGGTCACCTGCGAAGGATCCTAGAGGGTGCTGACCATACGGTGCTCGGGCTCTGGGTCACCGAAGATACCCACACGTGCGTCGTGGAAGATATTGGAATAAGGAGTAAGAGTTGTTTTCTGAAACCGGGCATGGATCTGGTTGATTGACCTTGCTGGTCCTCAACAGATGAGTCCATGGCTCTTTTATATGGATCTGTGGGTTGATCTTGCTGATCTTCCACGGAGATTCCATTCTATTATATGAATATATTGCCGGTTACTATGAGCTAGGAACCATGGAAAAGGCCCCTGAGAGAACAGGTTGTGAGCGTTCTGGTTGCCAATGATGCCATAAGTATACTGATGAAAGAATGACTGGAAATAAGGATTCAACCAGAGACTTTGAGGTTTGTCATCAGTGACATAATGGTTTTATTAAAGGATTGTTTTAAAGCTAGTTGATGTTAAGAAAAAGGCAATTTCATATTCGGTGTGTAAGTGGTATGACTAGTTTTATGTTTGCATGAACTTCCGGCTAGGGGGCCTTGGAACTCTTTTCCTTGGTACCCGGGACAAAACCTAACCAAATTCCAAATTGGATCCCATCACCACAGTGGTTGGGCGGTTGGCTAACCCATGGGATCGGATGGGGTTAGGCTGGACTGATGGATCCGTAAATCGAGATTTAATTCTATTATTACGATAGATGAAGTAAATCCCGGATAGAAATTGTTCTATGGATAGGAATCAACGGCTGTGCCTCTTGATGGGAAAAAAAGCGTTGATCCCAATGATCCAAGTGCAAGTTTCTTCCTTGATTTGACCAAGTATCGTTAAAGGTGCAGTCAGATCAGCGTGATTGGTAATGATCTTGACTACGTTAGAGTACAAAGTTATCTGGTGGAATCGCCCATGCTTTCCTGGTAAAGGGAGTTTTTCCGGTTTCGATTTTGGACAAACCGACGGATTAGTCTCTTGTCCGGATATCCGTGGGCGAGGCCCCGAGTGTGGGACCCTGCCTCGCGCAAGAAGTGCTACTTCCGCTGCTAGTACCCCGAATCCGTTGCGCGGTGGGAACAGGGATCTCACAAGTTGATCCTCATTAGCCAAATAGCTCTGATACCAACTGTAAGATCCCTGTCCCCACCGTGCAATGGATTCGGGGTGCTAGCAGCGGAAGTAGCACATCTTGCGCAGGGTAGGGTCCCACACTCGGGCCTCGCCCATGGATATCTGGACAGGTGACTAATTCCTCGATTCTTCCAAACTGAACTTGGAAAAACTTCTCTTGCCCGGAAAGCACGGGCGATTCCACCAGGATAACTTTTCCCTAACGTAGTCAAAAGCCTTAGCTAACTGAGCTCATCTGACCAAACCCGTAAGTCCCATAGTCAGATCAGGGAAAAAGACTGTACTTGGATCATAGAGATCAACACTTTTTTCCTCATTGAGAGGCACACCCGTTGATTCTTTTCCATAGAACAATTTTTGTCTAGGATTTATTTCATCTATCGAACTAAATAGAAATTGAGTCTCGATTTACGGATCCATCAGTCCAGCCTAACCCCATCCAGCCCCATGGGTTAGCCAACCGCCCAACCATTGTAGTGATGGGATCCAATTAGGAATTTGGTTGGGTTTTGTCTCGGGTACCAGGGAAAAGAGTTCCTAGGCCCCCTAGCCAGATGTTCATGCAAACATAAGACTAGTCACACCACTTACACACCCAATATGAAATTTCCTTTTTCAAAGATTCAGTCATCTTTAAAATAATCATTTAATGAAACCATAGTATCACTGATCACAATCCTTCAAAATATCCGGTTGAATCTTAATTTTCAATCATTCCTTCATCAGAGTATCTATGGCATCATTGGCAACCAGAACGCTCACTACCTGTTCTCTCAGGGGCCTTTTCAATAGTTCCTAGCTCATAGTACTGGGCAATATAATCATTTATAAAAATCAAGATGGAATCTCCGTTGAAGATCAGCAAGATCAACCAACAGATCCATATAAAAGAGCCATGGACTCATTCATTAAGGACCAGCAAGGTCAATCAACCAGATCCATGCCCGGTTTCAGAAAACAACTCTTACTCCAAGCATGTGAAATAGGCGCCTCCTTCATGAGGGAAATTCCCCCATGTAGAGGTGTCAAAAATGCATCATTACTTCTAAATATCTCCCTTTTTTAACTATTAACCTTGTCCTTATAGTCAACTCTTCATCTTATGTGAATATTTACTCATTTTTAGGGGATTTTTCTTTTATTTCTTCATTTATCTTCTCCCTACATTTGGATGTCTTCTCCCTACATTTGGATGAATCTTATTGGTCCATATGAACCTTAATTTAAAATTTTGAAAAAATTTTCACCCCCAGGATAATGCCTCTTGAACAGATTATACTTAATTTCTAATGCACCTTCTGAAATTCTTTTTGAACTTCTATTTCAAGGGAACTTATTTTAATAAGATAAGATATTTTTCTATCCAAAAATATTTAAAAGCTGAATTACCACTCTCTAGAAGATTTTCTCTCTCTAGGCCAAAACTGGTAGAAACAAGATCTTTTATATTTTTGAAGAGGGGATTGATTACAGGGGAAGATATTGGACATCATGAGGGGCTGGGGGAGGAATCTTACATTCTACCCCACTTAAAAAACGCGAGATGTCCTCATCTCGCAGGTGGATTACGATCTTTTTCATCATCTTCTTCTTCTTCAATCACTTCTAGCGTTGCTGCCTTGGAAGTGGACGGCCGATTTGGGAACAACTCTCTTTGACTTCCCCTATTCTGAGGTGGAGGTCTTGCATTACTTTGGACTGAAACTGCAAGTTGGATTGATGGTCTACCTCTGGGATTTCCTTGATTTTGGCGGATAGAATCCTGATTACTCTGGAAGGAAGAGGCTGGAGTCTGGAATCTTGACCCTTGATTTCCCTGCCTTGAAAGCCTTGATCCAAAAGGAGTTGGGCAATCCATACTGCAATGTCCAAATCCTTGATAGTTATAGCATTTCACTCTCTTGTTCAAGGCTCTTGTTCAAGGGTGGAACTTTTGAAGTTGAAATCCAGGGAATTGAGTTTCGGGAAAAGGACATTTCTTCCATTCTAGAACTTCCCATATCCTGGGTTTGACCCTGATATCTCTTAGGCGGAGGAAGGTTGGAATCACCTTCTCGAAATAAAAACCTTTTGAAAGGTGATGGTGCTGGCTTTGGTGAGACTTTGACATCAAAGGCTTTGGCGAAATCCTTCGCCATCCGAACTGCTTCGGCCATGGAAATAGGTTTGGCATTCTTGACTAAAGTATCTAATTCCCCGAATGAACCTGGCCATCAGCTTCTCTTCATCCAATTGAGGGGAATATTTAAGGAGAAGTGCAAAAGCCTGATGGTACTCTTCAATTTTTTGGGTTTCCTGCTTTAGTTCCAAGAACTCATTCATCTTAGTTTCAAGAAAGCCTAGGGGACAAAACCTCTTTCTGAGGTAAGCCTTGAGATCGGTCCAGGTTTGGGTATTTCGGTCAAGACGGTTTGTCTCATAGTGGTTTTTCCATGCCACTCTAGCTGTCTCCACTATCTTTAACCTTGCAAGAGCCATTTTGCTCTTCTCATTGTACCCGGTGACATCGAAGTATTCTTCCATTGATTCGATCCACTTCTCCATAGCCTCACCCAAGTTTTCCCCTTCACCCTTGAAAGGTCCAGGCTGCAAACTATGACGAGTTTTACGAACATCCAAGTCGAGCTCTTCTTCATCGAGTTGGGGGTTAACATTTCTACCACGACGACCTCGATCCATGTTCCTATCAATACGAAAATTCTTGTTAAGTCTCTTTATTTATGATTCAATCCAATTTTTGATTCAATTGATTCCGGGGTTCTCTAAATAGGTCGGCTCCCCACAGAGTCAGGGGTAAAGATGCTCATATAGAACGCATTATTAGTTAACAATTCATTCAGAATTATCTCATTCATATCTTTAACACAATAATGGTCCATCAAACTGAATTTTTTTATCTAAACAATCCTCCATGGGGATTTCAAATTTTCATATTTTTAATTTATCAACCCTTAAACTTGATCTACTGATCAAAAGTTAACAGTAGTAATCTGGCAGCACAATCCACTAATCTCATAGTGATTGGCTGAAGTCATTAACGTCATTCTAGCTACGAACATTATCACAGGGACTCGTCCCACTCCTCCTCATTGTGGTTTTGCTTGGCTTATTACATTTCAACCAAATTTCAGGAATCATCATTTTTCAATTAGAATCCAAATAATTTATCAATTCACAACCAGAATTTAAAAATCATATCAACCACATTCGAATTCATCATCTGGATAGCATTAATGCTTATAATTCCAAGTCTTAGATTTACTCGTATATACTGCCAGTAAAGAGCTGCAGTTATACCCTCAGTATATACGGGTAATCATGGTCCTTGGAATTATAAGGTAAAAACCATCATGTCTAGGCCTCAAGCAAGTCAGGGATTTCATACAATTGCGGTACTTCCATCTAAAGACCCAATTACCAATTTACGAATTTTAGTTTGAATATCAAATTGTATGAATTTTATCACACAATTACAACCTTTTAGTGCTTCTTGATAAATTTTTGACATATTTGGCTTCTCGGTGGATCCTCATTAGCCAAATAGCTCTGATACCAACTGTAAGATCCCTGTCCCCGCCGTGCAATGGATTCGGGGTGCTAGCAGTGGAAGTAGCACATCTTGCACAGGGCAGGGTCCCACACTCGGGGCCTTGCCCATGGATATCCGGACAGGTGACTAATTCCTCGATTCTTCCAAACCGAACTCGGAAAAACTTCTCTTGCCCGGAAAGCACGGGCGATTCCACCAGGATAACTTTTCCCTAACGTAGTCAAAAGCCTTAGCTAACTGAGCTCATCTGACCGAACCCGTAAGTCCCATAGTCAGATCAGGGAAAAAGATTGTACTTGGATCATAGAGATCAACGCTTTTTTCCTCATTGAGAGGCGGCATAGCCGTTGATTCTTTTCCATAGAACAATTTTTGTCTAGGATTTACTTCATCTATCGAACTAAACAGAAATTGATTCTCGATTTACGGATCCATCAGTCCAGCCTAACCCCATCCAGTCCCATGGGTTAGCCAACCGCCCAACCACTGTAGTGATGGTATCGAATTAGGAATTTGGTTAGGTTTTGTCCTGGGTTCCCAGGACCCCTAGCCGGATGTTCATGCAAACATAAGACTAGTCACACCACTTACACACCCAATATGAAATTGCCTTTTCACAGATTCAGTCATCTTTAAAATAATCATTTAATAGTATCACTGATCACAATCCTCCAAAATATCCGGTTGTATCTTAATTTCCAATCATTCCTTCATCAGAGTATCTATGGCATCATTGGTAGCCAGAATGCTCACTACCTGTTCTCTCAGGGGCCTTTTCAATAGTTCCTAGCTCATAGTACCGGGTAATATAATCACTTATAAAAATCAAGATGGAATCTCCGTTGAAGATCAGCAAGATCAACCAACAAATCCATATAAAAGAGCCATGGACTCATTCGTTTGAGGACCAGCAAGGTCAATCAACCAGATCCATGCTCGGTTTCAAAAAACAACTCTTACTCCTTATTCCAATATCTTCCACGACGCACGTGTGGGTATCTTCGGCGACCCAGAGCCCGAGCACCGTATGGTCAGCACCCTCTAGGATCCTTCGCAGGTCACCTAGCGCTTCACTCATAGGCCGCTTCCTTGGTCCCTCATCCACTATACCGGAAGCTCACCATTTAAATCGAACCGAGGCAACAGGTCAAGACCTCGGTCGACCTTACTACGCAAGACGTCCTCCATTGACTCTCTGTACAGCAGTTGCAACTTTATCACAGGTAGGTCTTCACGACCACATTCTCAAGAGAGTCAAAATGCTTCCCCAGCATTCTTGACATAAAAAAGTCATTTACAAACAGATCACAATTACAGTTTCTATAATGAATTCACATCTTTCCAGTTTGTTCCACATCAATCCATATTATTTAACACAAACCCAATTCATAAGTGTATCTATTCTTGACCGGATACATCATTTTCCATCCCATCTCATCAGATTCATTCACTTCACATAACATCCATTCCTATCTTTCTTAATTTACATTACGTCTCATCACATCCATTCCTATCATTTTCCATCCCATCTCATCAGATTCATTCACTTCACATAACATCCATTCCTATCTTTCTTAATTTACATTACGTCTCATCACATCCATTTCTCATTACATCTCATTCGTTCACATATTATATTATTCATTTCACATTCTGATTCACTTGACATCTCGTCTCATCCATTCGTTCATATCGACTTCATATCCATTCACATACATATTCGCATTCATATGTCCACATCCACATCCACATTCATACATCCACATCCACATTCACATTCATACATCCACATCCACATCCATACATCCATTTCCACATCCACATCCATACATCCATTTTCACATCCACATTCATACATTCACATCCACATTCACATTCATACATCCACATCTACATCCACATTCATACATCCACATCCACCTTCATACATTCACATCCCCATTCACATTCATACATTCACATCCACATTCACATTCATACATCCACATCTACATCCACATTCATACATCCACAACCACATCCATACTTCCTTTCCCACATCCGCATTCATACCTTCACATCCCCACTCACATTCATACATCTACAACCGCACCAATACATCCATATCCACTTTCCACATCCTCATCTCTATTCACATACATCCACATCCACATTCCATATCTACATCATTTCTTTCACATACATATAACTACATCCATTCTTTCACATACATACATCTCCATCTATTCATCGTTCATTTTCATCTATCTGATTCGTTTCACATCCTCATATCTATTTATAGAATACAAGAGAATTCTCATTTTTTATATAAGATTTCTTTACGCTTCTATTTATGCATAAATTCCATTTTAAGGAGAAAAACACTTTCGAAATAAAAATCAATCTTTTATGCATCTTCCTATGCATAAATTCATTTTAAATGAGAATGACACTTTTGAATTAAAAATCAATCTTTTATGCATCTTTCTATGCATAAAATCAAAATTGACGAAAATAACTCTTTTGAACTAAAAATAGATTTCTTTATGCATCTTTCTATGCATAAAATTAAAATTGATGAGAATAACACTTTTGGATTAAAATAAATTCTTTATGCATCTTTCCATTCATAAATCCAATTTAGTAGGAATTACACTTTTAGAATAAAAGAGTTTCTCTTATGCATCTAATTTAAGCATAAAATCATTTATCATCAAAATCACACTTTTATTATAAAAATATCTTTTATGCACCCATTTATGCATAAAAATAAATTATGATAAAAGTAACACTTTTACAATAAAATAATAATCTTTTATGCATACCTCTATGCATGAAAATCAAATATGATAAAAGTAACACTTCTACAATAAAATAATAATCTTTTATGCATACCTCTATGCATGAAAATCAAATATGATAAAAGTAACACTTTTACAATAAAATAATAATCTTTTATGCATACCTCTATGCATGAAAATCAAATATGATAAAAGTTACACTTTTACAACAATAAAATAATAATCTTTCATGCATACCTCTATGCATGAAAATCAAATATAATAAAAGTAACACTTTTACAATAAAATAATAATCTTTTATGCATACCTCTATGCATGAAAATCAAATATGATAAAAGTAACACTTTTACAATAAAATAATAATCTTTTATGCATACCTCTAAAATCAAATAATAATGAAAGTAATACTTTTATTAGATTCTTCCCCCAGCCTTCGAGGTATACAGGAGTAAGAACCTCCCTTTCTGATCTTATAATTATTCTGTCTCTAAAATAAAAGAAAGATTTTGTTTAAAAAAGGAAGAACCTTTCCCCATAATACTTCTCAAGAGTCCCACGTGTTTTAAGGATTCAGAACAATGAGTTTAGAAGTGAGAATCGATGTTTTGGATATCAAGGTTTTGGTCTTCATTCGAGTACGGCCCAAAAGAAGTTCTTTATCTCTTGGGAAGTATAAGAAATTATCTCCCAGATATTGTGGACCAAAGAAAGTAGGTGATTTAGCTTACGAACTTCTTTTATCTCCTCGTCTCAAAATTCTTAATGCCTTCTATAGAAAAATGTGCCAAACCCAAATCATGGAAAGACGGTAAAACTTCAGTGACAAGTTACCGTTGGCTTCTAAGTTACGCTAGCTCCTTCCTTTATATAAGTCGTAACTTTTACTTGTCGCTCACAGTAATCTTACTCCCATCGATCTCCTTTCTTCTTAATCTCCTTCATGGCTTGGCAACAAGAATTAGTTTTATCCATGATGATTTCTCACCTTCAAGACGCAAGCGAGTCTGTGAAGAAAGATTTTATAGAACAGTATGAGCGCTCACTTTTTCCTCACTTGGGAACTTCTGTAGCTCAGACCAAATGGCGGACCTATCAAGACATAACTAGGGTAACACCCTGGGGTCAACAGCACTTTCGTAACAATGTCCGCTTGGCCATGGTTATTGAAGCCTTGGGTTTGGGTCCCCGATACTACTGCGTCATGAGATCAAGGCATCTTGGGTTTTCTGAGCGAGTCTTCTTACTGGCGTGTTTTCTTCCTCATCAGAAGATATGCCTTTACCCCATTTTTGGCTTGCCTCTCAGAGGTCCTTTTGTTAGATCACCTCATACCACTGAGATAGGTGCGGCAATAACCAACAGAATTATTCCCATAGATGAGTTACCTTATACGTGCGCAGCTTGTGAGTGCTGCTTTTGTGGTCATATGATGGACGGGCTTATGGAAGTGTAAAGAGTTCTTCTATCTTTACTATATATGTTTCAAGAATGAATAAAGTTTAAAATTTTGTTCTTATCTCGAATCTTACTCTCTTTGTTTGAGACTTTTTTTTTGTGGTTAATCTTAATTAATTTTTCTCTAAGTCTCATATTCGTGCATCTTGTGAAATTATCCCAAGTTTGCGAGATGAGGACATCTCGCGTTTTTCAAGTGGGAGTGAATGTAAGATTCCTCCCCAGTCTCTCAAAATGTCCAGCATATTCTCCTGTAATCAATTCCCTTTTCTGAAATATAAGAGATCTTGTCTCTGCTTGTTGTTTTGGCATAGAGAGAGAAAATATTCTAGAGAGAGAATATTTAGATTATGAATATTTTTGGATAGAAAAATAACTCATCTTATTAAAATAAGTTCCCTTGAAACAGAAATTCAAAAAGAACTTTCCAATGTGCAATTAGAATTAATTGAAAGTGGATATGAAGGACCTTAGCCTAAGGGTCTAGATTTTCAGAAATTTTTGGATTATGGTCCAATTAAGGTTCCTATGGGCCAATAGCATCAATCCATGTGTAGGGAGGAGATAAATCCTATTTGTAAAAGAAGATACCCAAAAATGAGTAAATACTCACATAAGATAAAGAGTTGAATATGTACAAGGTTTATTAGTAAAAAACTATGAGTAATATCAAAAAAATGAGATAAATTGAGTATCCAAAAATGAGTAAATGCTCACATAAGATGAAGAGTTGAATATGTACAAGGTTTATTAGTAAAAAACTATGAGCAATATTAAAAATATGAGATATTTTGGGTATAATCATTCCATTTTGACACATATGTAAGGAAGGGGAATTCTTTAAAGGAGGTGCATATTTCACATGCTTGAATGAGTTTTAAACTCTAAAATAATGTGATATTTTTATCTCTCCTCTCTCTTGAACCAAACCAAATCAAAATGGAACCAAACCGAATCAAAAAGTAACCAAACTAGGTCTAAATCTAGTCCAAATTCAACCAAACTGAATTTGGAAAATTCTAGAATTCAGTTAGCTTTGGTTAGAGCTTCCCTCTCCTATAAATAGAACATGAGTCCTTTGAAAAAAGGGAGAAGAATTTTACTATACTAGAGTTATGCTGAAATAATGCTAGTTTCTACTATTCTCTAAAATTCTCTCCAAATTGAAGAAATTGGAACTTCCCTCTTTCTTCAATCCCCATTGGTGGCTCTATCAACATACAAAACCAATTGATTGGTTGGGAGCCTCTACCGTGAATAAAGAATCAAGCAAATTGTAAGGTAAGTATGGTGAATTTTGATCTTTTCTATAATTTCTCAATGTTTCTCTCTTCTCAACCCCTCTCAAGCTTGAGAAGCTTAATTGGTATGGTTTTTGAATGCTATTGAAATTAATTGATTAATGATAGTAAAGAATTACATAAATTTTCATTTATGTTTAATTCTAATGGCTTTTTCTCTCTCTCACTTAAGAAATAGTCATACTCATGACCCATTCTTAATCCAAATGAAGCTTTTCATAAAGCTTTTTCTTAATCCAAGATTAATCTATGCTTAAGAACAAATTAATAGTTTTTTTATCTATACTTTTAGTTTATGTATTCCATGATTATTTTTTATTCAATCCATTAAGGGTTGATGATCCAATTAGGAATCATTCTAATCATTCCCTTAGAGATAAGTCTTATCTTTTAAAATAATTGAGATTTATCAGTTATAGTAGCGGAGCTATGGCAAAATTTTATAAAAATTTACACATAAAATAATTTCATTCAAAGCATGAAAAGAGGATTTCCTACCATATTCTAGGAATTATCATCCTACATTAATTGAAAGAATTTCATAGTAATCATGGAAAAATTAAATTTCTATATTATACATAAAAGATAAATTTTTTATTATAAAAGTGTTACTTTTAGCATAATTGAAATTCATGCATAGAGGTATGCATAAAAGATGAATATTTTATTATAAAAGTGTTACTTTTAGCATAATTGAATTTTATGCATAAGAGGTATACATAAAAGATGAATATTTTATTATAAAAGTGTTACTTTTAGTATAATTAAATTTTGTGCATAGAGGCATGCATAAAAGATAAATATTTTATTATAAAAGTATTACTTTTAGCATAATTAAATTTCATGCATAGAAGTATGCATAAAAGATAAATATTTTATTATAAAAGTGTTACTTTTAGCATAATTGAAATTCATGCATAGAGGTATGCATAAAAGACAAATATTTTATTATTTTACT
This sequence comes from Cibotium barometz, assembly GCF_041138505.1. Lineage (NCBI taxonomy): Eukaryota > Viridiplantae > Streptophyta > Polypodiopsida > Cyatheales > Cibotiaceae > Cibotium > Cibotium barometz. Next base: position 17,024,821 of record NC_141079.1, read on the forward strand.
ATAAAATTGTAAAGAAAAAAAATGATTATTTTATTATAAAAATGTTATTTTCATCATATTGAATTTTGTGCGTAGAAATGAAAAAAATAAATAAATTATTATTTTATTATAAAAATATTACAAAAAATGATTATTTTATTATAAAAATAGTATTTCATCATATTGAATTTCATGCATAGAAATGAAAAAAAAAATTATTATAAAAATATTACCAAAAAATGATTATTTTATTATAAAAGTGTTACTTTTATCACAATTGAAATTCTTGCAAAGAGGTATGCATAAAAGATGAGTTAAGATGTATACGAGATGAGTTAGGATGTGATAAGATGAGTTAGGATGTGATAAGATGTATATGAGATGAGTTAGGATGTGATAAGATGAGTTAGGATGTGATAAGATGTATATGAGATGAGTTAGGATGTGATAAGGGGTGTATGAGATGTGATAAGATGTGAGAAGATGCATATGAGATAAGTTAGGATGTGATAAGAAGAGTTAAGATGTGATAAGATGTGTATGGGATGAGATAAGAAGTGTATGTGATGAGATAAGATGAATATGGGTTGTGATAGGGTGAGAATGGATGTGATGAAAAAGAATAGATGAGAAGGCGTATGGGGTTATATGAATGGGAATGAGGAAATGGATGTATGTATGTGGATGTATGGATGTATGCATGTGGATGTAGATACAGGTATGGATGTGAATATATGATATGTGATGTGAAGAAATTTGAAGTGATGAGATGGAAAATGATGGGATGGGATGAGTACACATATAACTGGAATGTGGAATAAGCAATGTGGATTGATGAGAGATAATGTGGAAAACTGAGAGTTAATATAGAAACTGTATTTTGTGAGTGTTTGTAAATGCTGTTTGTAAATGACTGTTTTATGTCAAGAATGCTGGGAAAGCATTTTGACCATCTTGTGATTAAGGTCGTGGAGACCTAACTGATAAAGTTGCAACTGCTGACGGAGAGTCAATGGAGGACGTCTTGCGTAGCAAGGTCGGCCGTTCTTGACCAGCCTCGGTGCGATTAAAATGGTGAGCTTCCGGTACGGTGGATGAGGGACCAAGGAAGCGGCCTATGAGTGAAGCACTAGGTTACCTGCAAAGGATCCTAGAGGGTGCTGACCATACGGTGCTCGGGCTCTGGGTCTCCCAGGACACCCACGCGTGCGTCGAGGAAGATATTGGAACAAGGAGTAAGAGTTGTTTTCTGAAACCGGGCATGGATCTGGTTGATTGACCTTGCTGGTCTTCAATGGATGAGTCCATGGCTCTTTTTATGGATGTGTTGGTTGATCTTGCTGATCTTCAACAAGAGTCCATCTTGATTTTTATAAGTGATTATATTGCCGAGTATTATGGGCTAGGAACTATTGAAAAGGCCCCTAAGTGGACAGGTGGTGAGCGTTCTAGTTGCCAATGATGCCATAGATACTTTGATGAAGGAATGATGGGAAATTTGAGAATCAACCGGATAAATTGGAAGACTGTGATCAGTGGTACTAAAGGATTGTTTTAAAGTTAGCTGATGCTGAGAAAAAGGCAATTTCATATTGGGTGTGTAAGTGGTGTGCCTAATTTTATGTTTGCATGAACTTCCGGCTAGGGGGCCTTGGAACTCTTTTCCTTGGTACCCGCGACAAAACCTAACCAAATTCCAAATTGGATCCCATCACTACAGTGGTTGGGCGGTTGGCTAACCCATGGGATCAAATGGGGTTAGGCTGGACTGATGGATCCGTAAATCAAGACTCAATTTTTGTTATTACGATAGATAAAGTAAATCCCGGATAGTAATTATTCTATGGATAGGAATCAACGGCTGTGCCTCTTGATGGGGAAAAAAGCGTTGATTCCAACGATCCAAGTGCAAGTTTCTTCCTTGATCCGGACGAGTACCTTTATAGGTGCAATCGGATCAGCTTGATCAGTAATGGTCTTGACTACGTTAGAGTAAAAAGTTATCCTGGTGGAATCGCCTGTGCTTTCCGGGTAAGGGAAGTTTTTCCGAGTCCGGTTTTGGAAAAACCGACGCATTAGTCTCTTGTCCGGATATCCATGGACGAGGCCCCGAATGTGGGATCCCTATCCCGCGCGAGAAGTGCTACTTCCGCTGTCAGCACTCCGAATCCATTGCACGGTGGGGACAGGGATCTTACAGTTGGTATCAGAGCATTTGGCTAATAAAGATCAACTGAGAAACCAAATATGTCAAAAATTTATCAAGAAGCACAAAAAGGTTGTAATTGTGTGATATAATTCATACAATTTGATATTCAAACTGAAATTTGTAATTTGGTAATTGGGTCTTCAGATGGAAATATCGCAATTATATAGAATCCCTGGCTTGCTTGAGGCCTAGACATGATGGTATTTATCTTATAATTCCAAGGGCCGTGACTACCGTATATACCGAGAGTATAACTGCAGCTCTTTACTGACAGTATATACGAGTAAATCTAAGACTTGAAATTATAAGCGTTAATGCTATCCATATGATGAATTTGAATGTGGTTGATATGATGTTTAATTCTATTTGAGAATTGATGAATTGATTTGGATTCTGATTGAAAAATGATGATTTCTGAAATTTAGTTGAAATGTAATAAGCTGAGCGAAACCACAATGAGGATGAATGGGACAAGTCCCTGTGATGATATTCATAACAGGAATGATGATAATGATTTCAGCAAGTCACTATGAGATTAGTGGATTGTGTTGTCAGATTGCTACTGTTAACACTTGACTCGGTAGATTAAGTTAAGTGATGACAAATTGAGAACTTGCTTAAATGAAATTCCCATGTCAGAAGGGAATTTTTCGGTCTAATGGACCATTATCGTGTTAAAGATATGAATGATATGATTTGAATGAATTGTTATTTAATGATGAGTTCTATTTAAGGGATAATTATCCCTGTATTCTGTTGGGTTGACCAGAATATAAGGAACCCCAAAATAAATTGGATCTTAAGAAAAAGAGTTGTCCTCTACTTTGCGAGATGAGGACATCTCACACTTTTCAAGTGGGGTAGAATGTAAGATTCTTCCCCCAGCCTTCGAGGTATACAGGAGTAAGAACCTCCCTTTCTGATCTTATAATTATTCTGTCTCTAAAATAAAAGAAAGATTTTGTTTAAAAAAGGAAGAACCTTTCCCCAGAGTACTTCTCAAGAGTCCCACGTGTTTTAGGGATTCAGAACAATGAGTTTAGAAGTGAGAATCGATGTTTTGGATATCAAGGTTTTGGTCTTCATTCGAGTATGGCCCAAAAGAAGTTCTTTATCTCTTAGGAAGTATAAGAAGTTATCTCCCAGATATTGTGGACCAAAGAAAGTAGGTGATTTAGCTTACAAACTTCTTTTATCTCCTCGTCTCAAAATTCTTAATGCCTTCTATAGAAAAATGTGCCAAACCCAAATCATGGAAAGACGGTAAAACTTGTTGAGATATCGAGCTCGTCTAGTGAGGCGGTGGCCACTGATGACCCGCCTGGGGGATAGGCCCCACATTTACACCACTGGCATGGTTGGTGAGATCATGGGAGATATGCGGCCAGTGGGATGACAGGCTGTGTGACAGCCATTCTAGAGACTGGCATAGTTATAGCGCCAGCTCATTTAGTCGGGTTCACACTATAGAGAACCCGTGTATGTATTGGTTGAGTACCTTTCATATTGTGAGTACTCTTATTCTTGTGTATGGTGTGTTGAGTGTTGAGTAGAGAAGAAGAAGATTTTTAGCCCGTGTGTGTGTGTGTGCTTGCAAGAGCTCAAGCTCTCTTCCCCCCTGCATCTTTTGATGGTATCAGAGCCTGGTTTGTGCTAAGGGCTGAGCTGCAAGCAAGAGAACCATAGGAAGCGGTATGAGGGTAAGAGCTTCAACTACTCTTCCCTATTTGTGTTGGTGACTACACCCTTGTCGGGAGCTCTACGGGAGGCACCGGCAAACGGTCTCTGATTGAGGAGCTTTCTTCGCGGGAGTAAAGCTATAGGGCAACTATACAGTCCTATCGGACTATAATTTACGGGCCGAAAACGCGTTTCGGGCGCGTCTGGACCTCTGTTTTTCAGAAAGCAGGCGATTTCGAGCACTGCGGGTAAGTCATCGATTCTCTGCAGAACTCTGTTTTAAGAACTGCAGGAAGACAGATTGACTGTGCAGACACTGTGGGTGCTGCAAAGAGGTCTACAGTTGCCATTGGGTGTATGTATGCACATTGAAGTCACTGTTGGCGACATTTGAGAGTACTATAGTACCGCTGTGCAGAAAATACAGCAGTTTGTGCAGAAAAACTAGAGTGCAGTTTCTGGTAAAGTTGTGTGTTTGGCAAGATGTCAAATGATGGGATAACTCAGATTGTGGCTGAGAAGCTTGATAAGAATAACTTCCATGCTTGGAGGTTCAGGCTGACGAACTTCCTGATGGGAAAAGGCTATTGGGACTACATAGAAGGTGAGCATGAAGAGGCACCAGAGATACCGGATATAAATCCGACTGCTGCAGATGTGAAAGAGTTTAAAGACTAGAACCAAGGAGCCAGGAAGGTTATGTATTGGCTATCCATTAGTATACAGGACACCATGATTGGGCACATTCAGGATGCCAAGTCTCCCAAGGAGGCATGGGACACCTTGGTAAAGCTCTATGAAACAAATACCAAGGCACGTAAGATACAATTGAAGAATGAACTTCATACTGTGGAGAAAAAGAGCATGTCTGTGAATGACTATGCGTTGAAGATAAAGGGTATTGTGGAATCCCTTGCATCTATTGGCTATCCATTAGTATACAGGACACCATGATTGGGCACATTCAGGATGCCAAGTCTCCCAAGGAGGCGTGGGACACCTTGGTAAAGCTCTATGGAACAAATACCAAGGCACGTAAGATACAGTTGAAGAATGAACTTCATACTGTGGAGAAAAAGAGCATGTCTGTGAGAATGACTATGCGTTGAAGATAAAGGGTATTGTGGAATCCCTTGCATCTATTGGTGTGTCAGTAGATGATGATGACAAGGTGGAAGTCTGTCTACGTGGTCTGGGCCACAATACAAGGCGTTTAAGACGTCTATTCAGACTCGGGAAAACATTCCCAACTTTACAGATTTGGTGTCCATGCTGATTATCGAAGAGAAGAACTTGGGTGAAGACCAACAGTCTTCACAAAGCAAAAACAGTTCAGAGCAACAGGCCTTCTACACGAGTTCAGGAAGAGGACAAGGTAGAGGAGGCCGTGGACGCGGTCAAGGAGGTGGCCGAACAGGTAATCAGAATTATGGGCAGCAGCAGCAGCAACAACAACAGTCCCAGAATCAACAACAACAACAACACGCAGGTGGAAGAGGCACATTCAGAGGCAGGGGGAGTCAAAGAGGCCATGGAAATTGGCAAAGGCAATATAATGATGCACGTGAATGCTATTATTGTGGTAAGCCTGGACATGTGCAGTTAGAATGTTATAAGAAGCAGGCTGACATGCAAAATGGAAAAGTGCAGCAAAACAACTATGCATCCTCAAGCAGAAATAATGAGGATAATGAAACGTTGTTTGTTATGCAGCATGTTGTGAATGCCATGTCTGAAAATGTTGATGCAGCACAAAAAGATAATGTATGGTATGTGGATTCAGGCGCTTCGAACCACATGACGAGTCATGGGGAGTGGTTCAAGGAGATGAAAAACCCGGAAAGACTAGGTTTTGTGGAAACAGGGGATGACACTGCTCATCCAATTGCCCACGTTGGAGATGTGCCATTGTCTATGCAGGATGGCAAAGTGAAGTACCTTGTAGATGTACTTCATGTACCGAACATAACAAAGAATCTGGTTTCAGTTGGCCAGATGATTGAGCAGGGGTTGTAGGTTCGGTTTAACCTCGATGGTTGTTATGTCGAAGACTTCAAAGACAAGTGCAGGTTGGTTGCAAAAGACAACAGAGTGAGCAGAATGTTTACGTTGAATGTAGACATGCCTGAAATGAGTGCTGCGATGTTTGCAAATGGTTCAGGAATTGTTGCAGACATAGACATATGGCATAAACGAATTGGACATGTGAATGTGCAGAGATTGAAGTCTATGCAGACAAAAGGAATTGTGACAGGGCTGCCAAAATTTAAAGTGGAAGGTATGCATAAAATCTGTGAAGCATGCCAATTTGGAAAGCAAACAAAGCATGTGTTTCCACGTAATAGATATGTGAGCAGAAATGCACTAGATGTTGTGCATTCAGATGTATGGGGTCCTACGAAGACCATATCTATGGGAGGCTGCAGGTATTATGTGACTTTCATTGATGACCACACAAGGAAAGTGTGGGTATATTTCATGAAAGAGAAGAGTGAGGTGTTCACTCACTTTCAAAATTTCAGAGTTTTGGTTGAAAAGCAAACAGGGAAATATGTGAAGTGCCTAAGGTCAGATGGAGGGGGAGAGTATTTCTCCAATGAGTTCTCTGAATTTTTGAAGAAGAATGGTATTTGGAGACAGTTTACATGCAGATACACTCCGCAGCAAAATGGAGTTGCTGAGCGGAAAAACAGGCACATTGCTGAGATTGCGCGAGCATTGTGGAAGAGAAGAATATGTCGCATTGCTATTGGGCTGAGGCTGTTTCTACAGCAGTATACATTATGAACAGGACTCCAACTGCAGCCATACATGATGTAACTCCAGAGGAGAGGTTTACTGGCAGAAAACCAGATTTGTCTCATCTGAAAGTTTTTGGATGCATTGCATATGTGCATGTGCCAGATGAGCTGAGAACTAAGCTGGATCCGAAAGCTGAAAAATGTGTGTTTATTGGATATTCCCTTGAGAAAAAGGGATACAGGTGTTATAACCCTGCTACACGTGAGTTGAGGGTAAGCAGGGATGTTGTCTTTGATGAGATGAGCAGCTGGTATGCTGCTGAAAAAGAAGCTATTGGGGCTGATGAGTGGAAGTGTGGTTGCACAGAATGCAGGTCAGCAATCACAGTCTTTGAGTAGACCAGGAGAGTCCTCATCTAGTGGGTCTGTTGATAGACCATGGAGTGGTAGGCTGCGTCATAATACCAGTCCTGCAAATGTGATTACTACATCACGTAAAGGAAATGAGAAAGTGGTTGAGCCCCTTGGTATGCCTGACATTTCTGCAGGGCATTCTCATGTTGATGGAGAGTCTAGTGGCTCAGATATGAGCCTTGATGAGGAGCTTGGGATCCCAGCTATGAGAACACCAGGTGTAAAGAAGGCTATGGAGGCCATGAATGAAAAGCTGCGAAGATCAGGGAGAGTGAAGAACCCTGTGCAGAGATTTACATATGATGGTTATGTGGCACATCACTATGCATATATGGCAAAGGTTGTGCAGGTTGTTGAACCCACATGCATTGATGAGGCTGTTGGAAATGTGTATTGGGAGAAAGCTATGGATGAGGAGATGGATGCACTATATGGAAATGAAACTTGGGATTTAGTGCAATTGCCTGAAGGCAAGAAAACCATTGGATGCAAGTGGGTGTACAAAGTTAAACATAACAGTGATGGAAGCATAAACAGGTACAAGGCTAGATTGGTAGCCAAAGGATATACGCAGACATATGGGATTGATTATGAGGAAACTTTCAGCCCAGTTGCCAAGATGGCAACGGTGAGAGTTGTGATAGCAGTGGCTGCGTCAAAGCAATGGTCTTTACATCAGATGGATGTAAAGAATGCATTCTTGCATGGGGATTTGCAAGAAGAGGTGTATATGTTGCAGCCACCTCGTTATGAGGATGTGGGTCACCCCGAGCATGTTTGCAGGTTGAAGAAAGCCTTGTACGGCTTAAAGCAAGCACCAAGAGCATGGTCTGACAAGATTTCTGAATATCTTGTCACTATTGGCTTTCATGTAGCCAATGCAGATTTATCATTATATGTGAGACATGGTGATAGAGGAGTTGTGCTTGTTGTCATCTATGTAGATGACTTGATCATTACGGGGGACCATGATGCAGAGATCTTTGATGTAAAGATCTTGCTTAGACAGAAGTTTGAGATGAAGGATCTGGGGGAGCTCAGATATTTCTTGGGCATTGAGGTGATTAGGTCACCACATGGTATTGGATTACTACAGAGACAGTATGGCTTAGACATGTTGTCCAAGTATGGTATGACAGGCTGTAAGCCTATTTTTGTGCCATTGGATCAGAATGGCAAGTTGAGTGCAGATTCAGGAGAGATCTTGGAGGATCCTACTATGTACAGACGCATAGTAGGAAGTTTGATCTACATGACGATCACCAGACCAGATTTGAGCTATGCTGTTGGGTTGGTGAGTTAGTTTATGCAGGTTCCACGGAAACCGCATTTGGATGCAGTGAGACGCATACTGAGGTATGTGAAGTCTACTTTGCATTGTGGACTATTCTATGAGACTGGGACAGAGATATGTGTACATGGGTACACAGATGCTGATTGGGCTGGTAGTATCTCAGATAGACGATCTACCAGTGGATTCATGTTTTCTTTGGGGAGTGCTGCTGTGACTTGGAGCAGCAAGAAGCAGCCTACGGTTGCTCTATCGAGTACGGAGGCCGAGTACAGAGGAGCTGCTATGGCAGCATGTGAGGTAGCTTGGTTGAGAAAGCTACTTGCAGATTTGGGTCTATCAGTGGATAGACAAGTTATCATTTTTTGTGACAACATTAGCAGTATACAGTTGGCCAGGAACCCAGTCTTTCATGCTCGTATGAAGCACATAGAGGTCCACTACCACTTCGTCAGAGAGAAGGTCTTAGCAGGAGACCTTGACCTTGTTTATGTTAGCACAGAGGATCAGGTAGCTGACATCTTCACCAAAGCATTGGGTACAGAAAGGCTCCGCAGATTCAGGGCTTCGCTTGGTGTACATGAGATGGAGTTGAGCTCGAGGGGGAGTGTTGAGATATCGAGCTCGTCTAGTGAGGCGGTGGCCACTGATGAATGACCCACCTGGGGGATAGGCCCCACATTTACACCACTGGCATGGTTGGTGAGATCATGGGAGATATGCGGCCAGTGGGATGACAGGCTGTGTGACAGCCATTCTAGAGACTGGCATAGTTATAGCGCTAGCTCATTTAGTCGGGTTCACACTATAGAGAACCCGTGTATGTATTGGTTGAGTACCTTTCATATTGTGAGTACTCTTATTCTTGTGTATGGTGTGTTGAGTGTTGAGTAGAGAAGAAGAAGATTTTCAGCCTCTCACCTTGTGTGTTCTCTATTAGGGTTTTGTGAGTGTGTGTGTGTGTGCTTGCAAGAGCTCAAGCTCTCTTCCCCCCTGCATCTTTTCAAAACTTCAGTGACAAGTTACCGTTGGCTTCTAAGTTATGCTAGCTCCTTCCTTTATATAAGTCGTAACTTTTGCTTGTCGCTCACAGTAATCTTACTCCCATCGATCTCCTTTCTTCTTAATCTCCTTCATGGCTTGGCAACAAGAATTAGTTTTATCCATGATGATTTCTCACCTTCAAGACGCAAGCGAGTTTGTGAAGAAAGATTTTATAGAACAGTATGAGCGCTCACTTTTTCCTCACTTGGGAACTTCTGTAGCTCAGACCAAATGGCGGACCTATCAAGACATAACTAGGGTAACACCCTGGGGTCAACAGCACTTTCGTAACAATGTCCGCTTGGCCATGGTTATTGAAGCCTTGGGTTTGGGTCCCCGATACTACTGCGTCATGAGATCAAGGCATCTTGGGTTTTCTGAGTGAGTCTTCTTACTGGCGTGTTTTCTTTCTCATCAGAAGATATGCCTTTATCTCGTTTTTGGCTTGCCTCTCAGAGGTCCTTTTGTTAGATCACCTTATACCACTGAGATAGGTGCGGCAATAACCAACAGAATTATTCCCATAGATGAGTTACCTTATACGTGCGCAGCTTGTGAGTGCTGCTTTTGTGATCATATGATGGACGGGCTTATGGAAGTGTAAAGAGTTCTTCTATCTTTACTATATATGTTTCAAGAATGAATAAAGTTTAAAATTTTGTTCTTATCTCGAATCTTACTCTCTTTGTTTGAGACTTTTTTTTGTGGTTAATCTTAATTAATTTTTCTCTAAGTCTCATATTCGTGCATCTTGTGAAATTATCCCAAGTTTGCGAGATGAGGACATCTCACGTTTTTCAAGTGGGAGTGAATGTAAGATTCCTCCCCAGTCTCTCAAAATGTCCAGCATATTCCCCTGTAATCAATTCCCTTTTCTGAAATATAAGAGATCTTGTCTCTGCCTGTTTTGGCATAGAGAGAGAAAATATTCTAGAGAGAGAATATTCAGATTATGAATATTTTTGGATAGAAAAATGACTCATCTTATTAAAATAAGTTCCCTTGAAACAGAAATTCAAAAAGAACTTTCCAATGTGCAATTAGAATTAATTGAAAATGGATATGAAGGACCTTAGCCTAAGGGTCTAGATTTTCAAAAAAATTTGGATTATGGTCCAATTAAGGTTCCTATGGCCCAATAGCATCAATCCATGTGTAGGGAGGAGATAAATCCTATTTGTAAAAGAAGATACCCAAAAATGAGTAAATACTCACTTAAGATAAAGAGTTGAATATGTACAAGGTTTATTAGTAAAAAACTATGAGTAATATTAAAAAATGAGATAAATTGAGTATCCAAAAATGAGTAAATGCTCACATAAGATGAAGAGTTGAATATGTACAAGGTTTATTAGTAAAAAAGTATGAGTAATATCAAAAAAATAAGATAAATTGAGTATCCAAAAATGAGTAAATGCTCACATAAGATGAAGAGTTGAATATGTACAAGGTTTATTAGTAAAAAACTATGAGCAATATTAAAAATATGAGATATTTTGGGTATAATCATTCCATTTTGACACATATGTAAGGAAGGGGAATTCTTTAAAGGAGGTGCATATTTCACATGCTTGAATGAGTTTTAAACTCTAAAATAATGTGATATTTTTATCTCTCCTCTCTCTTGAACCAAACCAAATCAAAATGGAACCAAACCGAATCAAAAAGTAACCAAACTAGGTCCAAATCTAGTCCAAATTCAACCAAACTAAATTTGGAAAATTCTAGAATTCAGTTAGCTTTGGTTAGAGCTTCCCTCTCCTATAAATAGAACATGAGTCCTTTGAAAAAAGGGAGAAGAATTTTACTATACTAGAGTTATGCTGAAATAATGCTAGTTTCTACTATTCTCTAAAATTCTCTCCAAATTAAAGAAATTGGAACTTCCCTCTTTCTTCAATCCCCATTGGTGGCTCCATCAACATACTAAACCAATTGATTGGTTGGGACCTTTACCGTGAATAAAGAATCAAACAAATTGTAAGGTAAGTATGGTGAATTTTTATCTTTTCTATAATTTCTCAATGTTTCTCTCTTCTCAACCCCTCTCAAGCTTGAGAAGCTTAATTGGTATGGTTTTTGAATGCTATTGAAATTAATTGATTAATGATAGTAAAGAATTACATAAATTTTTATTTATGTTTAATTCTAATGGCTTTTTCTCTCTCTCACTTAAGAAATAGTCATACTCATGACCCATTCTTAATCCAAATGAAGCTTTTCATAAAGCTTTTTCTTAATCCAAGATTAATCTATACTTAAGAACAAATTAATAGTTTTTTTATCTATACTTTTAGTTTATGTATTCCATGATTATTTTTGATTCAATCCATTAAGGGTTGATGATCCAATTAGGAATCATTCTAATTATTCCCTTAAAGATAAGCCTTATCTTTTAAAATAATTGAGATTTATCAGTTATAGTAGCGGAGCTATGGCAAAATTTTATAAAAATTTACACATAAAATAATTTCATTCAGAGCATGAAAAGAGGATTTTCTACAATATTCTAGGAATTATCATCCTAGATTAATTGAAAGAATTTCATAGTAATCATGGAAAAATTAAATTTTTATATTATGCATAAAAGATAAATATTTTATTATAAAAGTGTTACTTTTAGCATAATTGAAATTCATGCATAGAGGTATGCATAAAAGATGAATATTTTATTATAAAAGTGTTACTTTTAGCATAATTGAATTTTATGCATAAGAGGTATACATAAAAGATGAATATTTTATTATAAAAGTGTTACTTTTAGTATAATTGAATTTTGTGCATAGAGGCATGCATAAAAGATAAATATTTTACTATAAAAGTATTACTTTTAGCATAATTGAATTTCATGCATAGAAGTATGCATAAAAGATAAATATTTTATTATAAAAGTGTTACTTTTAGCATAATTGAAATTCATGCATAAAGGTATGCATAAAAGACGAATATTTTATTATTTTACTATAAAACTGTAAAGAAAAAAAATGATTATTTATTATAAAAATGTTATTTTCATCATATTGAATTTCGTGCATAGAAATGAAAAAAATAAATAAATTTTTATTTTATTATAAAAATAATACAAAAAATGATTATTTTATTATAAAAATGTTATTTCATCATATTGAATTTCGTACATAGAAATGAAAAAAATAAATAAATTATTATAAAAATATTACCAAAAAAATGATTATTTTATTATAAAAGTGTTACTTTTATCACAATTGAAATTCTTGCATAGAGGTATGCATAAAAGATGAGTTAGGATGTGATAAGATGTATATGAGATGAGTTAGGATGTGATAAGATGTATATGAGATGAGTTAGGATGTGATAAGATGAGTTAGGATGTGATAAGGGGTGTATGAGATGTGATAAGATGTGATAAGATGCATATGAGATAAGTTAGGATGTGATAAGAAGAGTTAAGATGTGATAAGATGTGTATGGGATGAGATAAGAAGTGTATGTGATGAGATAAGATGAATATGGGTTGTGATAGGGTGAGAATGGATGTGATGAAAAAGAATAGATGAGAAGGCGTATGGGGTTATATGAATGGGAATGAGGAAATGGATGTATGTATGTGGATGTATGGATGTATGCATGTAGATGTGGATGTATGCATGTGGATGTGGATACAGGTATGGATGTGAATATATGATATGTGATGTGAAGGAATTTGAAGTGATGAGATGGAAAATGATGGGATGGGATGAGTACACATATAACTGGAATGTGGAATAAGCAATGTGGATTGATGAGGGATAATGTGGAAAAATGAGAGTTAATATAGAAACTGTATTATGTGACTATTTGTAAATACTGTTTGTAAATGCTGTTTGTAAATGACTGTTTTATGTCAAGAATGCTGGGAAAGCATTTTGACCATCTTGTGATTAAGGTCGTGGAGACCTAACTGATAAAGTTGCAACTGCTGACGGAGAGTCAATGGAGGACATCTCGCGTAGCAAGGTCGGCCGAGGTCTTGACCAGCCTCGGTGCGATTAAAATGGTTAGCTTCCGGTATGGTGGATGAGGGGCCAAGGAAGCGGCCTATGAGTGAAGCACTAGGTCACCTGCGAAGGATCCTAGAGGGTGTTGACCATACGGTTCTCGGGCTCTGGGTCGCCCAGGATACCCACGCGTGCGTCGAGGAAGATATTGGAACAAGGAGTAAGAGTTGTTTTCTAAAACCGGGCATGGATCTAGTTGATTGACCTTGCTGGTCTTCAATGGATGAGTCCATGGCTCTTTTTATGGATCTGTTGGTTGATCTTGCTGATCTTCAACGAGAGTCCATCTTGATTTTTATAAGTGATTATATTGCCGAGTATTATGGGCTAGGAACTATTGAAAAGGCCCCTCAGTGGACAGGTGGTGAGCGTTCTAGTTGCCAATGATGCCATAGATACTCTGATGAAGGAATGATGGAAAATTTGAGAATCAACCGGATAAATTGGAAGACTGTGATCAGTGGTACTATGGTTTCATTAAAGGATTGTTTTAAAGTTAGCTGATGCTAAGAAAAAGGCAATTTCATATTGGGTGTGTAAGTGGTGTGCCTAATTTTATGTTTGCATGAACTTCCGGCTAGGGGGCCTTGGAACTCTTTTCCTTGGTACCCGGGACAAAACCTAACCAAATTCCAAATTGGATCCCATCACTACAGTCGTTGGTGGGTGGTTGGCTAACCCATGGGATCGGATGGGGTTAGGCTGGACTGATGGATCCATAAATCGAGACTCAATTTTTGTTATTACGATAGATAAAGTAAATCCCGGATAGTAATTGTTCTATGGATAGGAATCAACGGCTGTGCCTCTTGATGGGGAAAAAAGCGTTGATTCCAATGATCCAAGTGCAAGTTTCTTCCTTGATCCGGACGAGTACCTTTATAGGTGCAATCGGATCAGCTTGATCAGTAATGGTCTTGACTACGTTAGAGTAAAAAGTTATCCTAGTGGAATCGCCCGTGCTTTCCGGGTAAGGGAAGTTTTTCCGAGTCCGATTTTGGAAAAACCGACGACAGATTAGTCTCTTGTCCGGATATCCGTGGACGAGGCCCCGAATGTGGGATCCCTGTCCCGCGCGAGAAGTGCTACTTCCGCTGTCAGTACCCCGAATCCATTGCGCGGTGGGGACATGGATCTTACAGTTGGTATCAGAGCATTTGGCTAATAAAGATCAACTGAGAAACCAAATATGTCAAAAATTTATCAAGAAGCAAAAAAAGGTTGTAATTGTGTGATATAATTCATATAATTTGATATTCAAACTGAAATTCGTAATTTGGTAATTGGGTCTTCAGATGGAAATACCGCAATTATATAGAATCCCTGGCTTGCTTGAGGCCTAGACATGATGGTATTTACCTTATAATTCTAAGGGCCGTGACTACCGTATATACCGAGAGTATAACTGCAGCTCTTTACTGACAGTATATACGAGTAAATCTAAGACTTGAAATTATAAGCGTTAATGCTATCCATATGATGAATTTGAATGTGGTTGATATGATGTTTAATTCTATTTGAGAATTGATGAATTGATTTGGATTCTGATTGAAAAATGATGATTTCTGAAATTTAGTTGAAATGTAATAAGCTGAGCGAAACCACAATGAGGATGAATGGGACAAGTCCCTGTGATGATATTCATAACAGGAATGATGATAATGATTTCAGCAAGTCACTATGAGATTAGTGGATTGTGTTGTCAGATTGCTACTGTTAACACTTGACTCGGTAGATTAAGTTAAGTGATGACAAATTGAGAACTTGCTTAAATGAAATTCCCATGTCAGAAGGGAATTTTTCGGTCTAATGGACCATTATCGTGTTAAAGATATGAATGATATGATTTGAATGAATTGTTATTTAATGATGAGTTCTATTTAAGGGATAATTATCCCTGTATTCTGTTGGGTTGACCAGAATATAAGGAACCCCAAAATAAATTGGATCTTAAGAAAAAGAGTTGTCCTCTACTTTGCGAGATGAGGACATCTCACACTTTTCAAGTGGGGTAGAATGTAAGATTCTTCCCCCAGCCTTCGAGGTATACAGGAGTAAGAACCTCCCTTTCTGATCTTATAATTATTCTGTCTCTAAAATAAAAGAAAGATTTTGTTTAAAAAAGGAAGAACCTTTCCCCATAATACTTCTCAAGAGTCCCACGTGTTTTAAGGATTCAGAACAATGAGTTTAGAAGTGAGAATCGATGTTTTGGATATCAAGGTTTTGGTCTTCATTCGAGTACGGCCCAAAAGAAGTTCTTTATCTCTTGGGAAGTATAAGAAGTTATTCGAGTACGGCCCAAAAGAAGTTCTTTTTCTCTTGGGAAGTATAAGAAGTTATCTCCCAGATATTGTGGACCAAAGAAAGTAGGTGATTTAGCTTACGAACTTCTTTTATCTCCTCGTCTCAAAATTCTTAATGCCTTCTATAGAAAAATGTGCCAAACCCAAATCATGGAAAGACGATAAAACTTCAGTGACAAGTTACCGTTAGCTTCTAAGTTACGCTAGCTCTTTCCTTTATATAAGTCGTAACTTTTACTTGTCGCTCACAGTAATCTTACTCCCATCGATCTCCTTTCTTCTTAATCTCCTTCATGGCTTGGCAACAAGAATTAGTTTTATCCATGATGATTTCTCACCTTCAAGACGCAAGCGAGTCTGTGAAGAAAGATTTTATAGAACAGTATGAGCGCTCACTTTTTCCTCACTTGGGAACTTCTGTAGCTCAGACCAAATGGCGGACATATCAAGACATAACTAGGGTAACACCCTCGAGTCAACAGCACTTTCGTAACAATGTCCACTTGGCCATGGTTATTGAAGCCTTGGGTTTGGGTCCCCGATACTACTGCGTCATGAGATCAAGGCATCTTGGGTTTTCTGAGCGAGTCTTCTTACTGGCGTGTTTTTTTCCTCATCAGAAGATATGCCTTTACCCCGTTTTTGGCTTGCCTCGTAGAGGTCCTTTTGTTAGATCACCTCATACCACTGAGATAGGTGCGGCAATAATCAACAGAATTATTCCCATAGATGAGTTACCTTATATGTGCGCAGCTTGTGAGTGCTGCTTTTGTGATCATATGATGGACGGGCTTATGGAAGTGTAAAGAGTTCTTCTATCTTTACTATATATGGACGGGCTTATGGAAGTGTAAAGAGTTCTTCTATCTTTACTATATATGTTTCAAGAATGAATAAAGTTTAAAATTTTGTTCTTATCTCGAATCTTACTCTCTTTGTTTGAGACTTTTTTTTTGTGGTTAATCTTAATTAATTTTTCTCTAAGTCTCATATTCGTGCATCTTGCGAAATTATCCCAAGTTTGCGAGATGAGGACATCTCGCGTTTTTCAAGTGGGAGTGAATGTAAGATTCCTCCCCAGTCTCTCAAAATGTCCAGCATATTCCCCTGTAATCAATTCCCTTTTCTGAAATATAAGAGATCTTGTCTCTGCCTGTGACTTTTTCTCATCATCTAAGGAACAGTCCCCTTTTGTGCAAATTTGAGTTTCTTGTGTGTTAAAGAGAGAGAGAGAGAGAGAGAGAGAGAGAGAGAGAGAGAGTTGAGAGTAAACTGTAGGAATTTTGGTGAATGTGCCTCTTGTTTATTATGTGAGAGTGAGCAAGAGTGAGAGTCCTTGTGGGTGCATGCGAACCTCCTAGTAGCGGTGTAAATAAGGAGAGGAATTGGGAGGGATAGCTTTTCAAAGTAGTCATTGTTGACCTTTAACTTGTGAGAATACTGAGCTTGTTGTGGTAGGCTCACACTTGTCGTTTTAATATGACTAACTGTTGTAGCCTCTTGGTAAAGCCACCCTTGAAGAAAGTAGTAACAACATGTTGCAAACAAAATTCAAAACTTTAATAATTAATGTGTGGAATTGAGGATAAGAATTATAACCTCCATAAAAGGAATATATTAAAGCTATAAAAAGCTTGAAATCTGTTCTGATCGTTTCAGCAATACCTAGTTTGAAGAAGAAGAATATAGGTCTCTAAATAAGAGGGAAAAGTTAAGATAATCCTCCTTATGTATATGTTCAAAAATACATACAAAATTCCTAAGGTTGCCTTACAACAAGTTTCCTCCATATGGCACTAAGGAAAGAGACCATTAGATCCATGAAAACAAGACGACAAAATGGGAGTTAATGATGGCATTCAAGAACATAAACAGGGCATGATCTCTAGTTATTTGAAGCTTTTGGGCTAGAATAGCGAAACTCTATGCACTACCTCTATCAACCCAAGTCCATCTTCAACATGCAGAGGAAAATGTTTACCAAATAAGTTTCTATCCTCCGGGTGAATCATTATAAGAAAAAAAAACTATATGTGAAGCCACAAAGCCTAAAAACCTTAAAAAATTTTCAGATATAATAGGAGCTGAATATTGCCATGGGGAGACTAGTAGCAAATGTTGGAGATGTTAAACCCAAAGAAAATACAGAGTCTCAAGGAAATAATGGTGTGGAGAATTCATAAGCATCAAAGCCAGTATTTGACATGTTGAGAACATTTCCTATGTATACTAACATGACCATAGGAACCGATATGGGGTCACTACATAGCATAAAGCTATCATTAGTAAAGGGTTTCCTTCACCAATCAAAATATGTGTGGATTATGCAAAAAAATAGGGGCTTAAAGGAGCTTACTTATCACAAGATTTCACTGAATGTGTTATCAAAGAAGGAGAAATCTAGTACCATGTGGCTCACTATACATCCATGCTTTTTTATTAAGTAGTGCTTGAAAATAGCATTGCATTTTTTGTGTGCTTACATCGCAAATTGTGCTTGTGTAGAAGTGACCAAGGAGACACACTTATATGCTATTCTAAATAATCCATGAAAGCAACAAACTTATGAGGCCACCTCAACCACTTACGCACTATCACTTGCTTCCCAATCGAACAAATCTATTATTGGCCTCAACTACTACACATGAGGCATATCTATAATAATCTATTCTCGATTGAAGAGATCTATTCTTGGCGTCAACTAATACATGAAGCAAATCTATGATAAGCTTTGTGTTTGATCCATGTGATGCAAGTGTTAAAGCAACTTTTAGTACCTCCTTTGGGAACAAAAGCCCATAATAGCACCATGCAAGCCAGCGAATCCCCAAGCGTGCCTTAGCAAAAATGGGAAATGATGCTAGTTCTATATAGTGGCCCTCTGTCATAGTAGTAGAATCTTGTTATACCCTCAATCATTAAAAATCTCATTGAATAAACTTAGCTGATACTGGGCAGCAGGATAATACTTAACAACCCCCCATTAGATACCGGCATCTATATCCTCTCAAAGAAATATGGTTTGGTTTGTGGTGTCCCCACTCATAACCATGTGTTCTCTTATATTGTGCCCATTTCCTAAAATATGTTAATCATGATTGCTAAAGAAACAACCAAGCATCTAATCCTAGGTAGCATCACTTTCTTCTTCCCCCGTGAAAGTAGCCTTAGTGCTACCTATACCATGTAACACTCAACCCCAAGTTGACAATACAACTCAAGGAGCTCCAAATCCAATCTTCAAGGGCATGTACATAGAAGAATGCACAATATTGAAAGTAGGGCCATCAACACAATACAAAACACTGAAGTACAGAAAGAAGTGGGGAGTAAATAATATTTTGGCTTGCAAACTTGATTACAAGCTGATGACATCCATCCACCCATGTGCTAGATAAGGAGCTTTTAAGGAGGATGTCATTTCTCAAAAGAGTCCTTAAACACAATGAGCTTGATAATAAACTAAGGTTGTCAAACTAGTCTATATATAGTACCCAAGGTCGGTATGGACGTAGGTCGGCCATGTCCACAATTTTGTCCACAAGGACCAACTGACCATATCATTTGAGTAGGACCATATTGAAAAGGTGCTTTTAAGGAGGATGTCATTTCTTAAAAGAGTCATCAAACACAATGAGCTTGATAATAAACTAAGGTTGCCAAACTAGTCTATATATAGTACCCAAGGTCGGTATGGACGTAGGTCGGTCATGTCATGGGCCGCCAATCCACAACTTTGTCCACAAGGACCAACTGACCATATCATTTGAGTAGGACCATATTAGATTACAACTAAGCCTAATAGGAACTTAACATAGCCCCCACATCCATCTTCTGAGACCTTCTAGCTCCGCAACCCCCCGAGCACTCACTAATAATGCAATCACATAGACCTTACAAGCATGCATCCTACGTGGTGGCAGAGTAGTGTTAAGACTACCTTTGTCATCTCCTAACCATCTGGCCACCATCTAGTGTCCAAAGTGGGAATTGTTCGAGGTGCTCGGGTGCTCACCACCACAATGGCTACTCCTCATAAAGGGGCCTTACAAAATAGAGCACATCCAAGGGCGGAGCATTGAGCAAATGCCTCTCCAATAGTACTAAGCTCCGAACCTACCCTTGTACCTTCTTAACCCCTTTGTTTCAAGAATAGCCCCCTTGAACCCTATTGTTTTACAATTAAAGAGCTGTTAGATGGTGAGCCATTAGCTACTACGACACTGTATGCAAGTATGTGTGGAGTGGACTCACACCTAAGTCATTTCACTTTACTCAATGAAGAGTTTGAGCCCATCATAATTTATTACTAAACTTATGTAGCTATACTATAAAGGATCAAGACATAAATACCATGTATGGCATGTATGGCTATACCAAAGGATCAAGACATAAATAACCATTTATTACCAAACTCATGTAGCTATACCAAAGGATCAAGACATGAATAACCATGTATAGCTATACCAAAGGCTCAAGAAATAAATAACCCTAAGCTATAATAGCCAACATACCAAAGGATCAAGACATGAATAACCATGTATATCTATACCAAAGGCTCAAGAAATAAATAACCCTAAGCTATAATAGCCAACATACCAAAGGCTCAAGGCTCAAGACATAAATAACCCCAACTACAACAACAGGCCCTATACAATGCTTCCATTGCTAAGGCTGCCAATAGTTTGCTAAATTTCTAATAATAGCTACCCACATCAGCAGCAGCTGAACTAGTCTAGCCTCTTTCCAACAATCACCCCTCCAACCCCCATTGCACCTTTGCATACTCGATGTGTTATTATTACTAATTGTTGGAACAAGGGAAATTTGAGTCCCTACCATACTGCGGCCTAGCCCATCACCTAGTGGATATGACTAGTAAGTGATAGACATCACTAATCTCATTGCTTTTCTATCCTATGAAGTCCAAGTGCCCATAAGTTTTTTGTTGTAAATAATTCCACATTTATAGCAAGATCTTACACACCAAGCTGGAAGGAATTTTAAGAGCCCACATAGAGAGAAAAAAATAGAGCAAATCTCTAAGGCCCATTCAATCAATCCTTGAGGTGCTAGAGAAAGATAAAATCCAAATGAGGATTACCCAAGGTTCCCAGAAACAAGTTAAGACACTACTTTGAGAGTGAGAAAATGAACACAATGTTGCTTACAAAGGCAAACAACTCATTGCAATCTTAGATGGTGGCATTGTAGTTAGCATTATTGGCAAGGGAGTTGTCAAGATACTTGGGGAAACCCTCACCTAGACAATACCAATCTCTCGGTGAAGTTT
This sequence comes from Cibotium barometz, assembly GCF_041138505.1. NCBI lineage: Eukaryota > Viridiplantae > Streptophyta > Polypodiopsida > Cyatheales > Cibotiaceae > Cibotium > Cibotium barometz. The sequence goes on from NC_141079.1 coordinate 17,045,794, forward strand.
AGCTGATGAAAATAATGCTGCTACGTCACTTGGTGTCCTATTATGTAATGCGAAAATCAAAACCTTGGCTGATTTTTTGCCTATCTTTTGCGGTGATGATGAGCCTTTCAATAGGTTCATATAAGATGATCCTTGGGCAACCCTATATAAGGGATTCAAACTTAGTCCTTGAGATGGCCAAACACATCTACCCTCCAAAAGGGAGACCTTACTCTGAAAGTTATGTAAATTATTATTATTTCTTATCTTTCATCTCAACCTCCTAAAGCAGTGGGATAAGTATTTACATATTTTGCAATTTGCATCATATAATAACCGTCCATACTGCTACTACTAAGACAACACCATTTAAGATAGTCTATGGTAAGGCTTTGCCGACCCCTACGGCGGCTCGTCTTTCACATTCTATAGAGGCTACAAATTCTTTTGTGTAGAGACTTTGACCAAATTCACGAGTTAGTGAAATTGAACATCCAAAAAGCTCGACAGAAGTACATGAAGTATGCAAATAGTAAACATAAACATGTCATCATCTTTAATGAAGGCAACTATTTGCTTATTCGTATTGAGAAAATGAGACTTAATTCCATATAGAGACCAACCCTATGGTAAAGTTAGCTCCTAGATTTTATGTACCTTTCAAGATGATTATTGCCAAGATAAATGATAGTGCATTTAAGTTGGAGCTACCTTCCAATTGACATATTCATTATTCTTTTCATGTTTTTGAGATTATTTTGAGGACCTCTACCCCTTCTCATCCAATATTAGAAGAGCCTGCAAAAAAATAAGGGCTTAAAGGAGCTTACTTATCACATGCTTCAATAAGATTTTCGGGTGAATAAGGGCCAATCCTATATAAGTGACTTTTTCTCATCATCTAAGGAAAAGTCCCCCTTTGTGCCAATTTGAGCTTCTTGTGTGTTAGAGAGAGAGAGAGAGAGAGAGAGAGAGAGAGAGAGAGAGAGAGAGTTGAGAGTAAACTGTAGGATTCTTGGTGAATGTGCCTCTTGTTCATTATGTGAGAGTGAGCAAGAGTGAGAGTCCTTGTGGGTGCATGCGAACCTCCTAGCGGTGTAAACAAGGAGAGGAATTGGGAGGGACAGCTTTTCAAAGTAGTCATTGTTGACCTTTAACTCATGAGGATACTGAGCTTGTTGTGGTAGGCTCACACTTGTCGTTTTAATATGACTAACTGTTGTAGCCTCTTTGTAAAGCCACCCTTGAAGAAAGTAGTAACAACATGTTGCAAACAATTCTAACACATTGAGACTAGAGTTGATAATTTTAAAAAATTTGGCATGTGAAAATCACCAACTCTTGACTAAGTGTGGCTCATTTTTTGCTTCAATTTTTTTTCCTCTAAACTCTTAAAAATCCATCTAGACCTTGCAAACTTCGACGTAAGTACATTCAAAGGCTTCAAACATTATGACACCACTCTTTTTAATAGATTTCACCTACTTCTTCAACAATAACACATGTATCATCATTGTAGCATTCAAAGATCAGAACAACCAAGTGATGAGTAAGTGAGCTTTTATTTGTTTCCTTTAAAAAAAAGGCCTAAGTAGGGGCTCATTTTTACAGTAGATAATCCAAAGGGAGAGGAAAATCTCTACTTTTTGGTGCGCAAAATATGTGTCAGATGAAGACACCTCTCTTAAACAAGGCAAAACCATAAAATCCACCAACTCCTACATGAAAAGGGAAACAACATATGATTGAAAGGCAAGGGTTTATTTGTGAGGTTTTGTGTGAAAAATATATACCAAATTATGATGCGTCTTCTAAAAAAATGACATCAAACAACGCAAAAACCATAAAATTCAACTCCTACATAAAAAGAACTTCAAAACTTTAATAATTAATGTGTGGAATTGAGGATAAGAATTATAACCTCTATAAAAGGAATATATTAAAGCTATAAAGAGCTTGAAAGCTGTTCTGATTGTTTCAGCAAGGCCTAGTTTGAAGAAGAAGAATGTAGGTCTCTAAATAAGAGGGAAAAATTAAGATAATCCTCCTTATGTATATGTTCAAAAATACATACAAAATTCCTAGGGTTGCCTTACAACAAGTTTCCTCCATATGGCACTAAGGAAAGAGACCATTAGATCCATGAAAACAAGACGACAAAATAGGAGTCAATGATGGCATTCAAGAACATAAACAGGGCATGATCTCTAGTTATTTAAAGCTTTTTGGGCTAGAATAGCGAAACTCTATGCACTACCTCTATCAACCCAAGCCAATCTTCAACATGCAGATGAAAATGTTTACCAGATAAGTTTCTATCCTCCGGGTGAATCATTACAAGAAAAAAAAAACTATATGTGAAGCCACAAAGCCTAAAAACCTTAAAAAATTTTCAGATATAATAGGAGCTGAATATTGCCATGGGGAGACTAGTAGCAAATGTTGGATATGTTAAACCCAAAGAAAATACAGAGTCTCAAGGAAATAATGGTGTGGAGAATTCATAAGCATCAAAGCCAGTATTTGACATGCTGAGAACATTTCCTATGTATACTAACATGACCATAGGAACCGATATGGGGTAACTACATAGCATAAAGCTATCATTAGTAAAGGGTTTCGTTCACCAATCAAAATATGTGTGGATTATGCAAAAAAATAAGGGCTTAAAGGAGCTTACTTATCAAAATATGTGTTATCAAAGAAGGAGAAATCTAGTACCATGTGGCTCACTATACATCCATGCTTTTTTATTAAGTAGTGCTTGAAAATAGCATTGCATTTGTGTGCTTACATCGCAAATTGTGCTTGTGTAAAAGTTACCAAGGAGACACACTTATATGCTATTCTAAATAATCCATGAAAGCAACAAACTTATGAGGCCACCTCAACCACTTACGCACTATCACTTGCTTCCCAATCGAACAGATCTTTTATTGGCCTCAACTACTACACATGAGGCATATCTATAATAATCTATTCCCGATTGAAGAGATCTATTCTTGGCGTCAACTAATACATGAAGCAAATCTATGATAAGCTTTGTGTTTGATCCATGTGATGCAAGTGTTAAAGCAACTTTTAGTACCTCCTTTGGGAACAAAAGCCCATAATAGCACCATGGAAGCCAGCGAATCCCCAAGTGTGCCTTAGCAAAAATAGGAAACGATGCTAGTTCTATATAGTGGCCCTCTGTCATAGTAGTAGAATCTTGTTATACCCTCAATCGTTAAAAATCTCATTGAATAAACTTAGCTAATACTGGGCAGCAGGATAATACTTAACAACCCCCCCATTAGATACCGACATCTATATGCTCTCAAAGGAATATGGTTTGGTTTGTGGTGTCCCCACTCATAACCATGTGTTCTCTTATATTGTGCCCATTTCCTAAAATATGTTAATCATGATTGCTAAAGAAACAACCAAGCATCTAATCCTAGGTAGCATCACTTTCTTCTTCCCTCGTGAAAGTAGCCTTAGTGCTACCTATACCACCTAACACTCAACGCCAAGTTGACAATACAACTCAAGGAGCTCCAAATAAAATCCTCAAGGGCGTGTATATAGAAGAATGCACAATATTGAAAGTAGGGCCATCAACATAATACAAAACACTGAAGTACAGAAAGAAGTGGGGGAGTAAATAATATATTGGCTTGCAAACTTGATTACAAGCTGATGACATCCATCCACCCATAAGCTAGATAAGGAGCTTTTAAGGAGGATGTCATTTCTTAAAAGAGTCCTCAAACACAATGAGCTTGATAATAAACTAAGGTTGCCAAACTAGTCTATATATAGTACCCAAGGTCGGTATGGACGTAGGTTAGGTCGACCATGTCCACAAGGCCCAATTGACCATATCATTTGAGTAGGACCATATTAGATTACAACGAAGCCCAAGACGAAGTTAACATAGCCCCCACATTCATCTTCTGAGACCTTCTAGCTCCGCAACCCCCCGAGCACTCAATAATAATGCAATCACATAGACCTTGCAAGCATGCATCCTACGTGGCAGAGTAGTGTTAAGCCTACCTAAGTCATCTCCTAACCATCTGGCCACCATCTAGTGTCTAAAGTGGGAATTGTTCGAGGTGCTCGGGTGCTCAACACCATAATGGCTACTCCTCATAAAGGGGCCTTACAAAATAGAGCACATCCAAGGGTGGAGCATTGAGCAAATGCCTCTCCAATAGTACTAAGCTTCGAACTTACCCTTGTACCTTCTTAACCCCTTTGTTTCAAGAATAGCCCCCTTGAACCCTATTGTTTTACAATTAAAGAGCTGTTAGATGGTGAGCCATTAGCTACTACGACACTGTATGCAAGTATGTGTGGAGTGGACTCACCTAAGTCATTTCACTTTACTCAATGAAGAGTTTGAGCCCATCACAATTTATTACCAAACTTATGTAGCTATACTATAAAGGATCAAGACATAAATACCATGTATGGCTATACCAAAGGATCAAGACATAAATAACCATTTATTACCAAACTCGTGTAGCTATACCAAAGGATCAAGACATGAATAACCATGTATAGCTATACCAAAGGCTCAATAAATAAATAACCCTAAGCTATAATAGCCAACATACCAAAGGATCAAGACATGAATAACCATGTATAGCTATACCAAAGGCTCAATAAATAAATAACCCTAAGCTATAATAGCCAACATACCAAAGGATCAAGACATGAATAACCATGTATAGCTATATCAAAGGCTCAAGAAATAAATAACCCTAAGCTATAATAGCCAACATACCAAAGGCTCAAGGCTCAAGACATAAATAACCCCAACTACAACAACAGGCCCTATACAATGCTTCCATTGCTAAGGCTGCCAATAGGTTGCTAAATTTCTAATAATAGCTACCCACATCAGCAGGCAGCTGAACTAGTCTAGCCCCTTTCCAACAATCACCCCTCCAACCCCCATTGCACCTTTGTATGCTCCATGTGTTGTTATTACTAATTGTTGGAACAAGGAAAATTTGAGTCCCTACCATACCGCGTCCTAGCCCATCACCTAGTGGATATGACTAGTAAGTGATAGACATCAGTAATCTCATTGCTTTTCTATCCTATGAAGTCCAAGTGCCCATAAGTTTTTTGATGTAAATAATTCCACATTTATATAGCAAGATCTTACACACCAACTTGGAAGGAATTTTAAGAGCCCACATAGAGAGAAAAAAATAGAGCAAATCTCTAAGGCCTATTCAATTAATCCTTAAGGTGCTAGAGAAAGATAAAATCCAAATGAGGATTACCCAAGTTTCCCACAAACAAGTTAAGACACTACTTTGAGAGTGAGAAAATGAACACAATGTTGCTTACAAAGGTAAACAACTCATTGCAATCTTAGATGGTGGCATTGTAGTTAGCATTATTGGCAAGGGAGTTGTCAGGAAACTTGGGGAAACCCTCACCTAGACAATACAAATATCTCGGTGAAGTTTAGCTAATGAAAATAATGCTGCTACGTCACTTGGTGTCCTATTATGTAATGCAAAAATCAGAACCTTGGCTTGATTTTTTGCCTATCTTTTGTGGTGATGAGCCTTTCAATAGGATCATATAAGATGATCATATAAGATGATCCTTGGGCAACCCTATATAAGGGATTCAAACTTAGTCCATGAGCCTTTCAAAAGGATCATATAAGATGATCCTTCGGCAACCCGATATATAAGGGATTCAAACTTAGTCCATGAGATGGCCAATCACATCTACCCTCCAAAAGGGAGACCTTACTCTGAAAGTTATGTAAATTATTATTATTTCTTATCTTTCATCTCAGCCTAAAGTAGTCAGATAAGTATTTACATATTTTGCAATTTGCATATAATAACCGTCCATACTGCTACTACTAAGACAACACCATTTAAGATAGTCTATGGTAGGGCTTTGCTGACCCCTACGGCGGCTCGTCTTTCACATTCTATAGAGGCTACAAATTCTTTTGTGTAGAGACTTTGACCAAATTCACGAGTTAGTGAAATTGAACATCCAAAAAGCTCGACAGAAGTACATGAAGTATGCAAATAGTAAACATAAACATGTCATCATCTTCAATGAAGGCAACTATTTGCTTATTTGTATTGAGAAAATGAGACTTAAGTCCATATAGAGACCAACCCTATGGTAAAGTTAGCTCCTAGATTTTATGTACCTTTCAAGATGATTATTGCCAAGATAAATGATAGTGCATTTAAGTTGGAGCTACCTTCCAATTGACATATTCATTATTCTTTTCATGTTTTTGAGACCATTTTGAGGACCTCTACCCCTTCTCATCCAATATTAGAAGAGCCTGCTGAGTTAGTAGGTGAAGAAAAACATCTCAAATACATCTTTTCATGTTTTTGAGACCATTTTGAGGACCTCTACCCCTTCTCATCCAATATTAGAAGAGCCTGCTGAGTTAGTAGATGAAGAAAAACATCTTGTGCCTAAGTCTATCATTGACCATGAGACCATCACTACACACACATATGCAGCACTTATGTCAAGTATCTTGTGACTTTCAAGAATCATCCTATTAAAAATATCAAATGGATACCAAGAATTTTATTTAGTTCTTACCAAAATCTAATCCACTCATACCATCGTAAATCTAACCAATGAAGTTGTTACTTCATTACGAGCCATCCCTTCCCAAAGATTTTATCCTTAAAATCTAATATATATATAATTATACATCAATGAGAAGTGAAGGTTTTATCATATCCATTAGACAAAAAAAACAAGGAAGATCTCCAAAAGTAACCATGCTCATACTCGATATAGAACTAGATCCTCCAAGTGTGAGAAAATAAATATCCTTGATTTCCATATGGTCCCATGAATAAAGCCTCCAAAGAAATTATTGAGTGAACCTTCAATCAATCATACCACATGGTCAAGAAACATCCTCCATAGACAGACCTTGTTATTGCACATAGGAAAGCTTGTAGGCAAACGAATTACATTATAGTTGCAAACTGATTATTTTACTGAGAATAGTATAAGGCTTGTGCGGTAAGAAAGGATAATGCCCAAACAACGACTGATTTTTTAATTGAGAAAACAATTTGTAGTTTTAAAACTCCCTCTGAGTTGGTTTCAGATCGTGGCACTCATTTCCTAAATGATGTCATCGAACACAACACTGAATATCTAAACATACGACATGATAAGATGAGTGGTGTGACCAATGATGACATCATCCCCAAGGGTAAATACTTTCATTTGATGAGGAACTCCTCTATGCTTCTATTCCTTAACTCTCTTGTCCTTCTTCCCCACAATCCTCTCTAGCTCATAAATGTTTTCTCCCTCTTCACCCATAGGTGGAAACTCTTCCACTCCTCCAGGGATAGAACCCATATACTTCTTGGGATTATACGAATGAAATACATCATGGATTATTGTAGAATGAGGGAGGCCAAGCGTGCAGGAAAAATCACCAACCCTTTTGAGTACCAAGTATAGACCATAGTACCTATGAGCAAACTTGGGATTAGTGGAACCCTTGAAAGTGTTGTGGTAGCTCTTTGGTAGGTTCAAGAGTATATAATCTCCTTCTTAAATCTTTACATCATGCTTATGCTCATCTGCATTAGCCTTTATAACCTCTTGGGCTTTCTTCATATTGCCCTTACATAGTTGAAGAAGTTGTTTCATTTTTTCCAACTCTTCTTTTAGCTAATGGGTTTACCACCTTGTTTTCTTGGAAAGCTATGGAACACACAAGCACTTGATACCCATAAAGAGCCTCAAAGGGAGATATCTCAATGCTTAAATGCTTACTAGAATTACGATAGAATTTAGCAAGATGTAGGTTTTTTGGTGATCAAGGGGCCAATTATGTTAGAGAGAGACGTAGGATTCTTGGTGGCCAATAACCAAGCTTACAATAAGGTTTTCGGGTGAATAAGGGCTAATCGTATATAAGAGACTTTTTCTCATCATCTAAGGAACAGTCCCCCTTTGTGCCAATTTGAGTTTCTTGTGTGTTAGAGAGAGAGAGAGAGAGAGAGAGAGAGAGAGAGAGAGAGGGAGAGAGAGAGAGAGAGAGTTGAGAGTAAACTGTAGGATTCTTGGTGAATGTGCCTCTTGTTTGTTATGTGAGAGTAAGCAAGAGTGAGAGTCCTTCTGGGTGCATGCGAACCTCCTAGCGGTGTAAATAAGGAGAGGAATTGGGAGGGATAGCTTTTCAAAGTAGTCATTGTTGACCTTTAACTCATGAGGATACTGAGCTTGTTGTGGTAGGCTCACACTTGTCGTTTTAATATGACTAACTGTTGTAGCCTCTTGGTAAAGCCACCCTTGAAGAAAGTAGTAACAACATGTTGCAAACAATTCTAAGACACTAAGACTAGAGTTGATAATTATAAAGAATTTGGCATGTGAAAATCACCAACTCTTGACCAAGTGTGGCTCATTTTTTGCTTCAATTTTTTTTTCCTCTAAAATCTTAAAAATCCATCTAGACCTTGCAAACTTCGACGTAAGTACATCCAAAGGCTTCAAACATTATGACACCACTCTTTTTGGTTTCACCTGCTTCTTCAACAATAACACATGTATCATTATTGTAGCATTCAAAGATAAGAACAACCAAGTGATGAGTAAGTGAGCTTTTATTTGTTTCCTTAAAAAAAAGGGCCTAAGTAGGGGCTTATTTTTACAGTAGATGATCCAAAGGGAGAGGAAAATCTCTACTTTTTGGTGCGCAAAATATGTGTCAGATGAAGACACCTCTCTTAAACAAGGCAAAACCATAAAATCCACCAACTCCTACATGAAAAGGGAAACAACATACGATTGAAAGGCAAGGGTTTATTTGTGAGGTTTTGTGTGAAAAATATATACCAAATTATGATGCGTTTTCTAAAAAAATGACATCAAACAAGGCAAAAACCATAAAATCCAACTCCTACATAAAAAGAGAACTTCAAAACTTTAATAATTAATGTGTGGAATTAAGGATAAGAATTATAACCTCTATAAAAGGAATATATTAAAGCTATAAAAAGCTTGAAAGCTGTTTTGATCGTTTCAGCAAGACCTAGTTTGAAGAAGAAGAATGTAGGTCTCTAAATAAGAGGGAAAAGTTAAGATAATCCTCCTTATGTACATGTTCAAAAATACATACAAAATTCCTAAGGTTGCCTTTACAACAAGTTTCCTCCATATGGCACTAAGGAAAGAGACCATTAGATCCATGAAAACAAGACGACAAAATGGGAGTCAATGATGGCATTCAAGAACATAAACAAGGCATGATCTCTAGTTATTTGAAGCTTTTGGGCTAGAATAGCAAAACTCTATGCACTACCTCTATCAACCCAAGCCCATCTTCAACATGCAGAGGAAAATGTTTACCAAATAAGTTTCTATCCTCCGGCTGAATCATTACAAGAAAAAAAAAACTATATGTGAAACTACAAAGCCTAGAAAAATTTTTAGATATAATAGGAGCTGAATATTGCCATGGGGAGACTAGTAGCAAATGTTGGAGATGTTAAACCCAAAGAAAATACAGAGTCTGAAGGAAATAATGGTGTGGACAATTCATAAGCATCAAAGCCAGTATTTGACATGCTGAGAACATGTCCTATGTATACTAACATGACCATATGAACCGATATGGGGTCACTACATACCATAAAGCTATCATTAGTAAAGAATTTTGTTCACCAATCAAAATATGTGTGGATTATGCAAAAAAATAGGGGCTTAAAGGAGCTTACTTATCACAAGATTTCACTGAATGTGTTATCAAAGAACGAGAAATCTAGTACCATGTGGCTCACTATACATCCATGCTTTTTATTAAATAAGTAGTGCTTGAAAATAGCATTGCATTTTTTGTGTGCTTACATCGCAAACTGTGCTTGTGTAAAAGTGACCAAGGAGACACACTTATATGCTATTCTAAATATTCCATGAAAGAAGCAAACTTATGAGGCCACCTCAACCACTTACAGACTATCACTTGCTTCCCAATCGAACAAATCTATTATTGGCCTCAACTACTACACATGAGGCATATCTATAATAATCTATTCCTGATTGAAGAGATCTTTTCTTGGCGTCAACTAATCCATGAAGCAAATCTATGATAAGCTTCGTGTTTGATCCATGTGATGCAAGTGTTAAAGCAACTTTTAGTACCTCCTTTGGGAACAAAAGTCCATAATAGCACCATGCAAGCCAGTGAATCCCCAAGCGTGCCTTAGCAAAAATGGAAAACGATGCTAGTTCTATACAGGGGCCCTCTGCCATAGTAGTAGAATCTTGTTATACCCTCAATCGTTAAAAATCTCATTGAATAAACTTAGCTAATGCTGTGGGCAGCAGGATAATACTTAATAACCCCCCCATTAGATACCGACGTCTATATCCTCTCAAAGAAATATGCTTGGTTTGTGGTGTCCCCACTCATAACCATGTGTTCTCTTATATTGTGCCATTTCCTAAAATATGTTAATCATGATTGCTAAAGAAACAACCAAGCATCTAATCCTAGGTAGCATCACTTTCTTCTTCCCTCGTGAAAGTAGCCTTAGTGCTACCTATATGACCTAACACTCAACCCCCCAAGTTGACAATACAACTGAAGGAGCTCCAAATTCAATCCTCAAGGGCGTGTATATAGAAGAATGCACAATATTGAAAGTAGGGCCATCAACACAATACAAAACACTGAAGTACAGAAAGAAGTGGGGAGTAAATAATATTTTGGCTTGCAAACTTGATTACAAGCTGATGACATCCATCTACCCATGTGCTAGATAAGGAGCTTTTAAGGAGGATGTCATTTTGTTAAAGAGTCCTCAAACACAATGAGCTTGATAATAAACTAAGGTTGCCAAACTAGTCTATATATAGTACCCAAGGTCGGTATGGCCATGTCCACAACTTTGTCCCCCACAAGGACCAATTGACCATATCATTTGAGTAGGACCATATTAGATTACAACTAAGCCTAATAGGAACTTAACATAGCCCCCACATCCATCTTCTGAGACCTTCTAGCTCCGCAACCCCCCGAGCCCTCACTAATAATGCAATCACATAGACCTTACAAGCATGCATCCTACGTGGTGGCAGAGTAGTGTTAAGACTACCTATGTCATCTCCTAACCATCTAGCCACCATCTAGTGTCTAAAGTGGGAATTGTTCAAGGTGCTCGGGTTCTCACCACCACAATGGCTACTCCTCATAAAGGGGCCTTACAAAATAGAGCACATCCAAGGGTGGAGCATTGAGCAAATGCCTCTCCAATAGTACTAAGCTCCGAACCTACCCTTGTGTAAGATCCCTGTTCCCACCGAGCAACGGATTCAGGGTACTGGCAGCGGAAGTAGCGCTTCTCGCGCGGGACAGGGGTCCCACACTCGGGGCCTCGCCCACGGATATCCGGATAAGAGACTAATCCGTCGGTTGTTCCAAAACCGAACCCGGAAAAACTTCCTCTATCGGAAAGCACGGGCGATTCCACCAGGATAACTTTTTACTCTAACGTAGTCAAGATCATTTCTGATCGAGATGATCCGATTACATCTATAAGATACTTGTCAGTTCAAGGAAGAAACTTGCACTTGGATCATTGGGATCAACGCTTTTTTCCCCATTCAAGAGGCACAGCCGTTGATTCCTATCCATAGAACAGTTTCTGTCCGGGATTTTTTTTTTTTTTTACTATCGTAAAAACAAAAGTTTGAGTCTCGATTTACGGATCCATCAGTCCAGCCTAACCCCATCCAATCCCATGGGTTAGCCAACCGCCCAACCACTGTAGTGATGGGATCCAATTAAAAATTTGGTTAGGTTTTGTCCCGGGTACCAAGGAAAAGAGTTCCAAGGCCCCCTAGCCGGATGTTCATGCAAAATAAAACTAGTCACACCACTCACACACCCAATATGAAATTGCCTTTTTCAACGAGATTCAACCAGTTTAAAACAATCCTTTAATAAAACCATAGTATCATTGATCACCATCTTCCAATTTATCCAATTGATTCTTAATTTCCCATCATTCCTTCATCAGAGTATCTATGGCATCATTGGCAACTAGAACGCTCAGGAGCCGTTTCGATAGTTCCTAGCCCATAATACTTGGCGATATAATCACTTAACATGATGGACTCTCGTTGAAGATCAGCAAGATCAACCAACAGATCCATATAAGGAGCCATGGACTCATCCATTGAAGACCAGCAAGGTCAATCAACCAGATCCATGCTCGATTTCAGAAAACAACTCCAACTCTGTTCCAATATCTTCCTCGACGCACGCGTGGGTATCCTAGGCGACCCAGAGCCCGAGCACCGTATGGTCAGCACCCTCTAGGATCCTTCGCAGGTAACCTAGCGCTTCACGCATAGGCCGCTTCCTTGGCCCCTCATCCACCGTACCGGAAGCTCACCATTTTAATCGCACCGAGGCTGGTCAAGACCTCGGCCGACCTTGCTACGCGAGACATCCTTCATTGACTCCCCGTCAGCAGTTGCAACTTTCTCATCACGACCTTAATCACAAGACGGTCAAAATGCTCCCCCCAGCATTCTTGACATAAAACAATCATTTACAGACAGCATTTACAAACAGCATTTACAAACAGTTTACAATACAATTTCTATTTTAACTTTCATTTTTCCACATTATCCCTCCTCAATCTACATTACTTATTCCATATTCCATTTATATGTATACTCATCCCATCACATCATTTCCATCTCATCACTTCAGATTCCCTCACATCACAATCGTATATTCACATCCATACATCCACAACTATATGCGTACATTCACATCTACATGCATACATCTACATCCCTATGCATACATCCACATCCACATTCACATTCACCTCCATACATCTACATCTACATGCATACATCCACTCCACATTCACATCCACATCTATACATCTACATCTACATGCATACATCCACCTCTACATCCACATCTACGTCTATACACCTACATCTACATGCATACATCCCCATCCACATCCACATCTACATCTATACATCTACATCTACATGTATACATATACATCTCCATTCACAACTACATCTACATGCATACATCCATATCTCCATTCCCATCTACATCTATACATCTACATCTACATGCATCCATCCACCTCCACATCCACATCTACGTCTATACACCTACATCTACATGCATACATCCCCATCCACATCCACATCTACATCTATACATCTACATCTACATGGATACATATACATCTCCATTCACAACTACATCTACATGCATACATCCATATCTCCATTCCCATCTACATCTATACATCTACATCTACATGCATCCATCCACCTCCACATCCACATCTACATCTATACATCTACATCTACATGTATACATCCACCTCTACATCCACATCTACGTCTATACACCTACATCTACATGCATACATCCCCATCCACATCCACATCTACATGCATAATAAAATTCTTTTAATTAATCTAGGATGATAGTTCCTAGAATATGGTAGGAATTCCTCTTTTTATACTTTGAATGAATTTATTTTATGCGTAATTTTTATAAAAATTTTGCCATAGCTCCGCTACTATGACTGATAAATCTCAATTTTTTTCTAAGGGATAAAGCTCATTATTAAAGAAATAATTAGAATGGTCTCTAATTGGATCATCAATCCATAATGGTCTCTAATTGGATCATTAAGAAAACAATTAGAATGGTCTCTAATTGGGTCATCAATCCATAATGGATTGAATCATCAATGTGCATAAACTAAAAGCATAGCAAAAAGCCATTAATTTGGCCTCAAGCATAGCTTAATCTTGGATTAAGGAAAGACTTTATGAAAAGCTTCATTTGGATTGAGAATGGTTCATGAGTATGACCATTTCTTGAGTGAGAGAGAGAAATTACATAAAAACCATTAGAATTTAAACATAAATGGAAATTAACTTCTATAGCATTTATTAAATTATGTAACTCTTCACTACTATTCACCAATTAACTTCAATAGCATTTAAAAAACCATACCAATTAAACTTCTCAAGCTTGAGAGGGGTTGAGAAGAGAGAATCATTGAGAAATTATAGAAAGATCAAAATTCAATATACTTACCTTATAATTTGCTTGATTCTTTATTCACGGTAGAGGCCCCCAACCAATCAATTGGTTTAGTATGTTGATGGAGCCACCAATGGGGATTGAAGAAAGAGAGAAGTATCAAAAACTAGTGAATTATTAAAGAATTCACAACTCTTGGCTTAGGTAGAGTAGAGTAACAATGCATAAGACACTCTATATTTTGGCTTAGGTGGAGTAGAGTAACAAGCATAAGACTCTATCTAATTTGGCTTAGGTGGAGTAGAGTAACAAGGCATAAGACTCTATCTAATTTGGCTTAGGTGGAGTAGAGTAACAAAGCATAAGACACTATCTAATTTGGCTTAGGTGGAGTAGAGTAACAAAGCATAAGTCTCTATCTAATTTGGCTTAGGTGGAGTAGAGTAACAAAGCATAAGACACTATATATTTTGCAACAAGGGGAGGCTTCTATTTATAGGAAAATTTGAGCTCCTAACCAAACAAACTGATTCTAGAATTTTCCAAGTCAGTTTGGTTGAATTTGGACTAGATTTGGACCTAGTTTGGTTATTTTTTGATTCGGTTTGGTTCCATTTTGATTTGGTTTGGTTCAAGAGAGATGAGAGATAAAAATATCACATTATTTTTGAGTTTAAAACTCATTCAAGCATGTGAAATATGCACCTCCTTTAAAGAATTCCCCTTCCTTACATATGTGTCAAAATTTTATTGCTCATAGTTTTTTACTAATAAACCTTGTACATTTTCAACTCTTCATCTTATGTAAAATATGCACCTCCTTTAAAGAACTCCTCTTCCTTACATATGTGTCATAGTTTTTTTACTAATAAACCTTGTACATTTTCAACTCTTCATCTTATGTGAAATATGCACCTCCTTTAAAGAACTCCCCTTCCTTACATATGTGTTTATTTACTAATAAACCTTGTACATTTTCAACTCTTCATCTTATGTGAAATATGCACCTCCTTTAAAGAACTCCTCTTCCTTACATATGTGTCATAGTTTTTTTACTAATAAACCTTGTACATTTTCAACTCTTCATCTTATGTGAAATATGCACCTCCTTTAAAGAACTCCCCTTCCTTACATATGTGTTTATTTACTAATAAACCTTGTACATTTTCAACTCTTCATCTTATGTGAAATATGCACCTCCTTTAAAGAACTCCCCTTCCTTACATATGTGTTTATTTACTAATAAACCTTGTACATTTTCAACTCTTCATCTTATGTGAGCATTTACTCATTTTTGGGTATTTCCTTTTTACAATTTGGATTTATCTCCTCCCTACACATGGATTGATGCTATTGGTCCATAGGAACCTTAATTGGACCATAGTCTAAAGATTTATGAAAATCTAGACCCTTAGGCTAAGGTTCTTTATACCTATTTCCAATTAATTCCAATTGCACATTGGAAAATTCTTTTTAAATTTCTATTTCAGGGGAACTTATTTTAATAAGATGAGTTAATTTTCTATCCAAAAATATTCATAATCTGAATATTCTCTCTCTAGCATATTTTTCTCTCTCTAGGCTAAAACAGTTAGAACAAGGCCTTTATATTTCTGAAGAGGGATTGATTACAGGGGAAGATACTAGACATCAAAAAGGGGTTGGGGGAGGAATCTTACATTCTACCCCACTTAAAAAATGCGAGATGTCCTCATCTCGCAAACTGGGATAATTTTACAAGATGCACGAATATGAGATTTAGAGAAAAATTTTAATCAAGATTAACCACCAAGAAAAGTCTTAAAGAGAGCAAGATTCAAAATAAGAACAAGATTTAAACTTTATTCATTCACGAAACTTATACAGTAAAGATAGAAGAACTCTTTACACTTCTATAAGCCCGTCCATCATATGGTCACAAAAGCAGTCCTCACAAGCTGCACAAGTATAGGGTAACTCATCTATGGGAATGATTCTGCTGGTTATTGCCGCACCTATCTCAGTGGTATGAGGTGATCTAACAAAAGGACCTCTGAGAGGCAAACCAAAAACGGGGTAAAGGCATATCTTCTCATGAGGAAGAAAACATGCCAGTAAGAAGACCCGCTCAGAAAACCCAAGATGCCTTGATCTCATGACACAGTAGTATTCGGGGACCCAAACCCAAAGCTTCAATAACCATGGCCAAGCGGACATTGTTACGAAAGTGTTGCTGACCCCAGGGTGTTATCCTAGTTATGTTTTGATAGGTCCGCCATTTGGTCTGCGCTACAGAAGTTCCTAGGTGAGGAAAAAGTGAACGCTCATACTGTTCTATAAAGTCTTTCTTCACAGACTCTCTTGCGTCTTGAAGGTGAGAAATCATTAGGGATAAAACTAATTCTTGTTGCCAAGCCATGAAGGAGATTAAGAAAGAAAAGAGATTGATGGGAGTAAGATTACTGTGAGCGGCAAGTAAAAATTACGACTTATATAAAGGAAGGAGCTAGCGTAACCTAGAAGCCAACGGTAACTTGCCACTGAAGTTTTACCGTCTTTCCATGATTTGAGTTTGACACATTTTTCTATAGAAGGCATTAAGAATTTTGAGATGAGGGAATAAAAGAAACTTGTAGGCTAAGTCACCTACTTTCATTGAATTCAGATATAAGGGTCACAATATCTGGGGGATAACTTCTTATACTCCCCAAGAGATAAAGAACTTCTTTTGGGCCGTACTCGAATGAAAACCAAAACCTTGGTATCCAAAACACCGATTCTCACTTCTGGACTCATTGTTCTAAAGCCTTAAAACAGGTGGGACTCCTGAGAAGTATTCTAGGGAAAGGGTCTTCCTTTTTTAAACAGAAACTTTCTTTTATTTTAGAGAGGGAATAATTATAAGATCCGAAAGGGAGATTCTTACTCCTATATACCTCGAAGGCTGGGGAGGAATCTTACATCCTACCCCACTTAAAAAGTGCGAGATGTCCTCATCTCGCAAGGTAGAGGACATCTCTTTTTCTTAAGATATAATTTTATTCTGGGGTTCCTTATATTCTGGTCAACCCAACAGAACACTGGGATAAATATCCCTTATATAGAACTCGTCATTAAATAATAATTCATTCAGATCATATCATTCATATCTTTAACATGATAATGATCCATTAGACCGCAAGGTTTCCTTCGGAACCTTCCTCCACGGACATTTCAGTCAAGCAAGTTCTCAATTTGACATCCCTTAACTTGATCTACCGGTCAAGTATTAACAGTAGCAATCTAACAGCACAACCCACTAACCTCATAGTGATTTGCTGAATTCATTATCATCATTTTAGTTATGAATATCATCACAGGGACTCGTCCCATTCCCCCTCATTGTGGTTTCATTATATTTCAACTAATTTTTAAAAATCAACATTTTTCAATCAGCATTTTCAATCAGAATCCAAATCAATTCATCCATTCTCAAACAGAATTAAAAAATCATATCAATCACATTCGAAATCATCATCTAGATAGCATTAACGCTTATAATTTCAAGTCTTAGATTTACTTGTATATACTGTCAGTAAAGAGCTGCAGTATACTCTCGGTATATACGGGTAGTCACGGCCCTTGGAATTATAAGATAAATACTATCATGTCTAGGCCTCAAGCAAGTCAGGGATTCTATATAGTTGTGGTACTTCCATCTGAAGACCCAATTTCCACATTACGAATTTCAGTTTGAATATCAAATTGTATGAATTATCTCACACAATTATAACTTTTTTGTGTTTCTTGATAAATTTTTGACATATTTGTCTTCTTAGTCGATCTTTATTAACCAAATGCTCTGATACCAACTGTAAGATCCCTGTTCCCACCGAGCAACGGATTCAGGGTACTGGCAGCGGAAGTAGCGCTTCTCGCACGGGACAGGGGTCCCACACTCGGGGCCTCGCCCACGGATATCCGGATAAGAGACTAATCCGTCGGTTGTTCCAAAACCGAACCCGGAAAAACTTCCTCTACCGGAAAGCACGGGCGATTCCACCAGGATAACTTTTTACTCTAACGTAGTCAAGATCATTTCTGATCGAGATGATCCGATTACATCTATAAGATACTTGTCAGTTCAAGGAAGAAACTTGCACTTGGATCATTGGGATCAACGCTTTTTTCCCCATTCAAGAGGCACAGCCGTTGATTCCTATCCATAGAACAGTTTCTGTCCGGGATTTTTTTTTTTTTTTTTACTATCGTAAAAACAAAAGTTTGAGTCTCGATTTACGGATCCATCAGTCCAGCCTAACCCCATCCAATCCCATGGGTTAGCCAACCGCCCAACCACTGTAGTGATGGGATCCAATTAAAAATTTGGTTAGGTTTTGTCCCGGGTACCAAGGAAAAGAGTTCCAAGGCCCCCTAGCCGGATGTTCATGCAAAATAAAACTAGTCACACCACTCACACACCCAATATGAAATTGCCTTTTTCAACCAGATTCAACCAGTTTAAAACAATCCTTTAATAAAACCATAGTATCATTGATCACCATCTTCCAATTTATCCAATTGATTCTTAATTTCCCATCATTCCTTCATCAGAGTATCTATGGCATCATTGGCAACTAGAACGCTCAGGAGCCGTTTCGATAGTTCCTAGCCCATAATACTTGGCGATATAATCACTTAACATGATGGACTCTCGTTGAAGATCAGCAAGATCAACCAACAGATCCATATAAGGAGCCATGGACTCATCCATTGAAGACCAGCAAGGTCAATCAACCAGATCCATGCTCGATTTCAGAAAACAACTCCAACTCTGTTCCAATATCTTCCTCGACGCACGCGTGGGTATCCTAGGCGACCCAGAGCCCGAGCACCGTATGGTCAGCACCCTCTAGGATCCTTCGCAGGTAACCTAGCGCTTCACGCATAGGCCGCTTCCTTGGCCCCTCATCCACCGTACCGGAAGCTCACCATTTTAATCGCACCGAGGCTGGTCAAGACCTCGGCCGACCTTGCTACGCGAGACATCCTTCATTGACTCCCCGTCAGCAGTTGCAACTTTCTCATCACGACCTTAATCACAAGACGGTCAAAATGCTCCCCCCAGCATTCTTGACATAAAACAATCATTTACAGACAGCATTTACAAACAGCATTTACAAACAGTTTACAATACAATTTCTATTTTAACTTTCATTTTTTCACATTATCCCTCCTCAATCTACATTACTTATTCCATATTCCATTTATATGTATACTCATCCCATCACATCATTTCCATCTCATCACTTCAGATTCCCTCACATCACAATCGTATATTCACATCCATACATCCACAACTATATGCGTACATTCACATCTACATGCATACATCTACATCCCTATGCATACATCCACATCCACATTCACATTCACCTCCATACATCTACATCTACATGCATACATCCACTCCACATTCACATCCACATCTATACATCTACATCTACATGCATACATCCACCTCTACATCCACATCTACGTCTATACACCTACATCTACATGCATACATCCCCATCCACATCCACATCTACATCTATACATCTACATCTACATGTATACATATACATCTCCATTCACAACTACATCTACATGCATACATCCATATCTCCATTCCCATCTACATCTATACATCTACATCTACATGCATCCATCCACCTCCACATCCACATCTACGTCTATACACCTACATCTACATGCATACATCCCCATCCACATCCACATCTACATCTATACATCTACATCTACATGGATACATATACATCTCCATTCACAACTACATCTACATGCATACATCCATATCTCCATTCCCATCTACATCTATACATCTACATCTACATGCATCCATCCACCTCCACATCCACATCTACATCTATACATCTACATCTACATGTATACATCCACCTCTACATCCACATCTACGTCTATACACCTACATCTACATGCATACATCCCCATCCACATCCACATCTACATGCATAATAAAATTCTTTTAATTAATCTAGGATGATAGTTCCTAGAATATGGTAGGAATTCCTCTTTTTATACTTTGAATGAATTTATTTTATGCGTAATTTCTATAAAAATTTTGCCATAGCTCCGCTACTATGACTGATAAATCTCAATTTTTTTCTAAGGGATAAAGCTCATTATTAAAGAAATAATTAGAATGGTCTCTAATTGGATCATCAATCCATAATGGTCTCTAATTGGATCATTAAGAAAACAATTAGAATGGTCTCTAATTGGGTCATCAATCCATAATGGATTGAATCATCAATGTGCATAAACTAAAAGCATAGCAAAAAGCCATTAATTTGGCCTCAAGCATAGCTTAATCTTGGATTAAGGAAAGACTTTATGAAAAGCTTCATTTGGATTGAGAATGGTTCATGAGTATGACCATTTCTTGAGTGAGAGAGAGAAATTACATAAAAACCATTAGAATTTAAACATAAATGGAAATTAACTTCTATAGCATTTATTAAATTATGTAACTCTTCACTACTATTCACCAATTAACTTCAATAGCATTTAAAAAACCATACCAATTAAACTTCTCAAGCTTGAGAGGGGTTGAGAAGAGAGAATCATTGAGAAATTATAGAAAGATCAAAATTCAATATACTTACCTTATAATTTGCTTGATTCTTTATTCACGGTAGAGGCCCCCAACCAATCAATTGGTTTAGTATGTTGATGGAGCCACCAATGGGGATTGAAGAAAGAGAGAAGTATCAAAAACTAGTGAATTATTAAAGAATTCACAACTCTTGGCTTAGGTAGAGTAGAGTAACAATGCATAAGACACTCTATATTTTGGCTTAGGTGGAGTAGAGTAACAAGCATAAGACTCTATCTAATTTGGCTTAGGTGGAGTAGAGTAACAAGGCATAAGACTCTATCTAATTTGGCTTAGGTGGAGTAGAGTAACAAAGCATAAGACACTATCTAATTTGGCTTAGGTGGAGTAGAGTAACAAAGCATAAGTCTCTATCTAATTTGGCTTAGGTGGAGTAGAGTAACAAAGCATAAGACACTATATATTTTGCAACAAGGGGAGGCTTCTATTTATAGGAAAATTTGAGCTCCTAACCAAACAAACTGATTCTAGAATTTTCCAAGTCAGTTTGGTTGAATTTGGACTAGATTTGGACCTAGTTTGGTTATTTTTTGATTCGGTTTGGTTCCATTTTGATTTGGTTTGGTTCAAGAGAGATGAGAGATAAAAATATCACATTATTTTTGAGTTTAAAACTCATTCAAGCATGTGAAATATGCACCTCCTTTAAAGAATTCCCCTTCCTTACATATGTGTCAAAATTTTATTGCTCATAGTTTTTTACTAATAAACCTTGTACATTTTCAACTCTTCATCTTATGTGAAATATGCACCTCCTTTAAAGAACTCCTCTTCCTTACATATGTGTCATAGTTTTTTTACTAATAAACCTTGTACATTTTCAACTCTTCATCTTATGTGAAATATGCACCTCCTTTAAAGAACTCCCCTTCCTTACATATGTGTTTATTTACTAATAAACCTTGTACATTTTCAACTCTTCATCTTATGTGAAATATGCACCTCCTTTAAAGAACTCCTCTTCCTTACATATGTGTCATAGTTTTTTTACTAATAAACCTTGTACATTTTCAACTCTTCATCTTATGTGAAATATGCACCTCCTTTAAAGAACTCCCCTTCCTTACATATGTGTTTATTTACTAATAAACCTTGTACATTTTCAACTCTTCATCTTATGTGAAATATGCACCTCCTTTAAAGAACTCCCCTTCCTTACATATGTGTTTATTTACTAATAAACCTTGTACATTTTCAACTCTTCATCTTATGTGAGCATTTACTCATTTTTGGGTATTTCCTTTTTACAATTTGGATTTATCTCCTCCCTACACATGGATTGATGCTATTGGTCCATAGGAACCTTAATTGGACCATAGTCTAAAGATTTATGAAAATCTAGACCCTTAGGCTAAGGTTCTTTATACCTATTTCCAATTAATTCCAATTGCACATTGGAAAATTCTTTTTAAATTTCTATTTCAGGGGAACTTATTTTAATAAGATGAGTTAATTTTCTATCCAAAAATATTCATAATCTGAATATTCTCTCTCTAGCATATTTTTCTCTCTCTAGGCTAAAACAGTTAGAACAAGGCCTTTATATTTCTGAAGAGGGATTGATTACAGGGGAAGATACTAGACATCAAAAAGGGGTTGGGGGAGGAATCTTACACCTTGTACCTTCTTAACCCCTTTGTTTCAAGAATAGCCCCCTTGAACGCTATTGTTTTACAATTAAAGAGCTGTTAGATGGTGAGTCATTAGCTACTACGACACTGTATGCAAGTATGTGTGGAGTGGACTCACCTAAGTCATTTCACTTTACTCAATGAAGAGTTTGAGCCGATCATAATTTATTACTAAACTTATGTAGCTATACTATAAAGGATCAAGACATAAATGGCATGTATGGCTATACCAAAGGATCAAGACATAAATAACCATTTATTACCAAACTCATGTAGCTATACCAAAGGATCAAGACATGAATAACCATGTATAGCTATACCAAAGGCTCAAGAAATAAATAACCCTAAGCTATAATAGCCAACATACCAAAGGATCAAGACATGAATAACCATGTATATCTATACCAAAGGCTCAAGAAATAAATAACCCTAAGCTATAATAGCCAACATACCAAAGGCTCAAGGCTCAAGACATAAATAACCCCAACTACAACAACAGGCCCTATACAATGCTTCCATCGCTAAGGCTGCCAATAGGTTGCTAAATTTCTAATAATAGCTACCCACATCAGCACACCAGCTGAACTAGTCTAGCCTCTTTTCCAACAATCACCCCTCCAACCCCCATTGCACCTTTGCATACTCGATGTGTTATTATTACTAATTGTTGGAACAAGGAAAATTTGAGTCCCTACCATACCGCGTCCTAGCCCATCACCTAGTGGATATGACTAGTAAGTGATAGACATCACTAATCTCATTGCTTTTCTATCCTATGAAGTCCAAGTGCCCATAAGTTTTTTGTTGTAAATAATTCCACATTTATAGCAAGATCTTACACACCAACTTGGAAGGAATTTTAAGAGCCCACATAGAGAGAAAAAAATAGAGCAAATATCTAAGGCCCAATCAATCCTTGAGGTGCTAGAGAAAGATAAAATCCAAATGAGGATTACCCAAGGTTCCCATAAACAAGTTAAGACACTTCTTTGAGAGTGAGAAAATGAACACAATGTTGCTTACAAAGGCAAACAACTCATTGCAATCTTAGATGGTGTCATTGTAGTTAGCATTATTGGCAAGGGAGTTGTTAGGAAACTTGGGAAAACCATCACCAAGACAATACCAATCTCTCGGTGAAGTTTAGCTGATGAAAATAATGTTACTACATCACTTGGTGTCCTATTATGTAATGCGAAAATCAAAACCTTGGCTTGATTTTTTGCCTATCTTTTGTGGTGAGATGAGCCTTTCAATAGGATCATATAAGATGATCCCTGGGCAACCCTATATAAGGGATTCAAACTTAGTCCATGAGATGGCCAATCACATCTACCCTCCAAAAGGGAGACCTTACTCTGAAAGTTATGTAAATTATTATTATTTCTTATCTTTCATCTCAGCCTAAAGCAGTGGGATAAGTATTTACATATTTTGCAATTTGCATATAATAACCGTCCATACTGCTACTACTAAGAAACACCATTTAAGATAGTCCATGGTAAGGCTTTGCCGACCCCTACGGTGGCTCATCTTTCACATTCTATAGAGGCTACAAATTCTTTTGTGTAGAGACTTTGACCAAATTCACGAGTTAGTGAAATTGAACATTCAAAAAGCTCGAGAGAAGTACATGAAGTATGCAAATAGTAAACATAAACATGTCATCATCTTCAATGAAGGCAACTATTTGCTTATTCGTATTGAGAAAATGAGACTTAAGTCCATAGAGACCAACCCTATGAGACCAACCCTATGGTAAAGTTAGCTCCTAGATTTTATGTACCTTTCAAGATGATTATTGCCAAGATAAATGATAGTGCATTTAAGTTGGAGCTACCTTCCAATTGACATATTCATTATTCTTTTCATGTTTTTGAGACCATTTTGAGGACCTCTACCCTTCTCATCCAATATTAGAAGAGCCTGCTGAGTTAGTAGATGAAGAAAAACATCTTGTGCCTAAGTCTATCATTGACCATGAGACCATCACTACACACACATATGCAGCACTTATGTCAAGTATCTTGTGACTTTCAAGAATCATCCTATTAAAAATATCAAATGGATACCAAGAATTTTATTTAGTTCTTACCAAAATCTCATCCACTCATACCATCGTAAATCTAACTAATGAAGTTGTTACTTCATTACAAGCCATCCCTTCCCAAAGATTTTATCCTCAAAATCTAATATATATATAATCATACATCAATGAGAAGTGAAGGTTTTATCATATCCATTAGACCAAAAAAAAGATAGAAAGATCTCCAAAAGTTACCATGGTCATACTCGATATAGAACTAGATCCTCCAAGTGTGAGAAAATAAATATCCTTGATTTCTATATGGTCCCATGAATAAAGCCTCCAAAGAAATTATTGAGTGAACCTTCAATCAATCATACCACATGGTCAAGAAACATCCTCCATAGACAGACCTTGTTATTGCACATAGGAAAGCTTGAGGAAAACGAATTACATTATAGTTGCAACAACTAATTATTTTACTGCTGAGAATAGTATAAGGCTTTTGCGGTAAGAAAGGATAATGCCCAAACAACGATTGATTTTTTAATTGAGAAAACAATTTGTAGTTTTAAAACTCCCTCTGAGTTGGTTTCAGATCGTGGCACTCATTTCCTAAATGATGTCATCGAACACAACACTGAATATCTAAACATACGACATGATAAGATGAGTGGTGTGACCAATGATGACATCATCCCCAAGGGTAAATACTTTCATTTGATGAGGAACTCCTCTATGCTTCTATTCCTTAACTCTCTTGTCCTTCTTCCCCACAATCCTCTCTAGCTCATAAATGTTTTCTCCCTCTTCACCCATAGGTGGAAACTCTTCCACTCCTCCAGGGATAGAACCCATATACTTCTTGGGATTATACGAATGAAATACATCATGGATTATTGTAGAATGAGGGAGGCCAAGCGTGCAGGAAAAATCACCAACCCTTTTGAGTACCAAGTATAGACCATAGTACCTATGAGCAAACTTGGGATTAGTGGAACCCTTGAAAGTGTTGTGGTAGCTCTTTGGTAGGTTCAAGAGTATATAATCTCCTTCTTAAATCTTTACATCATGCTTATGCTCATCTGCATTAGCCTTTATAACCTCTTGGGCTTTCTTCATATTGCCCTTACATAGTTGAAGAAGTTGTTTCATTTTTTCCAACTCTTCTTTTAGCTAATGGGTTTACCACCTTGTCTTCTTGGAAAGCTATGGAACACACAAGCACTTGATACCCATAAAGATCCTCAAATGGAGATATCTCAATGCTTAAATGCTTACTATAATTACGGTAAAATTTAGCAAGATGTAGGTTTTTTGGTGATCAAGGGGCCAATTATGTTAGAGAGACGTAGGATTCTTGGTGACCAATAACCAAGCTTACAATAAGGTTTTCGGGTGAATAAGGGCCAATCGTATATAAGTGACTTTTTCTCATCATCTAAGGAACACTCCCCCGAGTATAATGATTCCATTTTTGACACATATGTAAGGAAGGGGAGGCCCTTTAATGAGGCGCCTACTTCACATGTACAAATTGAGTTTTTAATCATGAAAAATTGAGATATTTCATCCCTCCTCTCTCCTAATTCAATTCTAGTTCCAAAAAGTTAGCTTAACTGACCGAAAAATGGTCAAAAATTGACCAAACTGATTTGGAAAATTCTAGAATCAGTTTGTTTGGTTAGGAGCTCAAATTTTCCTATAAATAGAAGCCTCCCCCTTGTTGAAAATCAATAGTGTTTTATGCACTGTTACTCTACTCCACCCAAGCCAAGAACTATGAATTTATTAATAATTCACTAGTTTTTGACATTTCTCTCTTCCAAAGATTGGTTGGCCACTCTTGTTCAAACAAGAGTTGAACCCTCAAACCATCAAGCCAAAGGAAAGCTTTCAAAGTCATTAGTAAGTTGGTGATTCTTCTTTTCACTTATTTTATGGTTTTTATGGCTTTAAATGGTTTTTATGCTTTATGACTTCTCTAAAAATGTTATGCCTCGTTACAAAAAGGCATTCCCCTTTTCTTCTCTAGCAAAACTAACCAGTCTCTATCCTAATTGAATGGTTAATTGATCAATGTCAAGTTTTTATAATGTTTGTCTCAATTAAGTGGAAAAATGTTTACTTTAGGATAATTTCAATACTTTTGCTGCACTTTTAATTAGTTATAAAGACTTAGAAATTTGAAAAATGGTCAGCCATACAAAGGAGGTTATGGCAAAATTTTTAGAAATTAGTGAAATAAAATTCATCTTTTATTATTCTAAAAGAGTAATCCTTATGTTTTCTATATTCTAAAGTATCATTTTCATGCATAAAAGATGCATTTTGATTATGTGTATAAAAGATAATTTTTATTAAAAAAGTGTTACTTTTATCATATTTGAATTTCATGCATAGAGGTATGCATAAAAGCTGATTATTTTATTATAAAAGTATTACTTTTATCATAATTGAATTTCATGCATAGAGGTATATATAAAAGTTGATTATTTTATTATAAAAGTGTTACTTTTGTCATAATTGAATTTCATGCATAGAGGTATGCATAAAAGTTGATTATTTTATTATAAAAGTGTTACTTTTATCATATTAGGATTTCATGCATAGAGGTATGCATAAAAGTTGATTATTTTATTATAAAAGTGTTACTTTTATCATATTAGGATTTCATGCATAGAGGTATGCATAAAAGTTGATTATTTTATTATAAAAGTGTTACTTTTATCATATTTGAATTTCATGCATAGAGGTATGCATAAAAGTTGATTATTTTATTGTAAAAGTGTTACTTTTATCATATTGGATTTCATGCATAGAGGTATGCATAAAAGATATTCTTTTTATACTAAAAGTGTGATTTTCATCATAAATGGATTTTATGCATAACTTAGATGCATAAGAGAAATTCTTTTATTCTAAAAGTGTAATTCCTACCAAATTGAATTTATGCATAAGAAGATGCATAAAAGATTGATTTTTAATTCAAAAGTGTCATTCTCATCCAAATTGAATTTATGCATAAGAAGATGCATAAAAGATTGATTTTTAATTCAAAAGTGTCATTCTCATCTAAATTAAATTTATGCATAGGAAGATGCATAAAAGATGGACTTTTAATTCAAAAGTGTCAATTCTCATCTAAATTGAATTTATACATAGGAAGATGCATAAAAGATTGAATTTTGATTCAAAAATATCATTTTTATTTAAAATGAATTTATGCATAGGAAGATGCATAAAAGATTGTTTTTTATTTCGAAAGTGTTAGTCTCCTCAAATGGAATTTATGCATAAATAAATGTGTAAAGAAATCTTATATCAAATATAAGAATTCTCTTGTATTCTATAAATAGATATAAGATGTGATAGGATGTGATAAGAGCTGTATGAGATGTGATAAGATGTGATAAGATGCTTATGAAATAAGTTAGGATCTGATAAGATGAGTTAAGATGTGATAAGATGTGTATGGGATGAGGTAAGAAGGGTATGTGATGGGATAAGATGTATATGGGTTGTGATAGGGCGAGAATGGATGTGATGTAAAAGAATAGATGGGAAGGCGTATGTGGTTATATGAATGGGAATGTGAAAATGGATGTATGAATGTGAATGTGGATATGGATATGGATATGGATGTATGGATGTAGATACGGATGTGGATGTATGTACGTGGATGTGATGTATGAATGTGAATGTGGATGTGTGGATGTGGAAATGGGAGTGTGGATGTATGAATGTGAAAATGGATGTATGCATGTAGATGTGTATGTATGAATGTGAATGTGAATGTGGATGTATGGATGTAGATACGGATGTGGATGTATGTATATGGATGTGTATGTATGAATGTGGATATGGGATTGGATGTATGATGTGGATGTACGAGCATGGATATGTATGTAGAATAATGAATGTGAATGTGTATGTGAAATAATGTGTCATCCGATATGAGTGAATGGATGAGAATGAGTACACATATGAATGGAATGTGGAATAAGTAATATGGACTGAGGAGGGATAATGTGGAAAGACGAGAATTCGATATAGAAACTGTATTTTGTGACTGTTTGTAAATGACTGTTTTATGTCAAGAATGTTGGGGAAGCATTTTGACCGTCTTCTGGATTAAGGTCATGGAGACTTAACTGATAAAGTTGCAACTGCTGTGACGGAGAGTCAATGGAGGACGTCTCGCGTAGCAAGGTCGACCAAGGTCTTGACCAGCCTCGGTTCGATTTAAATGGTGAGCTTCCGGTATGGTGGATGAGGGACCAAGGAAGCGGCCTATGAATGAAGCTCTAGGTCGCCGAAGATACCCACGTGTATCGTGGAAGATATTGGAACAAGGAGTAAGAGTTGTTTTCTGAAACCGGGCATGGATCTGGTTGATTGACCTTGCTGGTCCTCAACGGATGAGTCCATGGCTCTCTTATATGGATCTGTTGATTGATCTTGGTGATCTTCAACGAGGATTCCATCTTGATTTTTATATGTGAAAATATTGTCGGGTACTATGAGCTAGGAACTATTGAAAAGGCCCCTGAGTGAATAGGTGGTGAGTGTTCTGGTTGCCAATGATGCCATAAGTACACCGATGAATGAATGATTGGAAATATGGATTCAATCAGAGATTTCGAGGATTGTCATCACTGACATAATGGTTTCATTAAAGGATTGTTTTAAAGTTAGTTGATGCTGAGAAAAAGGCAGTTTCATATTGGGTGTGTAAGTGGTGTGACTAGTTTTATGTTTGCATGAATTTTCGACTAGGGGACCTGGGAACTCTTTTCCCTCGTACCCGGGACAAAACCTAACCAAATTCCTAATTGGATCCCATCACTACAGTGGTTGGGAGGTTGGATAACCCATGGGACTAGATGGGGTTGGGCTGGACTGATGGATCCGTAAATCGAGACTCAACTTCTGTTATTACGATAGATAAAGTAAATCTCGGATAGTAATTGTTCTATGGATAGGAATCAACGGCTGTGCCTCTTGATGGGGAAAAAAGCGTTGATCCCAATGATCCAAGTGCAAGTTTCTTCCTTGATCTGACTGAGTATCTTTATAGGTGCAGTCGGATCAGCTTGTTCAGTAATGGTCTTGACTACGTTAGAGTAAAGAGTTATCTTGGTGGAATCGTTCGTGCTTTCCGGGTGAAGGAAGTTTTTCCGAACTCGAATGAAAACCAAAACCTTGGTATCCAAAAGTCCGATTTTCACTTCTGAACTCATTGTTCTGAATCCTTAAAACAGGCGTTACTCCTGAGAAGTATTCTAGGGAAAGGGTCTTCCTTTTTTTAACAGAATCTTTCTTTTATTTTAGAGAGGGAATAATTATAAGATCAAAAAGGGAGATTCTTACTCCTGTATACCTCGAAGGCTGGGGAGGAATCTTACATTCTACCCCACTTAAAAAAGTGCGAGATGTCCTCATCTCGCAAGGTAGAGGACAACTCTTTTTCTCAAGATCCAATTTTATTATGGGGTTCCTTATATTCTGGTCAACCCAACAGAATACTGGGATAAATATCCCTTATATAGAACTCATCATTAAATATAATTCATTCAGATCATAAAATTCATATTTTTAATGTGATAATGGTCCATTAGACCGAAAATTTCTTTCTGAACATTCCTCCACGAAAATTTCAGTCAAGCAAGTTCTCAATTTGGCATCCCTTAACTTGATCTACCGGTCAAGTGTTAACAGTAGCAATCTGACAGCACAATCCACTAATCTCATAGTGATCTGCTGAATTCATTATCATCATTCCAGTTATGAATATCATCACAGGGACTCGTCCCATTCATCCTCATTGTGGTTTCGTTCAGGTTATTATATTTCAACTAAATTTCAGAAATCATCATTTTTCAATCAGAATTTTCAATCAGAATCCAAATCAATTAATCAATTCTTAAACAGAATTAAAAATCATATCAACCACATTCAAAATCATCATCTGGATAGCATTAACGCTTATAATTTCAAGTCTTAGATTTACTCGTATATACTGTCACTAAAGAGCTGCAGTTATACTCTTGGTATATACGGGTAGTCACGGCCCTTGGAATTATAAGCTGAATACCATCATGTCTAGGCCTCAAGCAAGTCAGGAATTCTATATAATTGTGGTACTTCCATCTGAAGACCCAACTACCAAATTACGAATTTCAGTTTGAAAATTGTATGACTTATATCACACAATTACAACCTTTTTGTGTTTCTTGATAAATTTTTGACATATTTGTCTTCTCAGTTGATCTTTATTAGCCAATTCGCTCTGATACCAACTGTGAGATCCCCCTGTTCCCACCGAGCAACGGATTCAGGAACTAGCAGCAGAAGTAGCACTTCTCGCGCGGGACAGGGGTCCCACATTCGGGGCCTCGTCCACGGATATCCGGACAAGAGACTAATCCGTCGGTTTTTCCAAAACCGGACTCGGAAAAACTTCCCTTACCCGGAAAGCACGGGCGATTCCACCAGGATAACTTTTTACTCTAACGTAGTCAAGACCATTACTGATCAAGCTGATCCGATTGCACCTATAAAGATACTCGGTCAGATCAAGGAAGAAACTTGCACTTGGATCATTGGGATCAACGCTTTTTTCCCCATCAAGGAGGCACAACCGTTGATTCCTATCCATAGAATAATTACTATTCGAGATTTACTTTATCTATCGTAATAACAGAAATTGAGTCTCGATTTACGGATCCATCAGTCCAGCCTAGCCCCATCCAGTCCCATGGGTTAGCCAACCGCCCAACCACTGTAGTGATGGGATCCAATTTGGAATTTGGTTAGGTTTTGTCCCGGGTACCAAGGAAAAGAGTTCCAAGGCCCCCCTAGCCGGAAGTTCATGCAAACATAAAATTAGCCACACCACTTACACACCCAATATGAAATTACCTTTTCACAGATTCAACCAGTTTTAAAACAATCCTTTAATGAAACCATAGTACCACTGATCACAATCTTCCAATTTATCCGGTTGATTCTTAATTTCCCATCATTCCTTCATCAGAGTATCTATGGCATCATTGACAACTAGAACGCTCACCACCTGTCCACTCAGGGGCCTTTTCAATAGTTCCTAGCCCATAATACTCGGCAATATAATCACTTATAAAAATCAAGATGGACTCTCGTTGAAGATCAGCAAGATCAACCAACAAATCCATATAAAGAGCCATGGACTCATCCATTGAAGACCAGCAAGGTCAATCAACCAGATCCATGCCCGGTTTCACAAAACAACTCTTACTCCTTGTTCCAATATCTTCCTCGACGCACGCGTGGGTATCCTAGGCGACCAAGAGCCCGAGCACCGTATGGTCAGCACCCTCTAGGATCCTTCACAGGTGACCTGGCGCTTCACTCATAGGCCGCTTCCTTGGTCCCTCATCCACCGTACCGGCGGAAGCTCACCATTTTAATCGAACCGAGGCTGGTCAAGACCTCGGTCGACCTTGCTACGCGAGACGTCCTCCATTGACTCTCTGTCAGCAGTTGCAACTTTATCAGTTAGGTCTCCACGACCTTAATCACAAGACGGTCAAAATGCTTTCCCAGCATTCTTGACATAAAACAGTCATTTACAAACAGCATTTACAACAGTTTACAAATACAGTTTCTATATTAACTCTCATTTTTCCACATTATCCCTCATCAATCCACATTACTTATTCCACATTCCATTTATATGTGTACTCATCCCATCACATCATTTTCCATCTCATCACTTCAGATTCCTTCACATCACATATCATATATTCACATCCATACATATATCCACATCCACATCCACATTCACATCCATACATCCACATCTACATCCATGCATCTATTTTCACATCCACACCTACATGCACATTCATGCATCCTCATCCATACATCCACATCTACATGCACATTTACATCCATACATCCACATCTATATGCGTACATTCACATCTACATGCATACATCCACATCCCATCCATGCATCTACATCCACATCCTCATTTACATCCATACATCCACATTCACACTCACATCTACATGCATACATCCATACATACATATCCACATTTACATCCATGCATCCACATCCACATCCTCATTCACATCCATACATCCACACATGCATCCACATCTACATGCATACATCCATACATACCCATCCACATTCACATCCATATTCTCACCCTATCACAACCCATATACATCTTATCCCATCACATACACTTCTTACCTCATCCCATACACATCCTATCACTTCTTAACTCATCTTATCACATCCTAACTCATCTCATATGCATCTTATCACATCTTATCACTTCCCATATCTTTTATGCATACCTCTATGCATGAAATTCAATTATGCTAAAAGTAACACTTTTATAATAAAATAATTATCTATTATGCATACCTCTATGCATGAAATTCAATTATGCTAAAAGTAACACTTTTATAATAAAATATTCATCTCTTATGCTTACCTCTATGCATGAAATTTAATTATGCTAAAAGTAACTCTTTTATAATAAAATATTCATCTCTTATGCATACCTCTATGCATGAAATTCAATTATGCTAAAAGTAACACTTTTATAATAAAATATTCATCTCTTATGCATACCTCTATGCATGAAATTCAATTATGTTAAAAGTAACTCTTTTATAATAAAATATTCATCTCTTATGCATACCTCTATGCATGAAATTCAATTATGCTAAAAGTAACTCTTTTATGATAAAATATTCATCTCTTATGCATACCTCTATGCATGAAATTCAATTTTGCTAAAAGTAACTCTTTTATGATAAAATATTCATCTCTTATGCATACCTCTATGCATGAAATTCAATTATGCTAAAAGTAACTCTTTTATAATAAAATATTCATCTCTTATGCATACCTCTATGCATGAAATTCAATTTTGCTAAAAGTAACACTTTTATAATAAAATATTCATCTCTTATGCATACCTCTATGCATGAAATTCAATTATGCTAAAAGTAACTCTTTTATAATAAAATATTCATCTCTTATGCATACCTCTATGCATGAAATTCAATTTTGCTAAAAGTAACTCTTTTATAATAAAATATTCATCTCTTATGCATACCTCTATGCATGAAATTCAATTATGCTAAAATTAACTCTATTATAATAAAATAATCATCTTCTATGCATACCTCTATGCATGAAAATCAATTATGCATAATATAAAAATCAATTTCTCTAGGATTACAATGAATATCTTTCAATTAATCTAGGATGATAATTCCTAGAATATGGTAGGAAATCCTCTTTTCATGCTTTGAATGAAATTATTTTATGCGTAATTTTTATGAAAATTTTGCCATAGCTCCGCTGCTATGACTGATAGATCTCAAATTTTCTAAGGGATAAAGCTTATCATTAAGGAAATAATTAGAATGATCCCCAATTGGATCATTAATCCATAATGGATTGAATCATCAATATTCATGAAATACATAAACTAAAAGCATAGGGAAAGCCATTAATTTGGTCTTAAGCATAGATTAATCTTGGATTAAGGAAAAACTTTATGAAAAGCTTCATTTGGATTGGGAAATGATCATGAGTATGACCATTTCTTGAGTGTGAGAGAGATATTACATAAAAACCATTAGAATTAAGCATAAATGGAAATTTATGTAATTCTTTACTATCATTCATTAATTACTTCAATAGCATTCAAAAAAACCATTTCAATTAAGCTTCTCAAGCTTGAGAGGGGTTGAGAAGAGAGAAACATTGAGAAAATATAGAAAAGATCAAAATTCACCACACTTACCTTACAAATTGCTTGATTCTTTGTTCACGGTAGAGGCCCCCAACCAATCAATTGGTTTAGTATGTTGATGGAGCCACCAATGGGGATTGAAGAAAGAGGGAAGCTCCAATTTCTTCAATTTGGAGAGAATTTTAGAGAATAGTAGAAACTAGCATTATTTCAGCATAACTCTAGAATTCTTCTCCCCTCCCTTACATATGTGTCAAAATGGAATCATTATACCCAAAATATCTCATATTTTTAATATTGCTCATAGTTTTTTTACTAATAAACCTTGTATATTTTCAACTCTTCATCTTATGTGAGCATTTACTTATTTTTGGATACCCAAAATATCTCATATTTTTAATATTGCTCATAGTTTTTTACTAATAAACCTTGTACATTTTCAACTCTTCATCTTATGTGAGCATTTACTCATTTTTGGGTATCATCTTTTACAAAATTGGATTTATCTCCTCCCCACACATGGATTGATCTTATTGGCCCAAAGGAATCTTAATTGGATCATAATCCAAAATTTTTTGAAAATCTAGACCCTTAGGCTAAGGTCCTTTATACCTATTTTCAACTAATTCCAATTGCACATTGAAAAATTCTTTTTGAATTTCTGTTTCAAGGGAACTTATTTTAATAAGATGAGTTATTTTTCTATCCAAAAATATTCATAATCTGAATATTCTCTCTCTAGAATATTTTCTCTCTCTATGTCAAAACAGGCAGAGACGAGATCTCTTATAATTCTGAAGAGGGAATTAATTACAGGGAAAGATGCTGGATATCTTGAGGGGCTGGGGAGGAATCTTACAGCTATCATTAGTAAAGGGTTTCGTTCACCAATCAAAATATGTGTGGATTATGCAAAAAAATAAGGGCTTAAAGGAGCTTACTTATCACAAGATTTCAATGAATGTGTTATCAAAGAACGAGAAATATAGTACCATGTGGCTTACTATACATCCATGCTTTTTTATTAAGTAGTGCTTGAAAATAGCATTGCATTTTTTGTGTGCTTACGTCGCAAATTGTGCTTGTGTAAAAGTGACCAAGGAGACACACTTATATGCTATTCTAAATAATCCATGAAAGAAGCAAACTTATGAGGCCACCTCAACCACTTACACACTATCACTTGCTTCCCAATCAAACAGATCTATTATTGGCCTCAACTACTACACATGAGGCATATCTATAATAATCTATTCCCGATTGAAGAGATCTACTCTTGGCGTCAACTAATACACGAAGCAAATCTATGATAAGCTTCGTGTTTGATCCATGTGATGCAAGTGTTAAAGCAGCTTTTAGTACCTCCTTTGGGAACAAAATCCCATAATAGCACCATGCAAGCTAGCGAATCCCCAAGTGTGCCTTAGCAAAAATGGGAAACGATGCTAGTTCTATACAGTGGCCCTCTGCCATAGTAGTAGAATCTTGTTATACCCTCAATCGTTAAAAATCTCATTAAATAAACTTAGCTAATACACTGGGCAGAAGGATAATACTTAACAACCCCCCCCATTAGATATCGACATCTATATCCTCTCAAAGAAATATGGTTTGGTTTGTGGTGTCCCCACTCATAACCATGTGTTCTCTTATATTGTGCCCATTTCCTAAAATATGTTAATCATGATTGCTAAAGAAACAACCAAGCATCTAATCCTAGGTAGCATCACTTTCTTCTTCCCCCGTGAAAGTAGCCTTAGTGCTACCTATACCACCTAACACTCAATCCCAAGTTGACAATACAACTCAAGGAGCTCCAAATCCAATCCTCAAGGGCGTGTATATAGAAGAATGCACAATATTGAAAGTAGGGCCATCAACACAATACAAAACACTGAAGTACAGAAAGAAGTGGGGAGTAAATAATATTTTGGCTTGCAAACTTGATTACAAGCTGATGACATCCATCCACCCATGTGGTAGATAAGGAGCTTTTAAGGAGGATGTCATTTCTTAAAAGAGTCCTCAAATACAATGAGCTTGATAATAAACTAAGGTTGCCAAACTAGTCTATATATAGTACCGAAGGTCACTATGGCCATATCCACAACTTTGTCCACAAGGACCAACTGACCATATCATTTGAGTAGGACCATATTAGATTACAACTAAGCCTAATAGGAACTTAACATAGCCCCCACATCCATCTTCTGAGACCTTCTAGCTCCGAAACCCCCCAAGCACTCACTAATAATGCAATCACATAGACCTTATAAGCATGCATCCTACGTGGCGGGCAAAGGAGTGTTAAGTGTACCTAAGTCATCTCCTAACCATCTGGCCACTATCTAGTGTTTTAAGTGGGAATTGTTCGAGGTGCTCGGGTACTCCATTGAGCAAATGCCTCTCCAATAGTACTAAGCTCCGACGAACCTACCCTTGTACCTTCTTAACCCCTTTGTTTCAAGAATAGCCCCCTTGAACCCTATTGTTTCACAATTAAAGAGCTGTTAGATGGTGAGCCATGTATGCAAGTATGTGTGGAGTGGACTCACACCTAAGTCATTTCACTTTACTCAATGAAGAGTTTGAGCCCATCACAATTTATTACCAAACTTATATAGCTATACTATAAAGGATCAAGCCATAAATACCATGTATGGCTATACCAAAGGATCAAGACATAAATAACCATTTATTATTAAACTCATGTAGCTATACCAAAGGATCAAGACATGAATAACCATGTATAGCTATACCAAAGGCTCAAGAAATAAATAACCCTAAGCTATAATAGCCAACATACCAAAGGATCAAGACATGAATAACCATGTATAGCTATACCAAAGGCTCAAGAAATAAATAACCCTAAGCTATAATAGCCAATTACCAAAGGCTCAAGGCTCAAGACATAAATAACCCCAACTACAACAACAGGCCCTATACAATGCTTCCATTGCTAATGCTGCCAGTAGGTTGCTAAATATCTAATAATAGCTACCAACATCAGCACAAGCTGAACTAGTCTAGCCCCTTTCTAACAATCACCTCCAACCCCCATTGCACCTTTGCATACTCGATGTGTTGTTATTACTAATTGTTGGAACAAGGAGAATTTGAGTCCCTACCATACCGCGTCCTAGCCCATCACTTAGTGGATATGACTAGTAAGTGATAGACATCACTAATCTCATTCCTTTTCTATCCTATGAAGTCCAAGTGCCCATAAGTTTTTTGTTGTAAGTAATTCCACATTTATAGCAAGATCTTACACACCAACCTCGAAGTAATTTTAAGAGCCCACATAGAGAGAAAAAAATAGAGCAAATCTCTAAGGCCCATTCAATCAATCCTTGAGGTGCTAGAGAAAGATAAAATCCAAATGAGGATTACCCAAGGTTCCCATAAACAAGTTAAGACACTACTTTGAGAGTGAGAAAATGAACACAATGTTGCTTACAAAGGCAAACAACTCATTGCAATCTTAGATGGTGGCATTGTAGTTAGCATTATTGGCAAGGGAGTTGTCAGGAAACTTGGGGAAACCCTCACCTAGACAATACCAATCTCTCGGTGAAGTTTAGCTTATGAAAAAAATGCTGCTACGTCACTTGGTGTCCTATTATGTAATGCAAAAATCAAAACCTTGGCTTGATTTTTTGCCTATCTTTTGTGGTGATGAGCCTTTCAGTAGGATCATATAAGATGATCCTTGGGCAACCCTATATAAGGGATTCAAAGTTAGTCCATGAGATGGCCAATCACATCTACCCTCCAAAAGGGAGACCTTACTCTGAAAGTTATGTAAATTATTATTATTTCTTATCTTTCATCTCAGCCTAAAGCAGTGGGATAAGTATTTACATATTTTGCAATTTGCATATAATAACCGTCCATACTACTACTACTAAGACAACACCATTTAATATAGTCTATGGTAAGGCTTTACCGACCCCTATGGCTCGTCTTTTACATTCTATAGAGGCTACAAATTCTTTTGTGTAGAGACTTTGACCAAATTCACGAGTTAGTGAAATTGAACATTAAAAAAGCTCGACAGAAGTACATGAAGTATGCAAATAGTAAACATAAACATGTCATCATCTTCAATGAAGGTAACTATTTGCTTATTCATATTGAGAAAATGAGATTTAAGTCCATAGAGACCAACCCTATGGTGGTAAAGTTAGCTCCTAGATTTTATGTACCTTTCAAGATGATTATTGCGCCAAGATAAATGATAGTGCATTTAAGTTGGAGCTACCTTCCAATTGACATATTCATTATTCTTTTCATGTTTTTGAGACAATTTTGAGGACCTCTACCCTTCTCATTGAATATTAGAAGAGCTTGCCGAGTTAGTAGTAGATGAAGAAAAACATCTTGTGCCTGAGTCTATCATTGACCATGAGACCATCACTACACACACATATGCAGCACTTATGTCAAGTATCTTGTGACTTTCAAGAATCATCCTATTAAAAATATTAAATGGATACCAAAAATTTTATTCAGTTCTTACCAAAATATCATCCACTCTCATACCATCATAAATCTAACTAATGAAGTTGTTACTTCATTTACGAGCCATCCCTTCCCAAAGATTTTACTTGTGACTTTCAAGAATCATCCTATTAAAAATATTAAATGGATACCAAAAATTTTATTTAGTTCTTACCAAAATCTCATCCACTCTCATACCATCGTAAATCTAACTAATGAAGTTGTTACTTCATTTACGAGCCATCCCTTCCCAAAGATTTTATCCTCAAAATCTAATATATATATTTATATATATAATTATACATCAATGAGAAGTGAAGGTTTTATCATATCCATTAGACCAAAAAAAAGATAGGAAGATCTCCAAAAGTAACCATGCTCATACTCGATATAGAACTAGATCCTCCAAGTGTGAGAAAATAAATATCCTTGATTTCCATATGGTCCCATGAATAAAGCCTCCAAACAAATTATTGAGTGAACCTTTAATCAATTATACCACATGGTCAAGAAACATCCTCCATAGACAGACCTTGTTATTGCACATACGAAAGCTTGTAGTAGGCAAACGAATTACATTATGGTTGCAACTGACTATTTTACTGAGAAAAGTATAAGGCTTGTGCGGTAAGAAAGGATAATGCCCAAACAATGACTGATTTTTTAATTGAGAAAACAATTTGTAGTTTTAAAACTCCCTCTGAGTTGGTTTCAGATCGTGGCACTCATTTCCTAAATGATGTCATCGAGCACAACACTGAATATCTAAACATACGACATGATAAGACGAGTGGTGTGATGGATGATGACATCATCCCCAAGGGTAAATACTTTCATTTGATGAGGAACTCCTCTATGCTTCTATTCCTTAACTCTCTTGTCCTTCTTCCCCACAATCCTCTCTGGCTCATAAGTGTTTTCTCCCTCTTCACCCATAGGTGGAAACTCTTCCACTTCCCCAGGGATAGAACCCATATACTTCTTGGGATTATATGAATGAAATACATCATGGATTATTGTAGAATGAGGGAGGCCAAGCGTGCAGGAAAAATCACCAACCCTTTTGAGTACCAAGTATAGACCATAGTACCTATGAGCAAACTTGGGATTAGTGGAACCCTTGAAAGTGTTGTGGTAGCTCTTTGGTAGGTTAAAGAGTATATAATCTCCTTCTTAAATCTTTACATCATGCTTATGCTCATCTGCATTAGCCTTTATAACCTCTTGGGCTTTCTTCATATTGCCCTTACATAGTTGAAGAAGTTGTTTCATTTTTTCCAACTCTTCTTTTAGCTAATGGGTTTACCACCTTGTCTTCTTGGAAAGCTATGGAACACACAAGCACTTGATACCCATAAAGAGCCTCAAAGGGAGATATCTCAATGCTTAAATGCTTACTAGAATTACGGTAAAATTTAGCAAGATGTAGGTTTTTTGGTGATCAAGGGGCCAATTATGTTAGAGAGACGTAGGATTCTTGGTGGCCGATAACCAAGCTTACAATGAGGTTTTCGGGTGAATAAGGGCCAATCGTATATAAGTGACGTTTTCTCATTTATCTAAGGAACAGTCCCCCTTTGTGCCAATTTGAGTTTCTTGTGTGTTAGAGAGAGAGAGAGAGAGAGAGAGAGAGAGAGAGAGAGAGAGAGAGAGAGAGTTGAGAGTAAACTGTAGGATTCTTGGTGAATGTGCCTCTTGTTTGTTATGTGAGAGTAAGCAAGAGTGAGAGTCCTTCTGGGTGCATGCAAACCTCCTAGCGGTGTAAATAAGGAGAGGAATTTGGAGGGACAACTTTTCAAAGTAGTCATTGTTGACCTTTAACTCGTGAGGATACTGAGCTTGTTGTGGTAGGCTCACTCTTGTCATTTTAATATGACTAACTGTTGTAGCCTCTTGGTAAAGCCACCCTTGAAGAAAGTAGTCACAACATGTTGCAAACAATTCTAACACACTAAGGCTAGAGTTGATCATTATAAAAAATTTGGCATGTGAAAATCACCAACTCTTGAGGATCAACTGTGGCTCATTTTTTGCTTCAAAAAAAAATTTCCTCTAAACTCTTAAAAATCCATCCAGACCTTGCAAACTTCGACGTAAATACATCCAGAGGCTTCAAACATTATGACACCACTCTTTTTAGTAGGTTTCACCTGCTTCTTCATCAACAATAAGACATGTATCATTATTGTAGCATTCAAAGATCAGAACAACCAAGTGATGAGTAAGTGAGCTTTTATTTGTTTTCTTAAAAAAAAGGGCCTAAGTAGGGGCTCATTTTTACGTAGATGATCCAAAGGGGGAGGAAAATCTCTACTTTTTGGTGCACAAAATTTGTGTCAGATGAAGACACCTCTCTTAAACAAGGCAAAACCATAAAATCCACCAACTCCTACATGAAAAGGGAAACAACACATGATTGAAAGGCAAGGGTTTATTTGTGAGGTTTTGTGTGAAAAATATATACCAAATTATGATGCGTCTTCTAAAAAAATGATATCAAACAAGGCAAAAAACATAAAATCCAACTCCTACATAAAAAGAGAACTTCAAAACTTTAATAATTAATGTGTGGAATTGAGGATAAGAATTATAACCTCTATAAAAGGAATATATTAAAGCTATAAAAAGATTTTATTTCAGCAAGACCTAGTTTGAAGAAGAAGAATGTAGGTCTCTAAATAAGAGGGAAAAGGTAAGAGAATCCTCCTTATGTACATGTTCAAAAATACATACAAAACTCCTAAGGTTGCCTTACAACAAGTTTCCTCCATATGGCAAGGAAAGAGACCATCAGATCCATGAAAACAAGACGACAAAATGGGAGTCAATGATGGCATTCAAGAACTTAAACAGGGCATGATCTCTAGTTATTTGAAGCTTTTGGGCTAGAATAGCGAAACTCTATGCACTACCTCTATCAACCAATGCTCTCCAAGCCCATCTTTAACATGCAGAGGAAAATGTTTACCAAATAAGTTTCTATCCTCCGGGTGAATCATTACAAGAAAAAAAAAACTATATGTGAAGCCACAAAGCCCAATAACCTTAAAAAATTTTCAGATATAATAGGAGCTGAATATTGCCATGGGGAGACTAGTAGCAAATGTTGGAGATGTTAAACCCAAAGAAAATACAGAGTCTCAAGGAAATAATGGTGTGGAGAATTCATAAGCATCAAAGCCAGTATTTGACATGCTGAGAACATTTCCTATGTATACTAACATGACCATATAGGAACCGATGGAAAGGTTTATGGGGTCACTACATATAGCATAAAGCTATCATTAGTAAAGGGTTTCGTTCACCAATCAAAATATGTGTGGATTATGCAAAAAAAATAAGGGCTTAAAGGAGCTTACTTATCACAAGATTTCAATGAATGTGTTATCAAAGAACGAGAAATCTAGTACCATGTGGCTCACTATACATCCATGCTTTTTTATTAAGTAGTGCTTGAAACTAGCATTGCATTTTTTGTGTGCTTACGTCGCAAATTGTGCTTGTGTAAAAGTGACCAAGGAGACACACTTATATGCTATTCTAAATAATCCATGAAAGAAGCAAACTTATGAGGCCACCTCAACCACTTACACACTATCACTTGCTTCCCAATCGAACAGATCTATTATTGGCCTCAACTACTACACATGAGGCATATCTATAATAATCTATTCCCGATTGAAGAGATCTATTCTTGGCATCAACTAATACATGAAGCAAATCTATGATAAGCTTCGTGTTTGATCCATGTGATGCAAGTGTTAAAGCAACTTTTAGTACCTCCTTTGGGAACAAAGGCCCATAATAGCACCATGCAAGCGAGTGAATCCCCAAGTGTGCCTTAGCAAAAATGGGAAACGATGCTAGTTCTATACAGTGGCCCTCTGCCATAGTAGTAGAATCTTGTTATACCCTCAATCGTTAAAAATCTCATTGAATAAACTTAGCTAATACTCGGCAGTAGGATAATACTTAACAACCCCCCCATTAGATACCGACATCTATATCCTCTCAAAGAAATATGCTTTGGTTTGTGGTGTCCCCACTCATAACCATGTGTTCTCTTATATTGTGCCCATTTCCTAAAATATGTTAATCATGATTGCTAAAGAAACAACCAAGCATCTAATCCTAGGTAGCATCACTTTCTTCTTCCCCCGTGAAAGTAGCCTTAGTGCTACCTATACCACCTAACACTCAACCCCAAGTTGACAATACAACTCAAGGAGCTCCAAATCCAATCCTCAAGGGCGTGTATATAGAAGAATGCACAATATTGAAAGTAGGGCCATCAACACAATACAAAACACTGAAGTACAGAAAGAAGTGGGGAGTAAATAATATTTTGGCTTGCAAACTTGATTACAAGCTGATGACATCCATCCACCCATGTGGTAGATAAGGAGCTTTTAAGGAGGATGTCATTTCTTAAAAGAGTCCTCAAACACAATGAGCTTGATAATAAACTAAGGTTGCCAAACTTGTCTATATATAGTACCGAAGGTCAGTATGGCCATATCCA
Organism: Cibotium barometz; assembly: GCF_041138505.1. Lineage (NCBI taxonomy): Eukaryota > Viridiplantae > Streptophyta > Polypodiopsida > Cyatheales > Cibotiaceae > Cibotium > Cibotium barometz. The sequence goes on from NC_141079.1 coordinate 17,088,957, forward strand.
CAACTTTGTCCACAAGGACCAACTGACCATATCATTTGAGTAGGACCATATTAGATTACAACTAAGCCTAATAGGAACTTAACATAGCCCCCACATCCATCTTCTGAGACCTTCTAGCTCCGAAACCCCCCGAGCACTCACTAATAATGCAATCACATAGACCTTACAAGCATGCATCCTACGTGGCGGGCAAAGGAGTGTTAAGTCTACCTAAGTCATCTCCTAACCATCTGGCCACCATGTAGTGTTTTAAGTGGGAATTGTTCGAGGTGCTCGGGTACTCACCACCACAATGGCTACTCCTCATAAAGGGGCCTTACAAAATAGAGCACATCCAAGGGTGGAGCATTGAGCAAATGCCTCTCCAATAGTACTAAGCTCCGAACCTACCCTTGTACCTTGTTAACCCCTTTGTTTCAAGAATAGCACATCCAAGGGTGGAGCATTGACCATTTGCAAATGCCTCTCCAATAGTACTAAGCTCCGAACCTACCCTTGTACCTTCTTAACCCCTTTGTTTCAAGAATAGCCCCCTTGAACCCTATTGTTTCAAGAATAGCCCCCTTGAACCCCCTTGAGCTGTTAGATGGTGAGCCATTAGCTACTACGACACTGTCTGTATGCAGGTATGTGTGGAGTGGACTCACACCTAAGTCATTTCACTTTACTCAATGAAGAGTTTGAGCCCATCACAATTTATTACCAAACTTATGTAGCTATACTATAAAGGATCAAGCCATAAATACCATGTATGGCTATATCAAAGGATCAAGACATAAATAACCATTTATTACCAGACTCATGTAGCTATACCAAAGAATCAAGACATGAATAACCATGTATAGCTATACCAAAGGCTCAAGAAAAAAATAACCCTAAGCTATAATAGCCAACATACCAAAGGATCAAGACATGAATAACCATGTATAGCTATACCAAAGGCTCAAGAAATAAATAACCCTAAGCTATAATAGCCAATTACCAAAGGCTCAAGGCTCAAGACATAAATAACCCTAACTACAACAACAGGCCCTATACAATGCTTCCATTGCTAATGCTGTCAATAGGTTGCTAAATTTCTAATAATAGCTACCAACATGAGCAGAAGCTAAACTAGTCTAGCCCCTTTCCAACAATCACCTCCAACCCCCATTGCACCTTTGCATAATCGATGTGTTGTTATTACTAATTGTTGGAACAAGGAAAATTTGAGTCCCTACCATACCGCGTCCTAGCCCATCACTTAGTGGATATGACTAGTAAGGAAAATTTGAGTCCCTACCATACCGCGTCCTAGTAAGTGATAGACATCACTAATCTCATTGCTTTTCTATCCTATGAAGTCCAAGTGCCCATAAGTTTTTTGTTGTAAATAATTGTTGGAACAAGGAAAATTTGAGTCCCTACCATACCGCGTCCTAGTAAGTGATAGACATCACTAATCTCATTGTCTCTTCTATCCTATGAAGTCCAAGTGCCCATAAGTTTTTTGTTGTAAATAATTCCACATTTATAGCAAGATCTTACATACCAACCTCAAAGTAATTTTAAGAGCCCACATAGAGAGAAAAAAATAGAGCAAATCTCTAAGGCCCATTCAATCAATCCTTGAGGTGCTAGAGAAAGATAAAATCCAAATGAGGATTACCCAAGGTTCCCATAAACAAGTTAAGACACTACTTTGAGAGTGAGAAAATGAACACAATGTTACAAAGGCAAACAACTCATTGGAATCTTAGATGGTGGCATTGTAGTTAGCATTATTGGCAAGGGAGTTGTCAGGAAACTTGGGGAAACCCTCACCTAGACAATACCAATCTCTTAGTGAAGTTTAGCTTATGAAAATAATGCTGCTACGTCACTTGGTGTCCTATTATGTAATGCAAAAATCAAAACCTTGGCTTGATTTTTTGCCTATCTTTTGTGGTGATGAGCCTTTCAATAGGATCATATAAGATGATCCTTGGGCAACCCTATATAAGGGATTCAAACTTAGTCCATGAGATGGCCAATCACATCTACCCTCCAAAAGGGAGACCTTACTCTGAAACTTATGTAAATTATTATTATTTCTTATCTTTCATCTCAGCCTAAAGCAGTGGGATAAGTATTTACATATTTTGCAATTTGCATATAATAAATGTCCATACTGCTACTACTAAGACAACACCATTTAGTCTATGGTAAGGCTTTGCCGACCCCTACAGATCGTCTTTCACATTCTATAGAGACTACAAATTCTTTTGTGTAGAGACTTTGACCAAATTCACGAGTTAGTGAAATTGAACATTCAAAAAGCTCGACAGAAGTACATGAAGTATGCAAATAGTAAACATAAACATGTCATCATCTTCAATGAAGGCAACTATTGGCTTATTCATATTGAGAAAATGAGATTTAAGTCCATAGAGACCAACCCTATGGTGGTAAAGTTAGCTCCTAGATTTTATGTACCTTTCAAGATGATTATTGCGCCAAGATAAATGATAGTGCATTTAAGTTGGAGCTACCTTCCAATTGACATATTCATTATTCTTTTCATGTTTTTGAGACCATTTTGAGGACCTCTACCCTTCTCATTGAATATTAGAAGAGCTTGCTGAGTTAGTAGTAGATAAGGAAAAACATCTTGTGCCTGAGTCTATCATTGACCATGAGACCATCACTACACACACATATGCAGCACTTATGTCAAGTATCTTGTGACTTTCAAGAATCATCCTATTAAAAATATTAAATGGATACCAAAAATTTTATTTAGTTCTTACCAAAATCTCATCCACTCTCATACCATCGTAAATCTAACTAATGAAGTTGTTACTTCATTTACGAGCCATCCCTTCCCAAAGATTTTATCCTCAAAATCTAATATATATATTTATATATATAATTATACATCAATGAGAAGTGAAGGTTTTATCATATCCATTAGACCAAAAAAAAGATAGGAAGATCTCCAAAAGTAACCATGCTCATACTCGATATAGAACTAGATCCTCCAAGTGTGAGAAAATAAATATCCTTGATTTCCATATGGTCCCATGAATAAAGCCTCCAAAGAAATTATTGAGTGAACCTTTAATCAATTATACCACATGGTCAAGAAACATCCTCCATAGACAGACCTTGTTATTGCACATAGGAAAGCTTGTATAGGCAAATGAATTACATTATGGTTGCAACTGACTATTTTACTGAAAATAGTATAAGGCTTGTGCGGTAAGAAAGGATAATGCACAAACAACGACTGATTTTTTAATTGAGAAAACAATTTATAGTTTTAAGATTTCCTTTGAGTTGGTTTCAGATCATGGCACTCATTTCCTAAATGATGTCATCGAACACAACACTGATTATCTAAACATATGACATGATAAGATGAGTGGTGTGACCGATGATGACATCATCCCCAAGGGTAAATACTTTCATTTGATGCGGAACTCCTCCATGCTTCTATTCCTTAACTCTCTTGTCCTTCTTCCCCACAATCCTCTCTGGCTCATAAATGTTTTCTCCCTCTTCACCCATAGGTGGAAACTCTTCCACTTCTCCACGGATAGAACCCATATACTTCTTGAGATTATACGAATGAAATACATCATGGATTATTGTAGAATGAGGGAGGCCAAGCTTGCAGGAAAAATCACCAACCCTTTTGAGTACCAAGTATAGACCATAGTACCTATGAGCAAACTTGGGATTAGTGGAACCCTTGAAAGTGTTGTGGTAGCTCTTTGGTAGGTTCAAGAGTATATAATCTCCTTCTTAAATCTTTACATCATGCTTATGCTCATCTGCATTAGCCTTTATAACCTCTTGGGCTTTCTTCATATTGCCCTTACATAGTTGAAGAAGTTGTTTCCATTTTTCCAACTCTTCTTTTAGCTAATGGGTTTACCACCTTGTCTTCTTGGAAAGCTATGGAACACACAAGCACTTGATACCCATAAAGAGCCTCAAAGGGAGATATCTCAATGCTTAAATGCTTACTAGAATTACGGTAAAATTTAGCAAGATGTAGATTTTTTGGTGATCAAGGGGCCAATTATGTTAGAGAGACGTAGGATTCTTGGTGGCCAATAACCAAGCTTACAATAAGGTTTTTGGGTGAATAAGGGCCAATCATATATAAGTGACTTTTTCTCATCATCTAAGGAACAGTCCCCCTTTGTGTGCCAATTTGAGTTTCTTGTGTATTAGAGAGAGAGAGAGAGGGAGAGAGAGAGAGAGAGAGTTGAGAGTAAACTGTAGGATTCTTGGTGAATGTGCCTCTTGTTTATTATGTGAGAGTGAGCAAGAGTGAGAGTCCTTGTGGGTGCATGCGAACCTCCTAGCGGTGTAAATAAGGAGAGGAATTTGGAGGGACAACTTTTCAAAGTAGTCATTGTTGACCTTTAACTCGTGAGGTTACTAAGCTTATTGTGGTAGGCTCCCACTTGTCATTTTAATATGACTAACTGTTGTAGCCTCTTGGTAAAGCCACCCTTGAAGAAAGTAGTCACAACATGTTGCAAACAATTCTAACACACTAAGACTAGAGTTGATAATTATAAAAAATTTGGCATGTGAAAATCACCAACTCTTGAGGACCAATTGTGGCTCATTTTTTGCTTCAAAAAAAAATTTCCTCTAAACTCTTAAAATTCCATCCAGACCTTGCAAACTTTGACGTAAATACATCCAAAGGCTTCAAACATTATGACACCACTCTTTTTAGTAGGTTTCACCTGCTTTTTCATCAACAATAAGACATGTATCATCATTGTAGCATTCAAAGATCAGAACAACCAAGTGATGAGTAAGTGAGCTTTTATTTGTTTCCTTAAAAAAAAGGGCCTAAGTAGGGGCTCATTTTTACGTAGATGATCCAAAGGGGGAGGAAAATCTCTACTTTTTGGTGCACCAAATATGTGTCAGATGAAGACACCTCTCTTAAACAAGGCAAAACCATAAAATCCACCAACTCCTACATGAAAAGGGAAACAACATAGGATTGAAAGGCAAGGGTTTATTTGTGAGGTTTTGTGTGAAAAATATATACCAAATTATGATGCGTCTTCTAAAAAAATGACATCAAACAAGGCAAAAACCACAAAATCCAACTCCTACATAAAAAGAGAACTTCAAAACTTTAATAATTAATGTGTGGAATTGAGGATAAGAATTATAACCTCTATAAAAGGAATATATTAAAGCTATAAAAAGATTTCGTTTCAGCAAGACCTAGTTTGAAGAAGAAGAATGTAGGTCTCTAAATAAGAGGGAAAAGGTAAGAGAATCCTCCTTATGTACATGTTCAAAAATACATACAAAACTCCTAAGGTCCTTACAACAAGTGTCCTCCATATGGCAAGGAAAGAGACCATTAGATCCATGAAAACAAGACGACAAAATGGGAGTCAATGATGGCATTCAAGAACTTAAACAGGGCATGATCTCTAGTTATTTGAAGCTTTTGGGCTAGAATAGCGAAACTCTATGCACTACCTCTATCAACCAATGCTCTCCAAGCCCATATTTAACATGCAGAGGAAAATGTTTACCAAATAAGTTTCTATCCTCCGGGTGAATCATTACAAGAAAAAAAAAACTATATGTGAAGCCACAAAGCCTAAAAACCTTAAAAATTTTCCAGATATAATAGGAGCTGAATATTGCCATGGGGAGACTAGTAGCAAATGTTGGAGATGTTAAACCCAAAGAAAATACAGAGTCTCAAGGAAATAATGGTGTGGAGAATTCATAAGCATCAAAGCCAGTATTTGACATGCTGAGAACATTTCCTATGTATACTAACATGACCATATAGGAACCGATGGAAAGGTTTATGGGGTCACTACATATAGCATAAAGCTATCATTAGTAAAGGGTTTCGTTCACCAATCAAAATATGTGTGGATTATGCAAAAAAATAAGGTCTTAAAGGAGCTTACTTATCACAAGATTTCAATGAATGTGTTATCAAAGAACGAGAAATCTAGTACCATGTGGCTCACTATACATCCATGCTTTTTTATTAAGTAGTGCTTGAAAATAGCATTGCATTTTTTGTGTGCTTACGTCGCAAATTGTGCTTGTGTAAAAGTGACCAAGGAGACACACCTATATGCTATTCTAAATAATCCATGAAAGAAGCAAACTTATGAGGCCACCTCAACCACTTACACACTATCACTTGCTTCCCAATCGAACAGATCTATTATTGGCCTCAACTACTACACATGAGGCATATCTATAATAATCTATTCCCGATTGAAGAGATCTATTCTTGGCGTCAACTAATACATGAAGCAAATCTATGATAAGCTTCGTGTTTGATCCATGTGATGCAAGTGTTAAAGCAACTTTTAGTACCTCCTTTGGGAACAAAGGCCCATAATAGCACCATGCAAGCCAGCGAATCCCCAAGTGTGCCTTAGCAAAAATGGGAAACAATGATAGTTCTATACAGTGGCCCTCTGCCATAGTAGTAGGATCTTGTTATACCCTCAATCGTTAAAAATCTCATTGAACAAACTTAGCTAATACTGGGTAGCAGGATAATACTTAACAACCCCCCCATTAGATACCGACATCTATATCCTCTCAAAGAAATATGCTTCGGTTTGTGGTGTCCCCACTCATAACCATGTGTTCTCTTATATTGTGCCCATTTCCTAAAATATGTTAATCATGATTGCTAAAGAAACAACCAAGCATCTAATCCTAGGTAGCATCACTTTCTTCTTCCCCCGCCGTGAAACTAGCCTTAGTGCTACCTATACCACCAAACACTCAACCCCAAGTTGACAATACAACTCAAGGAGCTCCAAATCCAATCCTCAAGGGCGTGTATATAGAAGAATGCACAATATTGAAAGTAGGGCCATCAACACAATACAAAACACTGAAGTACAGAAAGAAGTGGGAGTAAATAATATTTTGGCTTGCAAACTTGATTACAAACTGATGACATTCATCCATCCATGTGGTAGATAAGGAGCTTTTAAGGAGGATGTCATTTCTTAAAAGAGTCCTCAAACACAATGAGCTTGATAATAAACTAAGGTTGCCAAACTAGACGATATATAGTACCCAAGGTTGGTATGGACGTAGGTCCGCCATGTCCACAACTTTGTCCACAAGGACCAACTCTGACCATATCATTTGAGTAGGACCATATTAGATTACAACTAAGCCTAATAGGAACTTAACATAGCCCCCACATCCATCTTCTAAGACCTTCTAGCTCCGCAACCCCCCGAGCACTCACTAATAATGCAATCACATAGACCTTACAAGCATGCATCCTACGTGGCAGAGGAGTGTTAAGTCTACCTAAGTCATCTCCTAACCATGTGGCCACCATCTAGTGTCTAAAGTGGGAATTGTTCGAGGGGCTCGGGTGCTCAACACCACCACGATGGCTACTCCTCATAAAGGGGCCTTACAAAATAGAGCACATCCAAGGGTGGAGCATTGAGCAAATGCCTCTCCAATAGTACTAAGCTCCGAACCTACCCTTGTACCTTCTTAACCCCTTTGTTTCAAGAATGGCTCCCTTGAACCCTATTGTTTTACAATTAAAGAGCTGTTAGATGGTGAGCCATTAGCTACTACGACATTGTATGCAAGTATGTGTGGAGTGGACTCACACCTAAGTCATTTCACTTTACTCAATGAAGAGTTTGAGCCCATCACAATTTATTACCAAACTTATGTAGTAGCGATACTATAAAGGATCAAGACATAAATACCATGTATGGCTATACCAAAGGATCAAGACATAAATAACCATTTATTACCAAACTCATGTAGCTATACCAAAGGATCAAGACATGAATAACCATGTATAGCTATACCAAAAGCTCAGGAAATAAATAACCCTAAGCTATAATAGCCAACATACCAAAGGATCAAGACATGAATAACCATGTATAGCTATACCAAAGGCTCAAGAAACAAATAACCCTAAGCTATAATAGCCAACATACCAAAGGCTCAAGGCTCAAGATATAAATAACCCCAACTACAACAACAGGCCCTATACAATGCTTCCATTGCTAATGTTGCCAATAGGTTGCTAAATTTCTAATAATAGCTACCAACATCAGCAGAAGCTAAACTAGTCTAGCCCCTTTCCAACAATCACCTCCAACCCCCATTGCACCTTTGCATACTCGATGTGTTGTTATTACTAATTGTCGGAACAAGGAAAATTTGCGTCCCTACCATACCGCGTCCTAGCCCATCACTTAGTGGATATGACTAGTAAGTGATAGACATCACTAATCTCATTGCTTTTCTATCCTATGAAGTCCAAGTGCCCATAAGTTTTTTGTTGTAAATAATTCCACATTTATAGCAAGATCTTACATACCAACCTCGAAGTAATTTTAAGAGCCCACATAGAGAGAGAAAAATAGAGCAAATCTCTAAGGCCCATTCAATCAATCCTTGAGGTGCTAGAGAAAGATAAAATCCAAATGAGGATTACCCAAGGTTCCCATAAACAAGTTAAGACACTACTTTGAGAGTGAGAAAATGAACACAATGTTCCTTACAAAGGCAAACAACTCATTGCAATCTTAGATGGTGGCATTGTAGTTAGCATTATTAGCAAGGGAGTTGTCAGGAAACTTGGGGAAACCCTCACCTAGACAATACCAATCTCTTGGTGAAGTTTAGCAGATGAAAATAATGCTGCTACGTCACTTGGTGTCCTATTATGTAATGCAAAAATCAAAACCTTGGCTTGAACTTTTGCCTATCTTTTGTGGTGATGAGCCTTTCAATAGGATCATATAAGATGATCCTTGGGCAACCCTATATAAGGGATTCAAAGTTAGTCCATGAGATGGCCAATCACATCTACCCTCCAAAAGGGAGACCTTACTCTGAAAGTTATGTAAATTATTCTTATTTCTTATCTTTCATCTCAGCCTAAAGTAGTGGGATAACTATTTACATATAATAACCGTCCATACTGCTACTACTAAGACAACACCATTTAATATAGTCTATGGTAAGGCTTTGCCGACCCCTACAGCTCGTCTTTCACATTCTATAGAGGCTACAAATTCTTTTGTGTAGAGACTTTGACCAAATTCACGAGTTAGTGAAATTGAACATTAAAAAAGCTCGACAGAAGTACATGAAGTATGCAAATAGTAAACATAAACATGTCATCATCTTCAATGAAGGCAACTATTTACTTATTCATATTGAGAAAATGAGATTTAAGTCCATAGAGACCAACCCTATGGTGGTAAAGTTAGCTCCTAGATTTTATGTACCTTTCAAGATGATTATTGCGCCAAGATAAATGATAGTGCATTTAAGTTGGAGCTACCTTCCAATTGACATATTCATTATTCTTTTCATGTTTTTGAGACCATTTTGAGGACCTCTACCCTTCTCATTGAATATTAGAAGAGCTTACTGGGTTAGTAGTAGATGAAGAAAAACATCTTGTGTTTGCATCTTCTTATGCATAAATTCATTTTAAATGAAAATGACACTTTTGAATTAAATTTCAATCTTTTATGCATTTTCCTATGCATAAATTCAATTTAGATGAGAATGACACTTTTGAATTAAAAACCAATCTTTTATGCATCTTCTTATGCATAAATTCAATTTGGTAGGAATTACACTTTTAGAATAAAAGAATTTCTCTTATGCATCTAAGTTATGCATAAAATCCATTTATGATGAAAAATCACACTTTTAGTATAAAAAGAATATCTTTTATGCATACCTCTATGCATGAAATCCAATATGCTAAAAGTAACTCTTTTATAATAAAATATTCATCTCTTATGCATACCTCTATGCATGAATTTCAATTATGCATAATATAAAAATCAATTTCTCTAGGCTTACAATGAATATCTTTCAATTAATCTAGGATGATAATTCCTAGAATATGGTAGGAAGTCCTCTTTTCATGCTTTGAATGAAATTATTTTATGCGTAATTTTTATAAAAATTTTTCCATAGCTCTGCTGCTATGACTGATAAATCTCAATTTTTCTAAGGGATAAAGCTTATCATTAAGAAAATAATTAGAATGATCCCTAATTGGATCATTAATCCATAATGGATTGAATCATCAATATTCATGAAATACATAAACTAACAGCATAGAAAAAAGCCATTAATTTGACCTCAAGTATAGATTAATCTTGGATTAAGGATAAACTTTATGAAAAGCTTCATTTGGATTGAGAATGGGTCATGAGTATGACCATTTCTTGAGTGAGAGAGAGAAATTACATAAAAACCATTTGAATTAAATATAAATGGAAATTTATGTAACTCTTAACTATCATTAATCAATTAACTTCAATAGCATTCATCAAATTATGTAACTCTTCACTACCATTCATCAATTAACTTCAATAGCATTCAAAAACCATTCCAATTAAGCTTCTCAAGCTTGAGAGGGGTTGAGAAGAGAGAAACCTTGAGAAATTATAGAAAAGATCAAAATTTACCATTTACCTTACAAATTGCTTGATTCTTTGTTCACGGTAGAGGCCCCCAGCCAATCAATTGGTTAAGTATGTTGATGGAGCCACCAATGGGGATTGAAGAAAGAGGGAAGCTCTAATTTCTTCAATTTGGAGAGAATTTTAGAGAATAGTAAAAACTAGCATTATTTTAGCATAACTCTAGTATAGTAAAATTCTTCCTTTTTTTTCAAAGGACTCATGTTCTATTTATAGGAGAGGGAAGCTCTAACCAAAGCTAACTGAATTCTAGAATTTTCCAGATTCAGTTTGGTCGAATTTGGACTAGATTTGGATCTAGTTTGGTTACTTTTTGATTCGGTTTGGTTCTATTTTGATTTGGTTTGGTTTAAGAGAGAGGAGAGATAAAAATATCACATTATTTTTTAGTTTAAAACTCATTCAAGCATGTGAAATATGCACCTCCTTTAAAGAACTCCCCTTCCTTACATATGTGTCAAAATGGAATCATTATACCCAAAATATCTCATATTTTTAATATTGCTCATAGTTTTTTTACTAATAAACCTTGTACATTTTCAACTCTTCATCTTGTGTGAGCATTTACTCATTTTTGGATACCCAAAATATCTCATATTTTTAATATTTCTCATAGTTTTTTACTAATAAACCTTGTACACTTTCAACTCTTCATCTTATGTGAGCATTTACTCATTTTTGGATACCCAAAATATCTCATATTTTTGATATTACTCATAGTTTCTTACTAATAAACCTTGTACATAGTCAACTCTTCATCTTATGTGAGCATTTACTTATTTTTGGGTATCTTCTTTTACAAAATTGGATTTATCTCCTCCTCCCTACACATGGATTGATGCTATTGGCCCATAAGAACCTTAATTGGACCATAATCCAAAAATTTCTGAAAATCTAGACCCTTAGGCTAAGGTCCTTTATACCCATTTCCAATAAATTCTAATTGCACATTGGAAAGTTCTTTTTGAATTTCTGTTTCAGGGAAACTTATTTTAATAAGATGAGATAATTTTCTATCCAAAAATATTAAAAATCTGAATATTCTCTCTCTAGAATACGTTCTCTCTCTAGGTTAAAACAGTTAGAAACAAGGTCTTTTATATTTCTGAAGAGGGGATTGATTACAGGGGAAGATGCTGGACATTTTGAGAGGCTGGGGAGGAATCTTACAATAATCTATTCCCGATTGAAGAGATCTACTCTTGGCGTCAACTAATACATGAAGCAAATCTATGATAAGCTTCATGTTTGATCCATGTGATGCAAGTGTTAGTACCTCCTTTGGGAACAAAAGCCCATAATAGCACCATGCAAGCTAGTGAATCCCCAAGTGTGCCTTAGCAAAAATGGGAAACGATGCTAGTTCTATACAGTGGCCCTCTGCTATAGTAGTAGGATCTTGTTATACCCTCAATCGTTAAAAATCTCATTGAACAAACTTAGCTAATACTGGGTAGCAGGATAATACTTAACAACCCCCCCATTAGATACCGACATTTATATCCTCTCAAAGAAATATGGTTTGGTTTGTGGTGTCCCCACTCATAACCATGTGTTCTCTTATATTGTGCCCATTTCCTAAAATATGTTAATCATGATTGCTAAAGAAACAACAAGCATCTAATCCTAGGTAGCATCACTTTCTTCTTCCCCCGTGAAAGTAGCCTTAGTGCTACCTATACCACCTAACACTCAACCCCCCAAGTTTACAATACAACTCAAGGAGCTCCAAATCCAATCCTCAAGGGCGTGTATATAGAAGAATGCACAGTATTGAAAGTAGGGCCATCAACACAATACAAAACACTGAAGTACAGAAAGAAGTGGGGAGTAAATAATATTTTGGCTTGCAAACTTGATTACAAGCTGATGACATCCATCCACCCATGTGCTAGATAAGGAGCTTTTAAGGAGGATGTCATTTCTTAAAAGAGTCCTCAAACACAATGAGCTTGATAATAAACTAAGGTTGCCAAACTAGATGATATATAGTACCCAAGGTCGGTATGGACGTAGGTTGGCCATGTCCACAACTTTGTCCACAAGGACCAACTCTGACCATAACATTTGAGTAGGACCATATTAGATTACAACTAAGCCTAATAGGAACTTAACATAGCCCCCACATCCATCTTCTGAGACCTTCTAGCTCCGCAACCCCCTGAGCACTCACTAATAATGCAATCACATAGCCCCCACATCCATCTTCTGAGACCTTCTAGCTCCGCAACCCCCTGAGCACTCACTAATAATGCAATCACATAGACCTTACAAGCATGCATCCTACGTGGCAAAGGAGTGTTAAGTCTACCTAAGTCATCTCCTAACCATCTGGCCACCATCTAGAGTCTAATGTAAGATTCCTCCCCAGCCTCTCAAGATGTCCAGCATTTCCCCCTGTAATTAAATCCCTCTTCAGAAATATAAAAGATCTTGTTTATAACTGTTTGAACCTAGAGAGAGAAAATATTCTAGAGAGAGAATTTTAAGATTTTGAATATTTTTAGATAGAAAAATTTCTCATATTATTAAAATAAGTTTCCCTGAAACAGAAATTCAAAAAGAACTTTCCAATGTGCAATTGGAAATGGGTATAAAGTACCTTAGTCTAAGAGTCTAGATTTTCAGAAATTTTTGGATTATGGTCTAATTAAGGTTCCTATGGGCCAATAGCATCAATCCATGTGTAGGGAGGAGATAAATCCAATTTGTAAAAGAAGATACCCAAAAATGAGTAAATGCTCACATAAGATGAAGAGTTGAATATGTACAAGGTTTATTAGTAAAAAACTATGAGTAATATCAAAAAAATGAGATAAATTGAGTATCCAAAAATGAGTAAATGCTCACATAAGATGAAGAGTTGAATATGTACAAGGTTTATTAGTAAAAAACTATGAGCAATATTAAAAATATGAGATATTTTGGGTATCCAAAAATGAGTAAATGCTCACATAAGATGAAGAGTTGAAAATGTACAAGGTTTATTAGTAAAAAACTATGAGCAATATTAAAAATATGAGATATTTTGGGTATAATCATTCCATTTTGACACATATGTAAGGAAGGGGAGTCCATTAAAGGAGGTGCATATTTCACATGCTTGAATGAGTTTTAAACTCAAAGATAATGTGATATTTTTATCTCTCCTCTCTCTTGAACCAAACCAAATAAAAAAGGAACCAAACCGAATAAAAAAAGTAACCAAACTAGGTCCAAATCTAGTCCAAATTCAACCAAACTGAATCTGGAAAATTCTAGAAATCAGTTAGCCTTGGTTAGAGCCTCCCTCTCCTATAAATAGAACATGAGTCCTTTGAAAAAAAGGAGGAGAATTTTACTATTCTAGAACTATGTTGAAATAATGCTAATATTTACTATTCTCTAAAATTCTCTCCAATTTGTAAGAAATTGGAGCTTCCCTCTTTCTTCAATCTCCATTGGTGGCTCCATCAACATACTAAACCAATTGAATGGTTGGGGGCCTCTACCGTGAACAAAGAATCAAGCAATTTGTAAGGTAAGTGTGGTGAATTTTTATCTTTTCTCTAATTTCTCAATGTTTCTCTCTTCTCAACCCCTCTCAAGCTTGAGAAGCCTAATTGAAATGGTTTTTTTGAATGCTATTGAAGTAATTAATGAATGATAGTAAAGAATTACATAAATTTCCATTTATGCTTAATTCTAATGGTTTTTATGTAATATCTCTCTCACACTCAAGAAATGGTCATACTCATGATCTATTCTCAATCTAAATGAAGCTTTTCATAAAGCTTTTTCTTAATCCAAGATAATCTATACTTAAGACTAAATTAATGGCTTTCCCTATGCTTTTAGTTTATGTATTTCATGAATATTGATGATTCAATCCATTATGGATTAATGATCCAATTAGAGATCATTCTAATCATTCTCTTAATGTAATAAGCTTTATCTTTTTAGATAATTGAGATTTATCAGTCATAGCAGCAGAGTTATGGCAAAATTTTTATAAAAATTACACATAAAATAATTTCATTCAAAGCATGAAAAGAGGACTTCCTACCATATTCTAGGAATTATCATCCTAGATTAATTAAAAGAATTTTATTGTAATCATGGAGGTGTGGAGGTATGCATGTAGATGTAGATGTAGATGTGGATGTGAATGGAGATGTGGATGTGGATGTATGCATGTAGATGTAGATGTATAGATGTGGATGTGAATGGAGGTGTGGATGTATGCATGTAGATGTAGATATATAGATGTGGATGTGAATGGAGGTGTGGATGTATGCATGTAGATGTAGATGTATAGATGTGGATGTGAATGGAGATGTGGATGTATGCATGTAGATGTATAGATGTGGAAGTGAATGGAGATGTGGATGTATGCATGTAGATGTAGATGTATAGATGTGGATGTGAATGGAGATGTGGATGTATGCATGTAGATGTATATATGTGGATGTGAATGGAGATGTGCATGTATGCATGTAGATGTAGATGTAGATGTATAGATGTGGATATGAATGGAGATGTGGATGTATGCATGTAGATGTAGATGTATAGATGTGGATGTGAATGTGGAGGTGGATGTATGCATGTAGACGTAGATATATGGATGTGAATGTGAATGTGGATGTGGATGTATGCATGGAGATGTGGATGTATGCATGTAGATGTAGATGTATGGATGTGAGTGTGAATGTGGATGTGGATGTATGCATGTAGATGTAGATGTATAGATGTGGATGTGAATGTGGAGGTGGATGTATGCATGTAGATGTAGATGTATGGACGTGAATGTGAATATGGAGGTGGATGTATGCATGGAGATGTGGATGTATGCATGTAGATGTAGATGTATGGATGTGAATGTGAATGTGAATGTGGATGTGGATGTATGCATGGAGATGTGGATGTATGCATGTAGATGTAGATGTATGGATGTGAATGTGAATGTGGATGTGGATGTATGCATGGTGTTGTGGATGTATGCATGTAGATATGAATGTATGCATATAGATGTGGATGTAAAGATGTGAATGTGCATGTAGATGTGGATGTGAAAATGGATGCATGGATGTAGATGTGGATGTATGGATGTGGATGTAGATGTAGATATATGTATAGATGTGAATATATGATATGTGATGTGAAGGAATCTAAAGTGAGGAGATGGAAAATGATGTGATTGGATGAGTACACATATAAATGGAATGTGGAATAAGTAATGTGGGTTGATGAGGGATAATGTGGAAAAATGAGAGTTAATATAGAAACTGTATTTGTAAACTGTTTGTAAATGCTGTTTGTAAATGATTGTTTTATGTCAAGAATGCTGGGAAAGCATTTTGACCGTCTTGTGATTAAGGTCGTGGAGACCTAACTGATAAAGTTGCAACTGCTGACGGAGAGTCAATGGAGGACGTCTCGCGTAGCAAGGTCGACCGAGGTCTTGACCAGCCTCGGGTTGATTAAAATGGTGAGCTTCCGGTACGGTGGATGAGGGACCAAGGAAGCGGCCTATGAGTGAAGCGCTAGGTCACCTGCGAAGGATCCTAGAGGGTGCTGACCATACGGTGCTCGGGCTCTGGGTCGCCTAGGATACCCACGCATGCATCGAGGAAGATATTGAAACAAGGAGTAAGAGTTGTTTTCTGAAATCGGGCATGGATCTGGTTGATTGACCTTGCTGGTCTCTTCAATGGATGAGTCCATGGCTCTTTATATGGATCTATTGGTTGATCTTGCTAATCTTCAACGAGAGTCCATCTTGATTTTTATAAGTGATTATATTGCCGAGTATTATGGGCTAGGAATTATTGAAAAGGCCCCTGTGAGTGGACACAGGTGGTGAGCGTTCTGGTTGCCAATGATGCCATAGATACTCTGATGAAGGAATGATGGGAAATTAAGAATCAACCGGATAATTTGGAAGATGGTGATCAGTGATACTATGGTTTTATTAAAGGATTGTTTTAAAACTGGTTGAATCTGTGAAAAGGCAATTTCATATTAGGAGTGTAAGTGGTGTGACTAGTTTTATTTTTGCATGAACTTCCGGCTAGGGAGCCTTGGAACTCTTTTCCTTGGTACCCGGGACAAAACCTAACCAAATTCTTAATTGGATCCCATCACTACAGTGGTTGGGCAGTTGGCTAACCCATGGGACTGGAAGGGGTTAGGCTAGACTGATGGATCCATAAATCGAGACTCAATTTTTGTTATTACGATAGATAAAATAAATCCCGAATAGTAATTGTTCTATGGATAGGAATCAACGGCTGTGCCTCTTGATGGGGAAAAAAGCATTGATCCCAATGATCCAAGTGCAAGTTTCTTCCTTGATCCGAACGAGTATCTTTATAGGTGCAGTCGGATCAGCGTGATCAAAAATGATCTTGACTACGTTAGAGTAAAAAGTTATCCTGGTGGAATCGTCCGTGCTTTCCGGGTAAGGGAAGTTTTTTCGGGTTCGGTTTTGGAAAAACCGACGGATTAGTCTCTTGTCCAGATATCCGTGTGGACGAGGCCCCGAGTGTGGGACCCTTCCCACGCTAGATGTGCTACTTCCGCTACTAGTACCCCGAATCCGTTGCGCGGTGGGAACAGGGATCTCACATCTAAAGTGGGAATTGTTCGAGGTGCTCGGGTGCTCACCACCACCACAGTGGCTACTCCTCATAAAGGGGCCTTACAAAATAGAGCACATCCAAGGGTGGAGCATTGAGCAAACGCCTCTCCAATAGTACTAAGCTCCGAACCTACCCTTGTACCTTCTTAACCCCTTTGTTTCAAGAATAGCCCCCTTGAACCCTATTGTTTTACAATTAAAGAGCTCTTAGATGGTGAGCCATTAGCTACTATGACACTGTATGCAAGTATGTGTGGAGTGGACTCACACCTAAGTCATTTCACTTTACTCAATGAAGAGTTTCAGCCCATCACAATTTATTACCAAACTTATGTAGCTATACTATAAAGGACCAAGACATAAATACCATGTATGGCTATACCAAAGGATCAAGACATAAATAACCATTTATTACCAAACTCATGTAGCTATACCAAAGGATCAAGACATGAATAACCATGTATAGCTATACCAAAGGCTCAAGAAATAAATAACCCTAAGCTATAATAGCCAACATACCAAAGGATCAAGACACAAATAACCATGTATAGCTATACCAAAGGCTCAAGAAATAAATAACCCTAAGCTATAATAGCCAACATACCAAAGGCTCAAGGCTCAAGACATAAATTACGCCAACTACAAAACAACACGCCCTATATAATGCTTCCATTGCTAAGGCTGCCAATAGGTTGCTAAATTTCTAATAATAGCTACCCACATCAGCAGCTGAACTAGTCTAGCCCCTTTCCAACAATCACCTCCAACCCCGATTGCACCTTTGCATACTCGATGTGTTGTTATTGTTGGAACAAGGAAAATTTGAGTCCCTACCGTACCACGTCCTAGCCCATCACCTAGTGGATATGACTAGTAAGTGATAGACATCACTAATCTCATTGCTTTTCTATCCTATGAAGTCCAAGTCCCATAAGTTTTTTGTTTTAAATAATTCCACACATTTATAGCAAGATCTTACACACCAACCTAGAAGGAATTTTAAGAGCCCACATAGAGAGAAAAAAATAGAGCAAATCTCTATGGCCCATTCAATCAATCCTTGAGGTGCTAGAGAAAGATAAAATCCAAATGAGGATTACCCAAGGTTCCCATAAACAAGTTAAGACACTACTTTGAGAGTGAGAAACTGAACACAATGTTGCTTACAAAGGCAAACAACTCATTGCAATCTTAGATGGTGGCATTGTAGTTAGCATTATTAGCAAGCGAGTTGTTAGGAAACTTGGGGAAACCCTCACCTAGACAATACCAATCTCTCGGTGAAGTTTAGCTGATGAAAATAATGCTACGTCACTTGGTGTCCTATTATGTAATGCGAAAATCAAAACCTTGGCTTGATTTTTTGCCTATCTTTTGTGGTGATGAGTCTTTCAATAGGATCATATAAGATGATCCTTGGGCAACCCTATATAAGGGATTCAAACTTAGTCCATGAGATGGCCAATCACATCTACCCTCCAAAAGGGAGACCTTACTCTGAAAGTTATGTAAATTATTATTATTTCTTATCTTTCATCTCAGCCTAAAGCAGTGGGATAAGTATTTACATATTTTGCAATTTGCATATAATAACCGTCCATACTGCTACTACTAAGACAACACCATTTAAGATAGTCTATGGTAAGGCTTTGCCGACCCCTACGGCTCGTCTTTCACATTCTATAGAGGCTACAAATTCTTTTGTGTAGAGACTTTGACAAATTCACGAGTTAGTGAAATTGAACATTCAAAAAGCTCGACAGAAGTACATGAAGTATGCAAATAGTAAACATAAACATGTCATCATCTTCAATGAAGGCATTTATTTGCTTATTTGTATTGAGAAAATGAGAGACTTAAGTCCATAGAGACCAACCCTATGGTAAAGTTAGCTCCTAGATTTTATGTACCTTTCAAGATGATTATTGCCAAGATAAATGATAGTGCAAGAAAGTTGGAGCTACCTTCCAATTGACAATTTCATTAATCTTTTCATGTTTTTGAGACCATTTTGAGGACCTCTACCCTTCTCATCCAATATTAGAAGAGCCTGCTGAGTTAGTAGATGAAGAAAAACATCTTGTGCCTGAGTCTATCATTGACGATGAGACCATCACTACACACACATATGCAGCACTTATGTCAAGTATCTTGTGACTTTCAAGAATCATCCTATTAAAAATATTAAATGGATACCAAAAATTTTATTCAGTTCTTACCAAAATCTCATCCACTCATACCATCGTAAATCTAACTTATGAAGTTGTTACTTCATTACGAGCCATCCCTTCCCAAAGATTTTATCCTCAAAATCTAATATATATATTTATATATATAGTTATACATCAATGAGAAGTGAAGGTTTTATCATATCCATTAGACCAAAAAAAAAGATAGGAAGATCTCCAAAAGTAACCATGCTCATACTCGATATAGAACTAGATCCTCCAAGTGTGAGAAAATAAATATCCTTGATTTCCATATGGTCCCATGAATAAAGCCTCCAAAGAAATTATTGAGTGAACCTTTAATCAATCATACCACATGGTCAAGAAACATCCTCCATAGACAGACCTTGTTATTGCACATAGGAAAGCTTGTAGGCAAACGAATTACATTATAGTTGTAACAACTGATTATTTTACTGAGAATAATATAAGGTTTGTGCGGCGGTAAGAAAGGATAATGCCCAAACAACGACTGATTTTTTAATTGAGAAAACAATATGTAGTTTTAAAAACCCCTCTGAGTTGGTTTTAGATCGTGGCACTCATTTCCTAAATGATGTCATCGAACACAACACTGAATATCTAAACAAAAGACATGATAAGATGAGTGGTGTGACCAATGATGACATCATCCCCAAGGGTAAATACTTTCATTTGATGAGGAACTCCTCTATGCTTCTATTCCTTAACTCTCTTGTCCTTCTTCCCCACAATGCTCTTTGGCTCATAAATGTTTTCTCCCTCTTCACCCATAGGTGGAAACTCTTCCACTTCTCCAAGGATAGAACCCATATACTTCTTGGGATTATACGAATGAAATACATCATGGATTATTGTAGAATGAGGGAGGCCAAGCTTGCAGGAAAAATCACCAACCCTTTTGAGTACCAAGTATAGACCATAGTACCTATGAGCAAACTTGGGATTAGTGGAACCCTTGAAAGTGTTGTGGTAGCTCTTTGGTAGGTTCAAGAGTATATAATCTCCTTCTTAAATCTTTACATATCATGCTTATGCTCATCTGCATTAGCCTTTATAACCTCTTGGGCTTTCTTCATATTGCCCTTACATAGTTGAAGAAGTTGTTTCAATTTTTCCAACTCTTCTTTTAGCTAATGGGTTTACCACCTTGTCTTCTTGGAAAGCTATGAAACACACAAGCACTTGATACCCATAAAGAGCCTCAAAGGGAGATATCTCAATGCTTAAATGCTTACTAGAATTACGGTAAAATTTAGCAAGATGTAGGTTTTTTGGTGATCAAGGGGCCAATTATGTTAGAGAGACGTAGGATTCTTGGTGGCCAATAACCAAGCTTACAATAAGGTTTTCGGGTGAATAAGGGCCAATCGTATCTATAAGTGACTTTTTCTCATCATCTAAGGAACAGTCCCCCTTTGTGCCAATTTGAGTTTCTTGTGTGTTAGAGAGAGAAAGAGAGAGAGAGTGAGAGAGAGAGAGTTGAGAGTAAACTGTAGGACTCTTGGTGAATGTGCCTCTTGTTTATTATGTGAGAGTCAGCAAGAGTGAGAGTCCTTGTGGGTGCATGCGAACCTCCTAGCGGTGTAAATAAGGAGAGGAATTTGGAGGGACAGCTTTTCAAAGTAGTCATTGTTGACCTTTAACTCGTGAGGATAGTGAGCTTGTTGTGGTAGGCTCACACTTGTCGTTTTAATATGACTAACTGTTGTAGCCTCTTGGTAAAGCCACCCTTGAAGAAAGTAGTAACAACATGTTACAAACAATTCTAATACACTAAGACTAGAGTTGATAATTATAAAAAATTTGGCATGTGAAAATCACCAACTCTTGACCAAGTGTGGCTCATTTTTTGCTTCAAAATTTTTTTTCCTCTAAACTCTTAAAAATCCATCCAGTCCAAAGATCAGAACAACCAAGTGATGAGTAAGTGAGCTTTTATTTGTTTCCTTTAAAAAAGGGCCTAAGTAGGGGCTCATTTTTACAGTAGATGATCCAAAGGGAGAGAAAAATCTCTACTTTTTGGTGCGCAAAATATGTGTCAGATGAAGATACCTCTCTTAAACAAGGCAAAAGCATAAAATCCACCAACTCCTACATGAAAAGGGAAACAACATATGATGGAAAGGCAAGGGTTTATTTGTGAGGTTTTGTGTGAAAAATATATACCAAATTATGATGCGTCTTCTAAAAAAATGACATCAAACAAGGCAAAAACCATAAAATTCAACTCCTACATAAAAAGAGAACTTCAAAACTTTAATAATTAATGTGTAGAATTGAGGATAAAAATTATAACCTCTATAAAAGGAATATATTAAAGCTATAAAAAGCTTGAAAGCTCTTCTGATCGTTTCAGCAAGACCTAGTTTGAAGAAGAAGAATGTAGGTCTCTAAATAAGAGGGAAAAGTTAAGATAAACCTCCTTATGTACATGTTCAAAAATACATACAAAATTCCTAAGGTTGCCTTACAACAAGTTTCCTCCATATGGCACTAAGGAAAGAGACCATTAGATCCATGAAAACAAGACGACAAAATGGGGTCAATGATGGCATTCAAGAACATAAACAGGGCATGATCTCTAGTTATTTGAAGCTTTTGGGCTAGAATAGCGAAACTCTATGCACTACCTCTATCAACCAATGCTCTCCAATCCCATCTTCAACATGCAGAGGAAAATGTTTACCAAATAAGTTTCTATCCTCCGGGTGAATCATTACAAGAAAAAAAAAACTATATGTGAAGCCACAAAGCCTAAAAACCTTAAAAAATATTCAGATATAATAGGACCTGAATATTGCCATGGGGAGACTAGTAGCAAATGTTGGAGATGTTAAACCCAAAGAAAATATAGAGTCTCAAGGAAATAATGGTGTGGAGAATTCATAAGCATCAAAGCCAGTATTTGACATGCTGAGAACATTTCCTATGTATACTAACATGACCATAGGAACCGATGGAAAGGGTTTCGTTCACCAATCAAAATATGTGTGGATTATGCAAAAAAATAAGGGCTTAAAGGAGCTTACTTATCACAAGATTTCACTGAATGTGTTATCAAAGAATGAGAAATCTAGTACCATGTGGCTCACTATACATCCATGGCTTTTTATTAAGTAGTGCTTGAAAATAGCATTGCATTTTTTGTGTTCTTACATCGCAAATTGTGCTTGTGTAAACGTGACCAAGGAGACACTTATATGCTATTCTAAATAATCCATGAAAGAAGCAAACTCATGAGGCCACCTCAACCACTTACACACTATCACTTGCTTCCCAATCGAATAGATCTATTATTGGCCTCAACTACTACACATGAGGCATATCTATAATAATCTATTTCCGATTGAAGAGATCTATTCTTGGAGTCAACTAATACATGAAGCAAATCTATGATAAGCTTCGTGATTGATCCATGTGATGCAAGTGTTAGTACCTCCTTTGGGAACAAAAGCCCATAATAGCACCATGCAAGCCAGCGAATCCCCAAGTGTGCCTTAGCAAAAATGGGAAACGATGCTAGTTCTATACAGTGGCCCTCTGCTATAGTAGTAGGATCTTGTTATACCCTCAATCATTAAAAATCTCATTGAATAAACTTAGCTAATACTGGGAGCAGGATAATACTTAACAACCCCCCCATTAGATACCGACATCTATATCCTCTCAAAGAAATATGGTTTGGTTGGTGGTGTCCCCACTCATAACCATGTGTTCTCTTATATTGTGCCCATTTCCTAAAATATGTTAATCATGATTGCTAAAGAAACAACCAAGCATCTAATCCTAGGTAGCATCACTTTCTTCTTCCCCCGTGAAAGTAGCCTTAGTGCTACCTATACCACCTAACACTCAACCCCCCAAGTTTACAATACAACTCAAGGAGCTCCAAATCCAATCCTCAAGGGCGTGTATATAGAAGAATGCATAGTATTGAAAGTAGGGCCATCAACACAATACAAAACACTGAAGTACAGAAAGAAGTAGGGAGTAAATAATATTTTGGCTTGCAAACTTGATTACAAGCTGATGACATCCATCCACCCATGTGCTAGATAAGGAGCTTTTAAGGAAGATGTCATTTCTTAAAAGAGTCCTCAAACACAATGAGCTTGATAATAAACTAAGGTTGCCAAACTAGTCTATATATAGTACCCAAGGTCAGTATGGCCATATCCACAACTTTGTCCACAAGGACCAACTGACCATATCATTTGAGTAGGACCATATTAGATTACAACTAAGCCTAATAGGAACTTAACATAGCCCCCACATCCATCTTCTGAGACCTTCTAGCTCCGCAACCCCCCGAGCACTCACTAATAATGCAATCACATAGACCTTACAAGCATGCATCCTACGCGTGGCAGAGGAGTGTTAAGTCTACCTAAGTCATCTCCTAACCATCTGCCACCATCTAGTGTCTAAAGTGGGAATTATTCAAGGTGCTCGGGTGCTCACCACCACAATGGCTACTCCTCACATAAAGGGGCCTTACAAAATAGAGCACATCCAAGGGTGGAGCATTGAGCAAATGCCTCTCCAATAGTACTAAGGTCCGAACCTACCCTTGTACCTTCTTAACCCCTTTGTTTCAAGAATAGCCCCCTTGAACCCTATTGTTTTACAATTAAAGAGCTGTTAGATGGTGAGCCATTAGCTACTATGACACTGTATGCAAGTATGTGTGGAGTGGACTCACACCTAAGTCATTTCACTTTACTCAATGAAGAGTTTCAGCCCATCACAATTTATTACCAAACTTATGTAGCTATACTATAAAGGATCAAGACATAAATACCATGTATGGCTATACCAAAGGATCAAGACATAAATAACCATTTATTACCAAACTCATGTAGCTATACCAAAGGATCAAGACATGAATAACCATGTATAGCTATACCAAAGGCTCAAGAAATAAATAACCCTAAGCTATAATAGCCAGCATACCAAAGGATCAAGACATGAATAACCATGTATAGCTATACCAAAGGCTCAAGAAATAAATAACCCTAAGCTATAATAGCCAACATACCAAAGGCTCAAGGCTCAAGACATAAATAACCCCAACTACAACAACAGGCCCTATACAATGCTTCCATTGCTAAGGCTGCCAATAGGTTGCTAAATTTCTAATAATAGCTACCCACATCAGCAGGCTGAACTAGTCTAGCCCCTTTCCAACAATCACCTCCAACCCCCATTGCACCTTTGCATACTCGATGTGTTGTTATTACTAATTGTTGGAACAAGGAAACTTTGAGTCCCTACCATATCGCGTCCTAGCCCATCACCTAGTGGATATTACTAGTAAGTGATAGACATCACTTATCTCATTTCTTTTCTATCCTATGAAGTCCAAGTGCCCATAAGTTTTTTGATTTAAATAATTCCACACATTTATAGCAAGATCTTACACACCAACCTGGAAGGAATTTTAAGAGCCTACATAGAGAGAAAAAAATAGAGCAAATCTCTAAGGCCCATTCAATCAATCCTTGAGGTGCTAGAGAAAGATAAAATCCAAATGAGGATTACCCAAGGTTCCCATAAACAAGTTAAGACACTACTTTGAGAGTGAGGAACTGAACACAATGTTGCTTACAAAGGCAAACAACTCATTGCAATCTTAGATGGTGGCATTGTAGTTAGCATTATTAGCAAGCGAGTTAGGAAACTTGGGGAAACCCTCACCTAGACAATACCAATCTCTCGGTGAAGTTTAGCTGATGAAAATAATGCTACGTCACTTGGTGTCCTATTATGTAATGCGAAAATCAAAACCTTGGCTTGATTTTTTGCCTATCTTTTGTGGTGATGAGCCTTTCAATAGGATCATATAAGATGATCCTTGGGCAACCCTATATAAGGGATTCAAACTTAGTCCATGAGATGGCCAATCACATCTACCCTCCAAAAAGGAGACCTTACTCTAAAAGTTATGTAAATTATTATTATTTCTTATCTTTCATCTCAGCCTAAAGCAGTGGGATAAGTATTTACATATTTTGTAATTTGCATATAATAACCGTCCATACTACTACTACTACTACTAAGACAACACCATTTAAGATAGTCTATGGTAAGGCTTTGCCGACCCCTACGGCTCGTCCTTCACATTCTATAGAGGCTACAAATTCTTTTGTGTAGAGACTTTGACCAAATTCACGAGTACATGAAGTATACAAATAGTAAACATAAACATGTCATCATCTTCAATGAAGGCAACTATTTGCTTATTCGTATTGAGAGAATGAGACTTAAGGCCATAGGGACCAACCCTATGGTAAAGTTAGCTCCTAGATTTTATGTACCTTTCAAGATGATTATTGCCAAGATAAATGATAGTGCATTTAAGTTGGAGCTACCTTCCAATTGACATATTCATTATTCTTTTCATGTTTTTGAGACCATTTTTGTAAGATTCCTCCCCAGCCTCTCAAGATGTCCAGCATCTTTCCCTCTAATCAAATCCCTCTTCAGAAATATAAAAGATCTTGTTTATGCCAGTTTTGGCCTAGAGAGAGAAAATCTTCTAGAGAGTGATAATTTAGTTTTTCAATATTGTTGGATAGAAAATATCTCATCTTATTAAAATAAGTTCCCCTGAAACAGAAGTTCAAAAAGATTTTCAGAAGGTGCATTAGAAATTAAGTATAATCTGTTCAAGAAGCATTATCCTGGGGGTGAAGATTTTTTCGAAATTTTAAATTAAGGTTTCTATGGACCAATAAGATTCATCCAGATGTAGGGAGGAGATAAATGAAGAAATAAAAGAAAAATCCCCCAAAAATGAGTAAATACTCACATAAGATGAAGAGTTGACTAAGGACAAGGTTAATAGTTAAAAAAGGAAAATATTTAGAAGTAATGATGCATTTTTGACACCTCTGCATGGGGGAATTTCCCTCATGAAGGAGGCTCCTATTTCACATGCTTGAATGAGTTTTAAACTCCCAAATAATGAGATATTTTTATCTCTCCTCTCTCTTGTTTCAACTAGATCCAAAAAGTGAGCAAAACTGACCTAAAAATGGTCAAAAATTATCCAAACTGATCTGGAAAATTGTAGAATTAGTTGGCTTGGTTAGAAGCTCCCTTTTTCCTATAAATAGAAGCCCTCCCCTTTGTTGAAACTCAATAGTGTTTTTCACTGTTACCCTGTCACTCCCAAGTGCCAAAAATAGTGAATTGTATTCATAATTCATTAGTTTTTGAGCTTCCTTCTTCTAGAAGATTGGTGGCCACTCTTGTCTCAAACAAGAGTAGAACCCTCAAACCATCAAGCCAAAGGAAAGCTCTCAAATTCCTAAGTAAGTTGGAGATTCTTCTCTTTTCCATTCATTTTATGGTTTTTTTATGATTTTTGTCTTCTCTACATTGCAAATGATGTTATGCCTCATTACAAAAGGCATTCCCCTCTCTTCTCTAGTAAATCCAACCATTCTTTATCCTAGGTGAATGATTAATGAATAAAATCAAGTTTTTCATAATGTTCTCTTAAATAAGTAGAAAAATGTTACTTTAGAATCATTTAAACACTCTTGGTGCATTTCTAATTAATTCTAGAGACTAAAAAATTTAAAAAATGGTCAGCCATACAAAGGAGGTTATGGCAAAATTTTTTAAAAATTTGGAAATAAGTATTATCTTTCATTATTCTAAAAGAGTAATCCTTATGATTTCTATATTCTAAAGTGTCATTTTCATGCATAGAAGATGCATTTTGATTATTTGTATAAAAGAATCTTAATTTTATTATAAAAGTGTTACTTTTATCATATTTGATTTTTATGCATAAAAGATTTTTTTTATATAAAAGTGTTACTTTTATCATATTTGAATTTTCATGCATAGAAGTATGCATAAAAGATTATTTTTTTAATTATAAAAGTGTTACTTTTATCATATTTGATTTTCATGCATAGAAGTATGCATAAAAGATTATTTTTTTAATTATAAAAGAGTTACTTTTATCATATTTGATTTTCATGCATAGAAGTATGCATATTATTATAAAAGTGTTACTTTTATCATATTTGATTTTCATGCATAGAAGTATGCATAAAAGATTATTTTTTAATTATAAAAGTGTTACTTTTATCATATTTGATTTTTATGCATAAAAGATTATTACTTTTTATAAAAGTGTTACTTTTATCATATTTGAATTTTCATGCATAGAAGTATGCATAAAAGATTATTTTTTTAATTATAAAAGTGTTACTTTTATCATATTTGATTTTCATGCATAGAAGTATGCATAAAAGATTATTTTTTATTATAAAAGAGTTACATTTATCATATTTGATTTTCATGCATAGAAGTATGTATAAAAGATTTTTTATTATTATAAAAGTGCTACTTTTATCATATTTGATTTTCATGCATAGAAGTATGCATAAAAGATTATTTTTTAATTATAAAAGTGTTACTTTTATCATATTTGATTTTCATGCATAGAAGTATGCATAAAAGATTTTTTTTTAATTATAAAAGTGTTACTTTTATCATATTTAATTTTTATGCATAAAACTATGCATAAAAGATTTTTTTATTTAATAAAAGTGTTACTTTTATCATATTTGAATTTTCATGCATAGAAGTATGCATAAAAGATTATTATTATTATTATAAAAGTGTTACTTTTATCATATTTGATTTTCATGCATAGAAGTATGCATAAAAGATTATTTTTTTATTATAAAAGAGTTACTCTTATCATATTTGATTTTCATGCATAGAAGTATACATAAAAGATTATTTTTTTTTTATAAAAGTGTTACTTTCATCATAATGATTTTTATGCATAAATGGGTGCATAAAAGAAATTTTTTATATTAAAAGTGTGATTTTCATCATAAATGGTTTTTATGTGTAAATGGGTGCATAAAAGATATTTTTTGATTAAAAGAGTGATTTTCATCATAAATGATTTGTATGCATAAACATATGCATAAAAGAAATTCTTCATGTTAAAAGAGTGATTTTCATCATAAATGAATTTTTATGATGATAAAAGTGTGACTTTCATCAGAATCGGATTTTATGCATAATTAGATGCATATAGAATCTTTATAATTAAATAAGGGTTTTCCTTAATCCTCTGTTTAATTTTTATAAAAATTAAAAAAATGAATAAGTAGATAATCTGTGAGAAGAAATGCTACCGTTTCATATTCACTAAGATGGTAATGAGAAAATTCAATTAAACTATTGAAGTCGGAGATTGAGATAAATGATTATTTTATTCCTCATAAGAAATTCATGTTTTTGAAATCTGTAAAGCAAATATTCGTTCAAACAAAATTTAGAAAAAGAGAAATTGAAATAGTATCTTTCGAGAAAGATAGTTTAGGAAGAACTTTTCCAGACTCAAACTCTGATTCTGACTATTGACCAAGACCTAATTCCTTCGTCAATGACGATGTGCTCAGTTCAGGAAAAATGTACTCAAATCACCCACCGAATCTGAAACTAAGTTAAGACTTTTGATTTTGATTTGAGGATCAAGTTAACAGAATTCGAGGAATTCTGTTTGGAATTCAGACCTGGATCTAGAAGTATTGGGATACGGATTTAAGATTTATTCATGGTATTCAAACAAAATCAAAACTATAAACTTGCATAGAAACCCTGTTTTCTTAAAAGACTGTCTTACGGAGGGAGCATTTGGCATATATGTTTATCTAAGGGAAGTTCGGTTGCAATAGCTGGCGGGGAGTGTTCGAGGGACAGCTCACGCGGCAAAGCCTGCCGAGGTCTTGACCAACCTCGGTATGGTTAAAATGGTGCGCTTCCGGTACGATGGGCGAGGGCCGACAAAGTGGTCCTTGAGTGAAGTGCCTGGACACCTAAGGAGGATCCTGGAGGGTTCTGACTAGGTGATGCACGGGCTCGCGGTGCCGAGGACACCCATACGTATGTCGAGGAAGATATTGTATGACAGACCAATGTTATTGTAATCTATCACTGGATCTCATTGTTGACTCGCTGGTCTCAACAGAGTGATACTGTTTTGTGAGAAACAAAGACTCAATGGAAATTTTGAAGTATGACATGTGTAACCAGTGAATTGTTTGTCAATGGATTTTTTTTAAAAGTTTTAAAGAGGAGTATGTGCGTATCTATTTTCTAAAGCTAAAGTTAAGAAAGGAATTTCAATTATGGGTGGGTGAGTACTTGTTTGGATCTACCGATTCCAGTGGCAGGGTGGTGGCTAACCCATGGGCCGGATGGGGTAGGCTGGAATCAGTGGAGTTTTAATAATCTAACTGAAAAATCTTAGAATTACGCTAGGATTCGAGTAGATAGTTAATTCCCTGATAAAATTCTCGATTGAGTGGATCAACGGCTGCGCCTAATCTTGATTAGAAAAAAGCGTTGAATTGCTCAGATGATCAAATTATATCAATGATAGTTTCCTTCTATCTGGTTTATTCAGGTGGAGGATAGTTTAGATTTTGATCTCGTTAAAAAACTCATTAAGAAAAATTCAAAAAGGTGGAATCGTCCCCGCTTTCCAGGCATGGGAAATTTTCCCGATTTCGATTTTCGGAGTGACCACCAGCCTAGTCTCGTGCCCGGACATTCGTGGGCGAGGCCCCGAGTGAGAAACCCTGCCCCCGCACATGAGGGGACTGCTTCCGCTGTCAGCTACCGGGAATCCAATGCGTGGAGGGGGCAGAGGGATCTCACAATTGGTATCATAGCGGAAATTACCTAAATTTTTTTTATAGAAATCTGGGAATGAAATGTTTTTCACTTGTTAATACTATGTGAATGAACTTCAAAAATTGAAAACTTATAAATCGAATTGGAAATTTATAGATGGACACCCCGATCCTATCTGGAATTCTTGGACTCTCTCAGAGTCAGGATATGATAGCTTTTGCATTTGATCACCTCATCAACTCTGCTACGACCTGAATGAGCAGAGTGAGACTCGCTCGCCATTTTGAGAGTCTTTACTTTCCTGATCCTCTTGAGCGACGTCGGTATATGTGGTTCTATGGAGGACGGTGTATTAACATCAGTACCAGTCAACATCCGAGGCTCAGGCAAAATATTTCCTTGGCCATGATTCTGATAAGACTAGGGCTTGTTCAGCACGTTCTACTATGTGATCATTCACCCAGGAATTCAAAACTTCATGCCGATTTTTTAGACTTCTTAGCCGCTTTATCCTGAGAAATAGAATTAGAGCACCTCTTTGTGTAATGAATCGTGTATACCATGGTATGTCTTCTTCGCAGTTTCGCTTCTTTATGCGATTACGACTGAGGCGGTGATTCTGGAGTCGCGAGCTGCTCTATGTGTATATTACAACTTTTATATAAATAAAGAAATATTTTCCAGAGAAAAATTCCCTGTTGAATAAATGATTGTTTATGAATGATCTGATAAAGAAAAATCTATTATCGGACATATGTCATAGATCTCCAATAAGATCATTGTCTTGTTTAAGAAATTATTTTTTCGAACCTCTTAAGTCTTAGGATCTCATGGATGATATCAAAATAAAAATTCAATAATATATAAATTTTTGGCAGAATCATGAGACGAGGAAATCGTGGCCGTCAGCCAGACCCTCTCTCTGAAGATGACGAGCTTGACCCTGATGTTTGCAAGGCTCTTCATAGGACTCAGCCAGGACCCTTCAAAGGAGAAGGGGAGAACCTAGGCATGGACGAATATTTTGAGGTCACAGGCTACAATGAGCGGAGCAAAATGGCTCTTGCCTGGCTCAAAATAGTGGAAACAGCCAGGGTAGCATGGAGGAACCACTGTGACACTAACCGTCTGGCCATAAATACTATCCTGGAATGATCTAAAAACCTATCTAAGAAAGAGATTTTGTCCCCCTGGATTTTTGGAAACCAAAATGAACAAATTTTTAGAGCTAAAGCAGGAGAGCAAAACCATCGAGGAATATCACCAGGCCTTTGCTCTTCTACTCAAATATTTGTTGAAATGTCAAGCTCATATACAGCTGGAGGATAGCACATGGGTGCTGACAGAGTGACAGTATGGTAGATAGATATCGTGTGGTGTGTTTATGACCGCGTCCAGCTGGTCATGTGTGGTGTGGACATTACATTAGGTTTACTTTGTAGTGTGGACATAACACTATGTTGTGTTCTCTTTTGTGTGTGTGAGAGAGATGGTGACTATGGCTTCTCTCCTTCTTTATGATTGATGGATATGGATTAGGGTTTGCTTCTCTTGTGTGTGCTCCTCCCTGCTTCTGTTTTTTATCATGGTATCAGAGCCAAGAGCTCATTAGCTGTGTTGTGAGAGTGAGTGAGAGAAGAGGGAAGAAGAAGAAAAAGCTGTGAAGGAGCCATTGGAGCTTGGAGCAAAGGAGAAGCTATGGAGCACACATCGGCATCAGATCTGAGAGCTAAGGACCATTGGTGAGTGTAGCAAGACCCCCTCTGCGGATTGTAGGTATCAAAGAGCAAGTTCAGTGAAGATTGAAGTGCATAAAGCAAGCAGAAAATTTCTGGTTTTGAAGCTTTCATGGAAAGCTTGTGAAGGAATGTATTTTGTCAAAAGTATTGGGGCAAATACAAAGGAAACACAGAGGTTCTCATGTATTGTGAAAGGGCACATGTATTAGCAACACTGGAGCAAACCATTGCATGAAACATTGATGTATTTCAGGTGATTTGTGAAAGAAAAATTCTGGTTTTTTTTGACTCCTGCAAACCAGAGAACATATGCCCCGTGGAGGATCAAATGTGGCAAGTTTACTCAAAATTAGAGCTAGCCCTTCATACCCATGATAGATTAGGTCATTTCTAAGAGATCTATCAACTCAATAGTGATAACCCCTCTCTCCTAGAGCTCCAGGAGCAGGCGGCGCATGCTGGAGCAGGTTCTTGGACAGGTTGCATAGTATTTGGACTAATTCATTCATTGTTACTCCATTTGATGCCATTCAAAGCTTGGGGAAGTTAGCAAAGACATTTCTAAGGCCTTGTGATGCTTGTTTGCAGCTCATTTGATGTATTTGGAGCTCATTGAACTCAATTAGTAGAGGTTTGCAGGTTTGCAGAAAGTCTGTCCAGAAACAGAGCATTATTAATCAAGGCATTAATCCTTGTGTATATCAAATTGGCCTAATTCCTTTGGTACAAGTAGATTCCTATGAGTTGCTAAGCTTTTGATTCATAAAGTTTTGAATTTGGATAAGATTTGAAGGAGATAGAGCATTTTTAGTGAGAGGTGGTACCTGACAGATGCAGAAAAAAGCAAACCAGGGAGCTACAAAAATTGGTGGTTCTCATTCACCTTGAAGAATTTGATCAAACCCTTCTAGGATATGTTGGAGCAATGTGTTGGGAAGCCAATGCAAGTTGAATCATTGAATTTGGACAAGATTTGAAGGATTTAGAGCATAATCTTGACTGGTTACTGGCGATGGCGAGAAAAAAACCAGAAAATTTTTTGTGAAGGAGTATCATTTGGTTCAACTTTGATCGAGTGTACATTGTTGGTGAATCATTGTGGGATGTTAATGCACACAATTTGCAAGCATTTGATGTGATTTGGAGAGATTTGAAGCTTTACAGGTCCTGTATACAATTTGTCAAAGGGGTACATCTACTATATTTTTGCAACAATGGGAGATGGTCCGATACAGATTGTTGGAGAGAAGCTTGACCGCACTAACTTTCAAGTGTGGAAGTTTCGAATGAAGAGTTTTTTGAAAGGCAAAGGTTTATGGAGTCTCGTCTCGGAGGAAGACCCGGAGCCATATCTACCTCCTCAACCAAATAATGCTCAGTTACTGGCTCACAAGCAATGGGTAGAGCGGTCTTCGAAAGTGTTGCATTATTTTTCAATATGTGTAACAGATGCCTTGCTTATTCATATCCAAGATGCAGATACACCAAAAGAAGCCTGGGGTATATTGTGCCGAATGTATGAGACAGACACTGGTGCAAGGAAGATACAACTAAAGCAACAGATTCACAGTGTAACACGAAGGAATAGGAGTATACATGAGTATGTTCAGGAAATCAAGGGTTATGCAGATTCCTTGTCATCAATCCATGCCCCAATGGATGATGATGATTTGGTTGCTCTCACATTGCGTGGTTTAGGCAAAGAATACAAATCTTTTGATACTTCCATCTCAGTAAGGTTGGGAGGAATGCTAGACTTTAATGAGCTTGTGTCATTGCTCATTGTGGAAGAATTGAAGCTTGGCCTTGGTGGTATGAGTGTTACAGGTGGTGCATCCTCGTCAAGCAATGATGAGCATGCAAGGAATCAGGCTTTTTACTCATCTAGAGGCTTTCGAGGCAGGGGGAGATTTACCCCTCGAGGCCGTGGAGGACGTGGTTGGAATGACAGGTCTACTCAACCACAATCAAATCAAAATTTTCAGAATTCACAGTCATCATTTGGATCACGTGGAGGTCGTGGATTTCAATCCCATAGGGGGAGATTTGGAACAGGTGCTCGTGGTAGAGGACGATGGCAAGGTCCTCAACAAAATTTGAATGGGATTGAATGTCACTATTGTGGCAAACTTGGACATATGGCAAAAGATTGTTACAAAAAGCAGAATGATGTGAGGAATGGAAGACCACAACATGGAAATTATGCATCTACCAGTAACAATGATGGGAGTTCAAATCATCTTTTTGCAATGAAGCACATTATGGGGACAATGGATTCTCAGAATGCTGGAGATGAGTCATGGTATATGGATTCAGGTGCCTCAAACCACATGACATGTCATGGTGAGTGGTTTGAGAAGATGCAACCATTGGTGGATACAAATGGTTATGTGGTCACAGGAGATGATACTCAGCATCTTATAACACATGTTGGCAGTGTGCCTTTGAGGATGCATGATGGAAATGTGAAGAATATGTCAGAAGTGTTATATGTACCATCCATCACAAAGAATTTGGCATCAGTAGGCCAAATGGTTGAGCAGGGACTACAAGTAAGATTCAATGAGAATGGCTGTTTTGTGGAAGACTTTAAGCATGGCTGTAGATTGATTGCCAAGGGCAAGAAGGAAGGAAGGTTGTTCAAATTGGGATGCAGGCATACCAGAATTGAGCTCAGCCATGTTTTCAAAGAGCAATGGGATTGTGCAGGACATTGACATGTGGCACAAGAGGATTGGACATGTCAATATACAGAGATTAAAGAACATGCAAACAAGAGGCATTGTCAGTGGATTGCCTCGATTCAAATATGATGGACATATGCATGTTTGTGAAGCCTGTCAGTTTGGAAAGCAGGCAAGGTTGAGGTTTCCTAGAGAAGGAAATATGAGTAACAGGCCACTTGAGATAGTACACAGTGATGTATGGGGCCCTGCACAAAATCCATCTATCAAAGGAAGTCTATACTATGTGACATTTATAGATGACTTCAGCAGGATGACATGGATATATTTTTTGAAAGAGAAGAGTGAAGTGCTAGAAAAGTTCATGGATTTCAAAGCTCTTGTAGAAAAGCAATATGGCTGTTGGATTAAATGTTTGAGAACAAATGGAGGTGGTGAATACACCTCAAAAGCTTTTGAGCATTTCTTGCGGAAGCATGGGATAAGAAGACAGTTGACATGCAGGTATACACCTCAGCAGAATGGTGTGGCTGAGAGAAAGAATCGAGTCATATGTGAAGTGGCAAGGGCAATGCTCAATGAAAAGAGCATGCCAGATTACTATTGGGCAGAAGCATGTGGTACTGCAGTGTATATCCTGAACAAAACACCTACAGCAGCCATTCATGGAAGCACGCCAGAGATGCGGCTTACAGGTTACAGGCCAGACATTGGACATCTCAAAGTCTTTGGATACGTAGCTTATGTCCATGTGCCTGATGAAAGAAGACGGAAGTTGGATCCTAAGGCAGAGAAATGTGTATTTGTTGGATATGCACAGGATCGAAAGGCCTACAAATGTTATAACCCTCAAACTAGACAAGTAGTCATCTCACGAGATGTGGTGTTTGATGAGCTTGCTAGTTGGTACAAAGCAAAAGATGAGGGAGACAACAATAGATATGTCATAAGGGTTTCCCTCCTTGGGCATTATAGATCTTTTCAGAGATTTACTAATGCGAGTGCCCTTAGGCTTCTTTGCGATGAACACTCCTTGGAGGAATTACTCCCACATAAACTTCTCTAACTCTACAAGCCATTAGGAAAAAAAGGGAGCTCATTTTGGGGCCTTTTACGGTTTGGAAAAATAAGCTCTCAACCAATCAACAGAGGGCTAACGTAACGTTGGAAATTCACAAAAATAAGAGAAAATAGATAAAAGAAACAATACTTCATGTAGGTACAAGTGTGCTACATTAATGTGGAGATTGGTTTTTTATTCTCACAAGATCTTTAGACATGAAGATAGAATCTAGTCTGAAATTTTCTCTGACAAGGGCCTTCTTGCTTCCACCTTCCTTTGAACTTTGAAATGTTGTGCTGCCTTTCCTTTGAAAGGTCTACCATTCTATACCACTGCTGCCTCATTGTGCAGTAGCCTCTTCTTTTCCAAAACTGCTCCCTTGATCTTGTTTGGCTTAGAGTAAGATGTTTCTTGTCAACTGTCTGTCTACCCACTTTCTCTTTCTTGAAACTTCACTTTGTTATCTTGTTTACATTACTTTGCTGTTGTTACAGATTCACAAGGTCTCCATGGTGAATAAAAATTATGGCCGTTCTTGTGGAAGACGCTTTGTGGATGATAATGCTATGAAGGCAGAATTATACCACACATCCTTACCCCGTCGACCTGCTTCTTCTATTTCTTCGGTAGAGAATTCAAGTACAATCAAAACGGAAGGAACTTGGGAAAGGTTTACTGTTTTGAAAGGAGCATGGGTGCTCATGCAACCTAGCAAAAGAAAGAGACCCCAGACAAAAAACATTTTCTTGGCGTCATGGAAGGGAAGAGTACGAGATTTTAAAATCACCAGAGGGAAGATATCGATGAAAGAAGTTTTGATTCAGCATGTGTACATGCATAAAGAACTTGTCTTGCGAGACTATCCATATGATCTTCCACAACACAGGCCTAATTGTATATTTTTCTATTGTGGTTTTGTTCTTTATGAGGTGTATGGATTTTTAAGATGAAGCTTTCTTTCTTTGCTTATTGACATTCTTGTGTTATTTTATTTCAGATTTATACCCTTCATCATATGAGACATGGCAAAACATCGATTGTATTCTGGGATTTATAGATGTTTTGCATGGATCGATAGGAGAACAACAATACCAAGGTCGATGTGCAATAGAGCTAGCTCAATCGGGTATATTTTTTACTGATCATTTTTATCAGTTGTTGCTGGACAATGCTAACACACATGGTGTGTTAAGAAAACAAGACCTTTCAGCATGGAATTCAGTGGATTGGCCTCTCCCACATTTTAGTGTTACAGAGACATATAGGGCCAAGCTTTTCAAAGAAGTACAGAAAGCTCTGAGACCCAATATTGCCACAAGGATAATAAAAATTTCTTTATGCATGCCTCTCACAGTTTTTGTAGACTTGTTTAATACCTTTCCAGTGAAGGTTTCAAAAACAATGTTCACAGTTAAAGCAACAAGTCTGGCATGCATGCCACAATTTCTGGATAAAGGTTGGGATAAGAAGACATGTAGTTCAGTGTTTTGTGAGGTTGTCCAACCTTCTATGTAACTGAAGTACATGGTTGCATCACAAAATTTTATTTTTTCTTTTTATTATAAGCGCAGTCGAATGCTAGGTACAAAACTAGTCCCAATGGATCAAGATGAAGATTCTTTTGGTGCAGAAAATAAACTTCTTGATATTGATGTTGTTGAGAATGGTGATGTGCTAGTCAATATCTCATTAAGACAATGTTGCTCCCTAGCTCAAAGATGATGACATGTTTATGTTTACTATTTGTATACTTCATATACTTCTGTCGAGCATTTTGAATGTTCAATTTCACTAACTCGTGAATTTGGTCAAAGTCTCTACACAAAAGAATTTGTAGCCTCTATAGAATGTGAAAGACGAGCCGTAGGGGTCGGCAAAGCCTTACCATAGACTATCTTAAATGGTGTTGTCTTAGTAGTAGTAGTAGTATGGATGGTTATTATATGCAAATTACAAAATATGTAAATACTTATCCCACTGCTTTAGGCTGAGATGAAAGATAAGAAATAATAATAATTTACATAACTTTCAGAGTAAGGTCTCCTTTTTGGAGGGTAGATGTGATTGGCCATCTCATGGACTAAGTTTGAATCCCTTATATAGGGTTGCCCAAGGATCATCTTATATGATCCTATTGAATGGCTCATCACCACAAAAGATAGGCAAAAAATCAAGCCAAGGTTTTGATTTTCGCATTACATAATAGGACACCAAGTGACGTAGCATTATTTTCATCAGCTAAACTTCACCGAGAGATTGGTATTGTCTAGGTGAGGGTTTCCCCAAGTTTCCTAACAACTCGCTTACTAATAATGCTAACTACAGTGCCACCATCTAAGATTGCAATGAGTTGTTTGCCTTTGTAAGCAACATTGTGTTCAGTTTCTCACTCTCAAAGTAGTGTCTTAACTTGTTTATGGGAACCTTGGGTAATCCTCATTTGGATTTTATCTTTCTCTAGCACCTCAAGGATTGATTGAATGGGCCTTAGAGATTTGCTCTATTTTTTTCTGTCCATGTGGGCTCTTAAAATTCCTTCCAGGTGTGTAAGATCTTGCTATAAATGTTGGATTATTTACAACAAAAAACTTATGGGCACTTGGACTTCATAGGATAGAAAAGCAATGAGATTAGTGATGTCTATCACTTACTAGTCATATCCACTAGGTGATGGGCTAGGACGCGGTATGGTAGGGACTCAAATTTTCCTTGTTCCAACAATTAGTAATAACAACACATCGAGTATGCAAAGGTGCAATGGGGGTAAGAGGTGATTGTTGGGGAAAGGGGCTAGACTAGTTCAGCTCTGATGTTGGTAGCTATTATAGAAATTTAGCAACCTATTGGATGCCTTAGCAATGGAAGCATTGTATAGGGCCTATTGTTGTAGTTGGGGTTATTTATGTCTTGAGCCTTTGGTATGTTGGCTATTATAGCTTAGGGTTATTTATGTCTTGTAGCTTAGGGGTATTTATTTTTTGAGCCTTTGGTATAGCTATACATGGTTATTCATGTCTTGATCCTTTGGTATAGCCATACATAGTATTTATGTCTTGATCCTTTAATATAGCTACATAAGTTTGGTAATAAATTGTGATGGGTATGACCCTACTTTCAATATTGTGCATTCTTCTATATACACGCCCTTGAGGATTGGATTTGGAGCTCCTTGAGGTGTATTGTCAACTGGGGGTTGCGTATTAGGTGGTATAGGTAGCACTAAGGCTACTTTCATGGGGGAAGAAGAAAGTGATGCTACCTAGGATTAGATGCTTGGTTGTTTCTTTAGCAATCATGATTAACATATTTTAGGAAATGGGCACAATATAAGAGAACACATGGTTATAAGTGGGGACACCACAAACCAAACCATATTTCTTTGAAAGGATATAGATGTCGGTATCTAATGGGGGGGTTGTTAAGTATTATCTTGCTGCCCAGTATTAGCTAAGTTTATTCAATGAGATTTTTAACGATTGAGGGTATAGCAAGATTCTACTATTATGGCAGAGGGCCACTGTATAGAACTAGCATCGTTTTCCATTTTTGCTGCACACTTGGGGATTCGCTGGCTTGCATGGTGCTATTATGGGCTTTTGTTCCCAGAGGAGGTACTAAAAGTTGCTTTAACACTTGCATCACATGGATCAAACACGAAGCTTATCATAGATTTGCTTCATGTATTAGTTTTGACGCCAAGAAAAGATCTCTTCAATCGGGAATAGATTATTATAGATATGTTTCATGTGTAGTAGTTGAGGCCAATAATAGGTCTGTTCGATTGGGAAGCAAGTGATAGTGTGTAAGTGGTTGAGGTGGCCTCATAAGTTTGCTTCTTTCATGGATTATTTAGAATAATAGCATATACGTGTGTCTCCTTGGTCACTTTTACACAAGCACAATTTGTGATGTAAGCACACAAAAAATGGAATGCTATTTTCAAGCACTACTTAATAAAAAAGCATGGATGTATAGTGAGCCACATGGTACTAGATTTACTCGCATTCTCGTTCTTTGATAACACATTCAATGAAATCTTATGATAAGTAAGCTCCTTTAAGCCCTTATTTTTTTGCATAATCCACACATATTTTGATTGGTGAATGAAACCGTTTACTAATGATAGCTTTATGCTATGTAGTGACCCCATAAACCTTTCCATCGGTTCCTAGGGTCATGTTAGTATACATAGGAAATGTTCTCACAGCATGTCAAATACTGGCTTTGATGCTTATGAATTCTCCACACCATTATTTCCTTGAGACTCTGTATTTTCTTTGGGTTTAACATCTCCAACATTTGCTACTAGTCTCCCCATGGCAATATTCAGCTCCTATTATATCTAAAAAAATTTTAAGGTTTTTAGGCTTTGTGGCTTTACATATAGTTTGTTTTTTCTTGTACCGACTCACCCGGAGGATAGAAACTTATTTGGTAAACATTTTCCTCTCCATGTTGAAGATGGGCTTGGAGAGCATTGGTTGATAGAGGTAGTGCATAGAGTTTCACTATTCTAGCCCAAAAGCTTCAAATAACTAGAGATCATGCCCTGTTTATGTTCTTGAATGCCATCATTGACTCCCATTTTGTCGTCTTGTTTTCATGGATCTAATGGTCTCTTTCCTTAGTGCCATATGGAGGAAACTTGTTGTAAGGCAACCTTAGGAATTTCGTATGTATTTTTGAACATGTACATAAGGAGGATTATCTTATTACAGTGTCGTAGTAGCTAATGGCTCACCACAAGATATATATATCAAAAATTTATACATGAATCAATTCCATACAAGCCAAACCGGCTCTCTTATTCTTTTCCTTTATTCTGCTGATGATCTAGAATTTGGCCTTCTAGCCTCTACATGCTGGGCAAAACCCTACGGGACCATACACCTCATCATCGGCCGTCGCTGACGACGAGGAATCAAGCCGGCCTGTCGCCCTCTCAGGCTCCATCGCTCGATCCTCCCGCCCCTCAGAGGGATGTTTGCACACTAGGGTGGGCTTATTTACCGCACTAGCCTGGGCCCTCAGAACTAGGCAACATCATAACCTCTCGCCTCAATCGGCGAACCTTATTCTCCCAATGGTATGAGGGATACCTTGGGCCATTCCCAGGATTTGCTAATGACGCTGCCCGACTACACAAGCACGGAACGAAGTTAGCGTTGAAGCCAAGAAAAACTTGCACTCTTTAAAGATAACAATTTCAATGCAATTTATTGAGTACAGCAGCATCACACAATTGGTAACTTCATACAATTTTATGTCATTATTTTTAAAAGGAAAAGATACACACTAATATAAAAAAACTCTTCTTTAAAATATAACCAAGCTAACCTGGTCACCATTTCCTTGAGGAGCTTGAAAAGGGAGGGTTCGAGGAGATTAGTTGTGGGGCAAGTTGTGACTTGCCCCCTCGAGTCAATCATTATGAGGAGATTAGTTGTGGCCCCCCCAAATAGAGAGCCCTACTTTGAGCCACATAGGCTCGATCTCAAGGTCCTCGTCTCCTCAATCAAGGTTAGACTAGCCATGTTTATCTGGAGTATCTATCCACTTCATTTGGCCTTGGCTTAGCCTTAGCCTCGTCTTATGCTTCTTTTCTTAACCTTTCGTATGCCAATTTTTCTTGCTTTTCCTTTTGTGCCTATTCCAGCATGTTTTGGATCAAGGGTCCAAACATAAAGGGGCCTTACAAAATAGAGCACATCCAAGGATGGAGCATTGAGCAAATGCCTCTCCAATAGTACTAAGCTCCGAACCTACCCTTGTACCTTCTTAACCCCTTTGTTTCAAGAATATCCCCCTTGAACCCTATTGTTTTACAATTAAAGAGCTGTTTGTATTGTGTAAAAAGGCTCTTTTAACAAACCTTGTGAAAAGGGCCTTAATTAAGGAACATGTTTATTTATGTCAACAAACAGTGTGGTAAGATTAATTAGAAAATAAATTGACGCGTGAGTAGGGTGGAAAGTGGGAGGATGGCATGCCCCGATGGCACCATCCTACACGGACGGGTGGATCCGATTAGTCGAGTAGCTTTCCAACAGATTAAGTGAAAGTCTTAGGCTAGATAATTAGGTTCTTGGGCAACTCTACTCTAGAAGACTAGGTCAGCGGGGCTGTGCCTTGCATGGATGAGGAAAAAAGCGTTGCCTCTAGAAATCAAGTCTAGTAGTTGTCCAATTTATGATAAATTACCCTATGGGTGATTTGACTTTTAGAAGATCACGCTTCCCCTGCAGGATAGGACTAGGTCTTACCTATGAATCGTATCCTTGAATCTCTATATGGTCAAGGTGTCAATAAATAGGAAATTTTCTCCAAGTTAAGACTTAGTGGACTATCTTAAGTGTTTCTCCTATTTTAGAAGGG
The DNA here is from genome assembly GCF_041138505.1 of Cibotium barometz. Classification (NCBI taxonomy): domain Eukaryota; kingdom Viridiplantae; phylum Streptophyta; class Polypodiopsida; order Cyatheales; family Cibotiaceae; genus Cibotium; species Cibotium barometz. Next base: position 17,130,817 of record NC_141079.1, read on the forward strand.
GGGAGCCTTACAATTGGTATCAGAGCCGATCTTTGCTCCTAGGAATTACCATTTAAGGAATGTTTTACCTAACATAATGCTGATTAATAAAAACATCCTACTAAAACAAACAAGTTGAATTGATGTTTGAATGATTGTAGGAAGAGGAAGATGCCTACTCGAAGTTTCTAGTTTTCCAATGCATCTTCGAGACTGCTAGTCACTCCTCAAGTTTCGAGTTCCGTGACACCATGGTGTAGATACTAGAGAAGATGTCCCTCCCTCATTTCTCTCGTATTGAAAGAGGATGGGGTAGAGATTTTTGGAGTCGTGGGCCGAGATATTTCTTCATCCGAGCAGATTGAATTGGGAACCTTACCACCGACTGCGTTGTGCAAAAATGAATCTTGTAATCTTAAAATTGTTTTTACAATGATGGCTAGGACGATCACCCTCCACTTCCCAATGTGCTTTACACTGATACCCAGGAGAAGAAGCTCCTGCTCAAGCAAATGCAACCTCCCTCCTTTAAAGGAGAAGGCTCAAAGGTTGAGAAGGATGCTGAAGTCTGGATTGAGGCGATGGACGATTATTTCTCTACCGCCGATACTGGAGTAGCAAATCAGTCTATGCTTGCACGGTTTCGCCTCATCAGAGATGCTAAACTCTGGTGGAAACAGTGGTGCCGTGACAAGGAAGTCACTGAGCATTCTCAAACGTGGGAAGACATCAAGCAGACAGTGAAAGAAATATATCTTCCCCCATCCCATGAATCCATAAAGATGAATGAGTTTTTTAGTCTTAGGCAGTGCAACTTAACTCTTGAGGACTACTATTCCAAATTTATCACTCTTCGGAAGTATGCCCCAGCTATGACTACTTCCCAGCAAGTGGCTCATTTTTGCCAAGGGTTAAATGAACCCTTAGATTCCTGCCTTAAAGAAATGAGGCCAAGCACATTACAGGATTCTCTCATACGAGCAAAGCCCCTTGTGAAAGAAATGAGGACTGACAAACCTAAGCATTAAAAGAGATCCTACCCTGAGGCAAATCCTAAAGATCAACCCTATAAGAAACCCCAACAGAATTTCCTCTACTACAACAGAGGGCGACAAGGCAACTCTTTTGTCCCTCGCTCGTATGTTGCTTCTTCCAAAGAAGGCCCTCTGTGTTTTGAGTACAATGAGCCGGGACACTTTAGAGCCAACTTTCCCAAGATGGCAACATTATTTCCCCAAGGTAGTAGAGGAAATCAAGGCCGTGGAACCCCTATCCACCAAGGTGCAAGAGGCGGTGGGTGTGGCAGAGGTCGCGGAGGAGCAGTTGCTAGGACCGCCTGTATTATAAGTGAAGAACCGACCTTGGAAATGGCTAAAGAAGAGCGTGCCACCGTCCATGCGATAGTAGAACACCAAGGTCTGAATAAACAATTTGGTGTAATCCAAACACCAACTACTCATCAAAGTAAGCCATTTCAGCTTTTGATTGATTGTGGCAGTACCCATTCATTTCTTTCTCCTAGGTGTTTGCAAAAATTAAACTTCAGTCAAAAAACAGCTAGAAGAATGGCTGTAGAGTTAGCCAGTGGAAAAGAAGTAGTATCTCGCCACTCTATAGGAAACCTTGATTTTGAGCTGGGTAATGAGCAAACTCATGGCCACTTTAGAGTCTTGCCATTAGGAATTTATGATGGAATCCTTGGGATGGATTGGTTAATTGCAAACAAAGCTAGCATTCATTGTAATCAAGGGAGTATCACTTTTGAAAATGAGCATGGCCAAGTAATATCTGTTCAGGGGATAACAGGAAAACCTAAATCTAAGGTAGTCAAGGCAAAACATCTTCTCAAGGGAACACGTAAAGGTCAGCAAGTTTTCTTAGTCAAGCTCAACAAAGCCATTGAACCTAGTATGGAGACAGAACCCTCTTGGCTCCAAGAATTCTCTAACATCTTCCCTGACAAGCTTACAGGGCTACCGCCTCCTCGAGAAGTCGATCATGAAATCAAGGTGATCCCTAGAGCTCAACCCGTTGTAAAAACGCCCTATAAAATGTCCGTTTCCTGAAGCCATTGAACTTAAAGAGCAACTTTCCCAACTCATTGAGCAAGGATTCGTACGCCCCAGTAGCTCTCCTTGTTGGGGGGCACCTGTTCTTTTCCAAAAAAAGAAGGACGGAACTCTCCGCCTCTGCATAGATTATTGAGGGCTAAATCAAGTCATTGGCTGCTGTTAAGAATAAGTATCCTATCCCTCGCATCGACAAACTTCTTGACAGGCTTCATGGGGCCAAAGTCTTCTAAAAATAGATTTGAGGTCTGGTTACTATCATATCAAAGTCAAGGAAGCAAATATACCCAAGACAACCTTCAATACCCGTTATGGCCACTATGAGTTTACTGTAATGTCATTCGGGTTAACCAATGCTCCTGCAACCTTCAACCGCCTAATGCAAGATATATTCTGTCCTTACTTGGATTAATTTGTGCTTGTTTTCTTTGATGACATCTTAATCTACTCCAAATCAATGGAAGAGCATGAAGAGCATGTGCGTAGAGTTCTGCAATTATTGTGCAAACACAAACTCTATGCCAAGAAGAGAAAATGTACCTTCTTTACTCATCACCAAATTGAGTATCTTGGATTCATCGTCTCCAAAGATGGCATTTCAGTAGACCCCGCCAAGGTCAAGGATATTCTGGAGTGGCCACCCTCTAAATCAGTTCGTGAAGAGCATGTGCATAGAGTTCTGCAATTATTGCGCAAACACAAACTCTATGCCAAGAAGAGCAAATGTACCTTCTTTACTCATCAAATTGAGTATCTTGGATTCATCGTCTCCAAAGATGGCATTTCAGTAGACCCCGCCAAGGTCAAGGATATTCTGGAGTGGCCACCCCCTAAATCAGTTCATGAAGTTCGTGGGTTTTTGGGAATCACGAGATGGTATAGGATTTTTATCAAAGATTATGCCTTGGTAGGCTGCACCTTTGACGGATCTTCTTAAGAAGGATTGTAAAATAGTGTGGCTGCCAATCCATCAAAATAGTTTTGATCAGCTCAAGATCATTATTACTTCTGCCCCAGTCCTGAAACTTCCTGATTTCGTCAAGGAATTTGAAGTAGTTACTGATGCTAGTAGTCTAGCACTTGGTGGTGTCTTAGGCCAAGAAGGAAGACCAGTCGCTTATACTTCTTGCAAGATGAAGCAATATGAAGCAATTTAGCAAATTATGCCACCCATGATTTGGAGCTCTTAGCAGTTGTTCATTGCCTCAAATTATGGAGACATTATCTCTTGGGGGAAAAATTCCAGCTTGTAACTGACCACAAAAGTCTAAAGTGGATCTTCACCCAGCCTAACCTCAACATGCAGCAAAGGAGATGGATTGAAATTCTACAAGAACATGACTTCGACATTTTGTCACAAGTCTCCCCACAGTTCAAGGAGGATATGACTCCATTCTGGTAGTAGTGAACTTACTTACCAAAGTAGCTCACCTTATACCAGCGAAGAAGACCTTCAAAGCTTCTGATGTTGCTCGAATATTCATCAAGGAAGTCCTCAAACTTCATGGTCTCCCAAAAAGGATAGTAAGTGATCGGGATTCTGACTTCACTTCAAAGTTCTGGCAGTCCTTATTTCAAGCCCTGGGAACTCAACTTTGCTTTAGCACAGCTCATCATCCAACTTTGCATTAGCACAACTCATCATCCAAAGATCGATGGCCAGACTGAGAGAGTCAATCAAGTAATTGAAGACATTCTCAGAGCATATTGTGGACGGGAACCAAGAAGGTGGATTCAATACCTTCCTCTGGTAGAATTTGCCTACAATGCATCTTATCATCAGAGCATAGGAATGTCACCATTCAAAGCACTCTATGGGCAAGCTTGTCTCCTCTAAATTTCTCTGATCCGACCATAAGAGTTGAGGCATCCAGGAAAATGCTTGAAGAGATGGAGGAACAAACCACGGCAATCCAAAAGGATATTAAAGCTGCCCAAGATCGACAAAAGCATTATGCTGACACCAAGAGGTCTGAAAGGATCTTCAAGGAAGGAGACAGAGTTCTTCTACGAGTGTGACCCAAACGAAGTTCTCTATCACTTGGGAAATATAAAAAACTTAGCCCTAGGTATTGTGGTCCCTATACAGTTATCAAGTGTCTAGGTAAAAGTGCCTATAAACTCCAACTCCCAGCCCCCCATATCAAAGTCCACAATGTATTTCATGTAAGTTTGTTAAAACCATATGTATCCAGTCTCGATCATATTCTTGATGATGAACAAGTTGTAATCCCTACTCAAGGAGTCCTTGAATTACAGCCCTGTAGCATCATAGATTCTAGGCAAAGGCAACTCCGAAATAGAACTCTTGTAGAACATCTAGTATAGTGGAAAGATTACCCTGAAGAGGATGCAACTTGGGAAGATGAAGCTACACTCTTAAAGGATTATCCCCAATTCATGATGAGATGAGGACATCTCGATTTCTTTAAGGGGGGAAGGATGTAACATACCCATCTTCACAAATAAAGAAATGTTCATGTAATAGATAAATTTATGAGTTTTTATGGTATAAAAATAAATGATTTTATTATTTGAGTCATTTCTACTTAGAATCTTCAAATTTTGAGTCAAAATTTGGAATCTACGCGCGATTTTACCCTATTATAGGATTTTACAGCATCCAAAACGGACACCGGATCAAGCTTATACGTAAATTTCAGTCATTTTAGTTAAAAAGCGACGACCTTTAAACCTTAATAAATGCACGACCGGGTGTCCGATTGACGAACGATCTGAACCCCAATGACCAAGAGAACCTCCCGGATTAAAAAAAAAATCGCCCCCCGGGGTGGTCCGACACATAAATCGAGATGGACGTCCCAAATTTGGGGATCCCACCCCAAATTTTGGACCGTATACACACTTACCAGGGTGCCTGTATGATGGCCGCACAAGAACCAAAGGACGGCCGCCCACTGTGTGGTCCACACGTACAGCTACGTGGACACCCATGCTGCCCCAGACCAGATAAGGTACCTCCTTTCCCTGATAACTAACACCGTACCTTTCCCCTAGACCCATGCAGGCCACTGATCCATAGCCTTTGACGGTACACCATCCTTTCGTCCTTGCTTTGCGCAGTGCCCGTACCCATACCCCACAGCTATATAAACCCCCGGGGTGCTCCACAGGCAACACGCATTTCTGTGCAGCGTATGCCTTGTTGTACCGCCGTCCGTACCGTCGTCTGTCCCTTTGCAGTGTGCTTGCTGTAGTACAACTGCCCCTTGCAGCCACCCCTCTCACACCCCTCTCACACCCCCTCATTTGCCTCTTTTCACATAAGGCAATTTTCCTCCATCCCCCTCTTGCTTGGAGGCAGTGTCCTTAACTCTTCTCCCCCCCGTGTGAAGAGACTTACAGCAACCCTCAGCCCTTCTCCCTTTTAGCAAAACGTTTTTGTCTTAAGGACATCTCACAATCCCCCCCCCCGCCCCCCATTTTACGTAGACTTTAATAAGAGGTTTTTGCCTTAAGAAAGGGTTCATGCGCAATAGTCTTTTGCTCATACGGTGAGCAAACAATCTTAGAATTGAGATCCGACTAAAGCGTTTCAACCGCGGCAGTGAGCCCTACAAGTCGACATCCAAGATGGCCCCATCCCAAAAATGTCAGAATATTGCCTTGAGAGGAGCGCACAATAACGAGATTAGGGAAGATGCTCCCGATGCGCGGCTCCAACCCTCCCTTTTCAAGCTCCTCAAGGAAATGGTGGCCAGGTTAGCTTGGTTATATTTTAAAGAAGAGTTTTTTTTATATTAGTGTGTATCTTTTCCTTTTAAAAATAATGACATAAAATTGTATGAAGTTATGAATTGTGTGATGCTGTTGTATTCAATAATTTTTGGCATGATTGTATTGTGTAAAAAGGCTGTTTTAACAAACCTTGTGAAAAGGGCCTTAATTAAGGAACATATTTATTTATGTCAAAACAGTGTGGTAGGATTAATTAGAAAACAAATTGACGCGTGAGTAGGGTGGAAAGTGGGAGGATGGAATGCCTCCATGGCACCATCCTACGGACGGGTGGACCCGATTAGTCGAGTAGCTTTCCAATAGATTAAGTGAAAGCCCTACGCTAGATAACTAGGTTCTTGGACAACTCTACTCTAGAAGACTAGGTTAGCGGTTGTGCCTTGCATGGATGAGGAGAAAAGCATTGCCTCTAGAAATCAAGTCTAGTAGTTGCCCAATTTATTACCCTATGGGTGATTTGATTTTTAGAAGATCACGCTTCCCCTGCGGGATAGGACTAGGTCTTACCTATGAATCGTATCCTTGAATCTCTACATGGTCAAGGTGTCGATAAATAGGAAATTTTCTCCAAGTTAAGACTTAGTAGACTATCTTAAGTGTTTCTCCTATTTTAGAAGGGGGGAACCTTACAGAGAGACGTAGGATTCTTGGTGGCCAATAACCAAGCTTATAATAAGGTTTTTGGGTGAATAAGGGCCAATCATATATAAGTGACTTTTTCTCATCATCTAAGGAACAGTCCCCCTTTGTGCCAATTTGAGTTTCTTGTGTGTTAGAGAGAGAGAGAGAGAGAGAGAGAGAGAGAGAGAGAGAGTTGAGAGTAAACTGTAGGATTCTTGGTGAATGTGCCTCTTGTTTATTATGTGAGAGTGAGCAAGAGTGAGAGTCCTTGTGGGTGCATGCGAACCTCCTAGCGGTGTAAATAAGGAGAGGAATTTGGAGGGACAGCTTTTCAAAGTAGTCATTGTTGACCTTTAACTCGTGAGGATACTGAGCTTGTTGTGGTAGGCTCACACTTGTCGTTTTAATATGACTAACTGTTGTAGCCTCTTGGTAAAGCCACCCTTGAAGAAAGTAGTAACAACATGTTGCAAACAATTCTAACACACTAAGACTAGAGTTGATAATTATAAGAAATTTGGCATGTGAAAATCACCAACTCTTGATTAGGTGTGGCTCATTTTTTGCTTCAAAAAAAATTTCCCTCTAAACTCTTAAGAATCCATCCAGACCTTGCAAACTTCGACGTAACATCCAAAGGCTTCAAACATTATGACACCACTCTTTTTAGTAGGTTTCACGTGCTTCTTCAACAATAACACATGAATCATCATTGTAGCATTCAAAGATCAGAACAACCAAGTGATGAGTAAGTGAGCTTTTATTTGTTTCCTTAAAAAAAAGAGCCTAAGTAGGGGCTCATTTTTACAGTAGATGATCCAAAGGGAGAGGAACATCTTTACTTTTTGGTGTGAAAAGTATGTGTAAGATGAACTCTCTTAAACAAGGCAAAACCATAAAATCCACCAACTCCTACATGAAAAGGGAAACAACATATGATTGAAAGGCAAAGGTTTATTTGTGAGGTTTTGTGTGAAAAATATATACCAAATTATGATGCGTCTTCTAAAAAAATGACATCAAACAAGGCAAAAACCATAAAATTCAAGTCCTACATAAAAAGAGAACTTCAAAACTTTAATAATTAATGTGTGGAATTGAGGATAAGAATTATAACCTCTATCAAAGGAATATACTAAACCTATAAAAAGCTTGAAAGCTATTCTGATCGTTTCAGCAAGACCTAGTTTGAAGAAGAAGAATGTAGGTCTCTAAATAAGATGGAAAAGTTAAGATAATCCTCCTTATGTACATGTTCAAATACATACAAAATTTGTAAGGTTGCCTTACAACAAGTTTCCTCCATATGGCACTAAGGAAAGAGACCATTAGATACATGAAAACAAGATGACAAAATGGGAGTCAATGATGGCATATTCTAAATAATCCATGAAAGAAGCAAACTTATGAGGCCACCTCAACCACTTACACACTATCACTTGCTTCCCATCGAACAGATCTATTATTGGCCTCAACTACTACACATGAGGCATATCTATAATAATCTATTCCCGATTGAAGAGATCTATTCTTGGCATCAACTAATACATGAAGCAAATCTATGATAAGCTTCGTGTTTGATCCATGTGATGCAAGTGTTAAAGCAACTTTTAGTACCTCCTTTGGGAACAAAAGCCCATAATAGCACCATGAAAGCTAGCGAATCCCCAAGTATGCCTTAGCAAAAATGGGAAACGATGCTAGTTCTATACAGTGGCCCTTTGCCATAGTAGTAGAATCTTATTATACCCTCAATCATTAAAATCTCATTGAATAAACTTAGCTAATACTGGGCAGCAAGATAATACTTAACAACCCCCCCATTAGATACCGACATCTATATCCTCTCAAAGAAATATGGTTTGGTTTGTGGTGTCCCCACTTATAACCATGTGTTAACTTATATTGTGCCCATTTCTTAAAATATGTTAATCATGATTGCTAAAGAAACAACCAAGCATCTAATCCTAGGTAGCATCACTTTCTACTTCCCCCGTGAAAGTAGCCTTAGTGCTACCTGTATGGCTATACCAAAGGATCAAGACATAAATAACCATTTATTACCAAACTCATGTAGCTATACCAAAGGATCAAGACATGAATAACCATGTATAGCTATACCAAAGGCTTAAGAAATAAATCACCCTAAGCTACAAGACATAAACAACCATACGCTATAATAGCCAACATACCAAAGGCTCAAGGCTCAAGACATAAATAACCCCAACTACAACAACAGGCCCTATACAATGCTTCCATTGCTAAGGCTGCCAATAGGTTGCTAAATTTCTATAATAGCTACCAACATCAGTAATAGCTGAACTAGTCTAGTCCCTTTCCAACAATCACCTCCAACCCCCATTGCACCTTTGCATACTCGATGTGTTGTTATTACTAATTGTTGGAACAAGGAAAATTTGAGTCCCTACCATACCACGTCCTAGCCCATCACCTAGTGGATATGACTAGTAGGTGATAGACATCACTAATCTCATTGCTTTTCTATCCTATGAAGTCCAAGTGCCCATAAGTTTTTTGTTGTAAATAATTCCACATTTATAGCAAGATCTTACACACCTGGAAGGAATTTTAAGAGCCCACATAGACAGAAAAAAATAGAGCAAATCTCTAAGGCCCATTCAATCAATCCTTGAGGTGCTAGAGAAAGATAAAATCCAAATGAGGATTACCCAAGGTTCCCATAAACAAGTTAAGACACTACTTTGAGAGTGAGAAACTGAACACAATGTTGCTTACAAAGGCAAACAACTCATTGCAATCTTAGATGGTGGCATTGTAGTTAGCATTATTAGCAAGCGAGTCGTTAGGAAACTTGGGGAAACCATCACCTAGACAATACCAATCTCTCGGTGAAGTTTAGCTGATGAAAATAATGCTATGTCATTTGGTGTCCTATTATGTAATGCGAAAATCAAAACCTTGGATTGATTTTTTGCCTATCTTTTGTGGTGATAAACCTTTCAATAGGATCATATAAGATGATCCTTGGGCAACCCTATATAAGGGATTCAAACTTAGTCCATGAGATGGCCAATCACATCTACCCTCCAAAAAGGAGACCTTACTCTGAAAGTTATGTAAATTATTATTATTTCTTATCTTTCATCTCAGCCTAAAGCAGGGGGATAAGTATTTACATATTTTGTAATTTGCATATAATAACCGTCCATACCACTACTACTACTAAGACAACACCATTTAAGATAGTCTATGGTAAGGCTTTGCCGACCCCTACGGCTCGTCTTTCACATTCTATAGAAGCTACAAATTCTTTTGTGTAGAGACTTTGACCAAATTCACGAGTTAGTGAAATTGAACATTCAAAATGCTCGACAGAAGTACATGAAGTATACAAATAGTAAACATAAACATGTCATCATCTTCAATGAAGACAACTATTTGCTTATTCGTATTGAGAAAATGAGACTTAAGTCCATAGGGACCAACCCTATGGTAAAGTTAGCTCCTAGATTTTATGTACCTTTCAAGATGATTATTGCCAATATAAATGAGAGCGCATTTAAGTTGGAGCTACCTTCCAATTGACATATTCATTATTCTTTTCATGTTTTTGAGACCATTTTGAGGACCTCTACCCTTCTCATCCAATATTAGAAGAGCCTACTGAGTTAGTAGATGAAGAAAAACATCTTGTGCCTGAGTCTATCATTGACCATGAGACCATCACTACACACACATATGCAGCACTTATGTCAAGTATCTTGTGACTTTCAAGAATCATCCTATTAAAAATATTAAATGGATACCAAAAATTTTATTTAGTTCTTACCAAAATCTCATCCACTCACACCATCGTAAATCTAACTAATGAAGTTGTTACTTCATTACGAGCCATCCCTTCCCAAAGATTTTATCCTCAAATCTAATATATATATATATATATATAATTATAATTATAATTATAATTATACATCAATGAGAAGTGAAGGTTTTATTATATCCATTAGACCAAAAAAAAAGATAGGAAGATCTCCAAAAGTAACCATGCTCATACTCGATATAGAACTAGATCCTCCAAGTGTGAGAAAATAAATATCCTTGATTTCCATATGGTCCCATGAATAAAGCCTCCAAAGAAATTATTGAGTGAACCTTCAATCAATCATACCACATGGTCAAGAAACATCCTCCATAGATAGACCTTGTTATTGCCCATAGGAAAGCTTGTATACAAACGAATTACATTATAGTTGCAACTGATTATTTTTTATTGCGAATAGTACAAGGCTTGTGCGGTAAGAAAGGATAATGCCCAAACAACGACTGATTTTTTAATTGAGAAAACAATTTGTAGTTTTAAAACTCCCTCTGAGTTGGTTTCAGATCATGGCACTCATTTCCTAAATGATGTCATCAAACACAACACTGAATATCTAAACATACGACATGATAAGATGAGTGGTGACTGATGATGACATCATCCCCAAGGGTAAATACTTTCATTTGATGAGGAGCTCCTCTACTCTTGTCCTTCTTTCCCAAAATCCTCTCTGGCTCATAAATGTTTTCTCCCTCTTCACCCATAGGTGGAAACTCTTCCACTTCTCCAGGGATAGAAGCCATATACTTCTTGGGATTATACGAATGAAATACATCATGGATTATTGTTGTAGAGTGAGGGAGGCCAAGCTTGCAGGAAAAATCACCAACCCCTTTTGAGTACCAAGTATAGACCATAGTACCTATGAGCAAACTTGGGATTAGTGGAACCCTTGAAAGTGTTGTGGTAGCTCTTTGGTAGGTTCAAGAGTATATAATCTCCTTCTTAAATCTTTACATCATGCTTATGCTCATCTGCATTAGCCTTTATAACCTCTTGGGCTTTCTTCATATTGCCCTTATATAGTTGAAGAAGTTGTTTCATTTTTTCCAACTCTTCTTTTAGCTGATGGGTTTACCACCTTGTCTTCTTGGAAAACTATGGAACACACAAGCACTTGATACCCATAAAGAGCCTCAAAGGGAGATATCTCAATACTTAAATGCATACTAGAAGAGAATTACGATAAAATTTAGCAAGATGTAGGTTTTTTGGTGATCAAGTAGCCAATTATGTTAGAGAGACGTAGGATTCTTGGTGGCCAATAACCAAGCTTACAATAAGGTTTTTGGGTGAATAAGGGCCAATCGTATATAAGTGACTTTTTCTCATCATCTAAGGAACAGTCCCCCTCTGTGCCAATTCGAGTTTCTTGTGTGTTAGAGAGAGAGAGAGAGAGAGAGATAGAGAGAGAGAGAGAGAGAGAGAGAGAGAGAGAGAGAGTTGAGAGTAAACTGTAGGATACTTGGTGAATGTGCCTCTTGTTTATTATGTGAGAGTGAACTCTTAAAATCCCATCCAGACCTTGCAAACTTTGACGTAAGTATACCACACTTATGTAGCTATACTATGAAGGATCAAGACATAAATACCATATGTATGGCTATACCAAAGGATCAAGACATAAATAACCATTTATTACCAAACTCATGTAGCTATACCAAAGGATCAAGACATGAATAACCATGTATAGCTATACCAAAGGGTCAAGAAATAAATAACCCTAAGCTATATTAGCCAACATACCAAAGGATCAAGACATGAATAACCATGTATAGCTATACCAAAGGCTCAAGAAATAAATAACCCTAAGCTATAATAGCCAACATACCAAAGGCTCAAGGCTCAAGACATAAATAACCCCAACTACAACAACAGGCCCTATACAATGCTTCCATTGCTAAGGCTACCAATAGGTTGCTAAATTTCTAATAATAGCTACCCACATCAGCAGAGCAGCTGAACGAGTCTAGCCCCTTTCCAACAATCACCTCCAACCCCCATTGCACTTTTGCATACTTGATGTGTTGTTATTACTAATTGTTGGAACAAGGAAAATTTGAGTCCCTACCATACCACGTCCTAGCCCATTACCTAGTGGATATGACTAGTAAGTGATAGACATCACTAATCTCATTGCTTTTCTATCCTATGAAGTCCAAGTGCCCATAAGTTTTTTGTTATAAATAATTTCACATTTATAGAAAGATCTTACACACCAACCTGGAAGGAATTTTAAGAGCCCACATAGAGAGAACAAAATAGAGAAAATCTCTAAGGCCCATTCAATCAATCCTTGAGGTGATAGAGAAAGATAAAATCCAAATGAGGATTACCCAAGGTTCCCATAAACAAGTTAAGACACTACTTTGAGAGTGAGAAAATGAACACAATGTTGCTTACAAAGGCAAACAACTCATTGCAACCTTAGATGGTGGCATTGTAGTTAGCATTATTAGCAAGGGAGTTGTCAGGAAACTTGGGGAAACCCTCATCTAGACAATACCAATCTCTCGGTGAAGTTTAGCTGATGAAAATAATGCTACGTCACTTGGTGTCCTATTATGTAATGCGAAAATCAAAACCTTGGCTTGATTTTTTGCCTATCTTTTGTGGTGATGAGCCTTTCAATAGGATCATATAAGATGATCCTTGGGCAACCCTATATAAGGGATTCAAACTTAGTCCATGAGATGTTCAATCACATCTACCCTCCAAAAGGGAGACCTTACTCTGAAAGTTATGTAAATTAGTATTATTTCTTATCTTTCATCTCAGCCTAAAGCAATGGGATAAGTATTTACATATTTTGCAATTTGCATATAATAACCGTCCATACTGCTACTACTAAGACAACACCATTTAAGATAGTCTGTGGTAAGGCTTTGCCGACCCCTACGACTCGTCTTTCACATTCTATAGAGACTACAAATTCTTTTGTGTAGAGACTTTGACCAAATTCACGAGTTAGTGAAATTGAACATGGACTTTTGTGGAATCTGGAGAAATTCCATCTTTGGATACCAGAAAGCCCAAGTATTCAACATGGTCGGCAGAGAAAGTGCATTTGCTCTTTTTGGCAAAGAGTTGGTGCTTCCTTAGAATCTCAAGAACTTTAGTCTCATGGTCAGTTGCATTCCTTGAGTAAATCAGAATGTTATCAAAGAAAACTAGAACAAAATCATCCAAGTATTCTCTGAGAATGTCCTGCATTAAGCGATTGAATGTAGTTGGGGCATTTGTCAATCCAAACGGCATGACAGTAAATTCATAATGCCCATAGCAAGTATTGATGGCTGTTTTTGGTATATCTTGATCATTGATCCTGATCTGGTAATACCCGAATTTGAGATCTATCTTTGTGAAGATCTGGGCTCCATTTAGCCTATCCAAAAGCTCATCAATTCTTGGGATAGGATACTTATTCCTAACTGTGCTGATTCAGACCTCTGTAGTCCACACAGAGTCTAAGCGTTTCATCTTTCTTTTTCTGAAAGAGAACTGGCGCACCCCAAGGTGAAACACTGGGTCTTACAAACCCTTATTCTAACAGCTGTCTAAGCTGTTCCTTGAGTTCAATGGCTTCAGGAACTGGCATTTTGTACGTGCGCAGGGCTACGGGCTGAGCTCCGGGGGTCAATTCAATCACATGATCTACTTCCCGGATTGGTGGCATTTCAGTTAGTTTTGCTGGGAATAGATCATCAAATTCACTTAACCATTCTGGTTCTTTAGCCTTAAGATTTGAGTCTACTGGGTTCATTTTGACAACATAAATTTGCTGCTTCTTCCTAAGTCCTTTCAACAACTTGGAAGCTTTTACTAACTGAAGGTCTGGGGATCCGGAAACTCCAGTTCCTTGAACTTTGTTCTCGTGAAGGTCATTTATTGTGACAGTGTATGTCAGCTTGATTTTTGTGGAGCCAATCCATTCCAAGGATCCCGTCAAAAACTCCCAGAGGTAAGACTTTGAACTGATAGTCGGTTACATTACCATCTAGTTTGAACTGGATAAGATCTGTCTCATGGTTAGTGAAAAGAATCTTCCCACTGGCCAATTCAACTTGCATAGATTTCCCTGATTTCTGTTCTAAGACTAGCTTACGCAAGCATCCAGGGGAAATGAATGAATGAGAACTGCTAGAATCAATCAAAAGCTTAAAAGGCTTACCTTGATACTCTGGTGGAGTATGGATGATGGGGTTAGGCCCTTGATTTTCAATGGCATCATAGATCTACCCTCGTTCCTCTTCTACTACATCTGAAATTGTGACTACTTTGGCTACTTGCAGTCTGAGGTGGAACTCTTTCTCTTTGGTTGCCCCAGTTCTGGGAAGGAGTTCTGAGGTTACTCTAGACAGAGACAGATGGCTGAGTTGGAGTTCTTTTGGGGTTTCCCTAGCTTGGGCGAGACGGACCTTGATTAGATTGGTATGAAGGGGTTGGTCTCTGAATTCGGGGTCCTTGACTTCCCTGTCTCCTTGACATGGCAGGAGTCAGGCAGTCTTTTAACTGGTGACCAAAACTCTGGCATCCAAAACATCGGTTTTTAGTTCTGAGCTCATCCCTCTGATTTCTTGAAAGAGGTGGGGCTCCTGAAAAAGTATTCTGGGGGAAGGGTCTTCCTTCACTTCTGAATCTTCCTGCATCCTGATTCTGATTCGGGCCTTGCTGCCTCTTCGGGGGTGGAAAGTTTGAAGTACTTCCCTGGGCTTGGAATCTTTTAAAGTTAGAGGGTGCAGGCTTTGGCGGGACCTTTACTACAAAGGCTTTGGAAAAATCCTTTGCCATTCTTACTGCTTCAGCCATGGACATTGGCTTGGCATTTTTGACCAGTGTGTCCAAGGGTTCGTTCATTCCTCGAATGAACCTGGCCATGAGTTGCTCTTCATCTAGAGGTGGTGAATATTGATAAAAAACAGAAGCAGGGAGGAGCACACACAAGAGAAGCAAACCCTAATCCATATCCATCAATCATAAAGAAGGAGAGAAGCCATAGTCACCATCTCTCTCACACACACAAAAGAGAACACAACATAGTGTTATGTCCACACTACAAAGTAAACCTAATGTAATGTCCACACCACACATGACCAGCTGGACGCGGTCATAAACACACCACACGATATCTATCTACCATACTGTCACTCTGTCAGCACCCATGTGCTATCCTCCAGCTGTATACGAGCTTGACATTTCAACACTCCCCCTCAAGCTCGACATGTCCATCTCTAGGACTCCCAATCTAGTACGGAAATACTTGAACTTATCCTTACCAAGTGCTTTGGTAAAGATATCTGCAACCTGCTCATCTGTCTGCACATATGTCAAATCAACATGCCCATCTAGCACTTTCTCTCTGATGAAGTGATAGTGAACCTCAATATGTTTGGTCCTGGCATGATAAACTGGGTTGCTAGCAAGCTGAATACTACTCATGTTGTCACAATGAATGACAACTCGCATATCACTCTGTAACCGGACATCATCTAGCAACTTCTTCAACCACATAGCCTCACATGCAGCTATGGCTGCTCCACGATACTCTGCCTCTGTGGTAGATAAAGCAACTGTAGGTTGCTTTTTATTGCTCCAACTCACAGCTCCACTACCAAGGCTGAAAACATAGCCACTGGTAGACCTCCTGTCATATGCACTACCGGCCCAATCTGCATCTGTATATCCATAGACATGCATGTCTTTTCCTGCCTCATAGAAAAGACCATAATGCACGGTAGTTTTGACGTATCTCAGAATACGTCTCACAGCATCCAAGTGAGGTTTACGAGGACTCTGCATAAACTGACTCACCAAACCAACTGCATAACTGAGATCTGGCCTCGTAATGGTCATGTAGATAAGGCTACCAACCATTTTCCTGTACATGGTGATATCATCAAGCTCATCACCCAAATCAGCCCTAAGCTTCATGTTTTGCTCTAATGGTGTCAACATTGGTTTGCATGCTGTCATACCATACTTTGCCAGCATGTCAAGTGCATATTGCCTTTGCACCAACCATATACCCTTGCTTGTTCTTATCACCTCAATGCCAAGAAAGAACCTTAAATCACCAAGGTCTTTCATATCAAACTCTTTGCATAAAGAGGCCTTAACCTCATCAATGCCTTTCCCACAATCACCTGTGATAATCAAATCATCAACATAAATGACTATCATCACGATACCATCATGTGTCTTCTTCACATAAAGTGAAGAGTCTGCATTTCCAACCACAAATCCAATACTGACAAGATATCTGCTGATCTTGTCACTCCAAGCACGAGGTGCTTGCTTCAAACCATAGATTGCTTTCTTTAACCTGCAAACAAAAGTAGGATATTTTGGATGTACATCTCCTTCTGGCTGTTCCATGTACACCTCTTCTTGTAGTTCACCATTCAAGAAAGCATTTTTTACATCCATTTGATGTAAAGCCCAACCCTTTTGTGCTGCTAGTGCAATGATAGACCTCACTGTAGCCATCTTAGCCACTGGGCTGAAAGTTTCATCATAATCAAGACCATAAGTTTGTGCATATCCTTTAGCGACCAGCCTTGCCTTATGTCTCTCTAGGCTGCCATCTGACTTGCACTTTACCTTGTACACCCATTTGCAACCAATTGCATTCTTTCCTTGAGGTAACTCAGCCAATTCCCATGTATCATTTTTGTCCAAAGCATCCATCTCTTCATCCATGGCTTTCTCCCATACATGCTCTCCAATAGCCTCTGTATAGCATGTAGGTTCCACATGCTTTACCATAGATGTCATGTATGCATAGTGCATAGCAAAATCTCTATATGTCAATCTTTCAACTGGATATCTGACTCTCTGGGATCTCTGCAATGCATGCGGGTCACTCTGTACACCTGTAACTCTAGCATGTGGTGGCACATATCTGTCCTGCCTAGCACCAGGTGTGCGTAAAACAGGTATGCCGAGCTCCTCATCCAAACTCTCAGAGCTAGATGACTCATAACCTGTGATCCCAATTCCTTCGACTTTCTTCTTGCCTTTATCCATAGCACTACTCCCAGTGCTCACACTCTCATGCCTCAAACGTCCTGACCATGGACGTACACTGCTACTCTCAGCTTTTGCTGCTGGCCCAGACATAGTAGTAGAACTAGAACTTGCTTGTAATGGCAAGTTCACAGACACATCTTCCTCAAGTGAGTCGTTAGAGAATCGACAACATGAAGAACCCTTTGGTACTACTGAGATTGCAACTTTGCTGATTTTTCATAAGCAACTTAGTCAAGGGCCATCCAACTATTGGGTATTCATGTGTGCATGTATGCCTTCTTGTGTGTAAACCCCAGTTTGTGTGTCCATGAACACTCTCTTATAATTGTGATGAGTGTATGTGTGTGTGTGAATAGCTACTTAATACTAGATATTATGTCATGGAGAATGCCATGTGTCAATTTTTTAGTGTGTGTAACTTAGTCAAAAGATAAGGCAAGTGCCTACAAAGCATGCACTAAGCTTCAACATATCATTAATTAATTCATCATTTGAGTTGAGCAATTCTCTCTCTCTCTCTCTCTCTCTCTCTCTCTCTCTCTCTCTCTCTCTCTACACACAGACAGACACCCTGGACATCTTTCACCATCCTTAGCTTTTCTCATCTCCTGGGTGCCCTAATTTCAATAAGTTGTATCAAAGATTGTCCATGCCTCTCCAGATCCTTAATGCACCTATGTTGCCTATTTTTTTGTCGCCTCTCATTTCTGCTCAACTATGCCATCACCATCAAGAGATATTGTAGCTACCAAAGCCCCCAGTGCTATCTTGGCCTTGGCCTCCAAGCAACCATGGTGCTCTATACCACCATGCTTCTCCGCCGTGTTCATGTTAACCTGAAGCTATTGTGGCTCTGTTGTCCTCCGTGTTGGCTATTACCATACCCTCCACATTATCATTTACCTGTTGTAGCTAGCTTTGAAATGGTGCCCACGTCCACCATCTTCATGGTCTCTGCTCCTATCAGTGCCATCATTACATGTTGGCTTTGACTACCACCACCATTAATCTTCCCGACAGCATAGCGCTCTTCCTTTCTGTGTCGGCCCTGAGACACCCGTCCGCTTCTCGTAGCCCATCACTCGCCAGTAACACACAACCTAAGGTGATAATGAATGAAGAAAATAAAAAAGAAGATGAAGAAGACAATCAAGATAGGATAGCAGAGATGCATGCAAAGTAGGAGAAGGCCATGTTTACCCTCAAGTGGAAAGAAGACAAATTGAAGAGCATTGAGAAGAGCATAAAGAAGAGATAGGGAGTGAGTTAAGTAAGCCAAGAAAGTGCAAAGCCTATCATGAAGCCACATGAGCAAAGGGATTTATCTCACATTGATGTACAAGCCAAGGGTGTACCTCCTCATATAAAAAGGGGCCATTTCAAGCAATGAAATCATATCACTTGCACACATCTCAAGCTTCTTTATGAGTACAAGTCTTAATCTTGTAACCTAATTGTGCTTGAGTCTATTGCACTTCACCAACATAAGTAAACTTAGATTACATCCACCTTAGATTAATTCACTCTAATCACAGTAGATTAGTATACTAATCATATTAGATTAGTATACTAATCATATTAGATTAGTATAAGATTAACACTAATCACCTTGATCATGCACATGATATCCATGACTTTCAACATGGTAGCCTTCCCTATTCCCACATTACTAAGTCCATATTAGTTACCCTTCAATAATTAATTTTTTAATCACTAATCATAATCTTATCCTCTTGCCCTCTTTGTGGTGCTGATTTGCCAAGCCCATTTCTCCCAACTCTCATCACCTTTGCTCAAACCTTTTTGGCTATAGCTTTATTACATCAAGGCGACTTCCCACTTACAAGGAACCAGCTAATTTTGTCGCCTCGTTAGCTCACAGAAGCAGAAAAGTTATCGTTACCTTCTCAGTCAATTCGCTGCCCTCCCACGATAGCTTAAATTGGCTCAAACCCTACTAGGTGTGTGTTACACATACCCTAAGGCATCTACAAAACAAATCTTAAGTTTAATGATTCAGTATGTTGGCTGCTATAAAGAAAAAACTAGTCGCCTGAAATCAAAAGGTTGCACCCATTTTTTGATAATTAGAGCTAATTTCTCTTTATATGACACTTGTCCTCATCAAGGGAAACAAGCCGGTGTAAAAATCCCCTTCAATGTCTACTTCCACAAGCTCAATTGAAGGCTCCAAGATTTAGCTCTCTTAATTACTATGATTAGCACTTAATCACTATCATTAGCATTCATTAGCAAAAGTGGGCCTAGATGAATGATTAATGGATAAAATCAAGTTTTTCATAATGTTTCTCTTAAATAAGTAGAAAATGTTTACATTAGAATGATTTAAATACTCTTGGTAAAATTCTAATTAATTTTAGAGAGTAAAAATTGAAAAATGGTCAGCCATACAAAGGAGGTTATGGCAAATATTTCTAAAATTACGTAAAATAAGTTTTATTTTTTTAATTCAAAAAAAGTAATTCCCATCGTATATGTACTCTTAAAGTGTTATTTTTCATCCTAGGTATAGAAAAATGCATACTAAAAATATTTTATTAAAAAAAGTGTTACTTTCTTTAGAATTAAATTCTATGCATAGAAGGAAGCATATTGAAATTGTTAATTTGATTATAAAAGTGTTATATTCATCATAAATGATTTTATGCATAAATGGATGCATAAAAGAAATTATTTTATATTAAAAGAGTGATTTTCATCATAAATGATTTGTATGCATAAACATATGCATAAAAGAAATTCTTTAATATTAAAAGAGTGATTTTCATCACAAATGATTTGTATGCATAAACATGTGCATAAAAGATTTTTTTATATATTAAAAGTGTGATGCATAATGGGATGCATAAAAGAAATTCTTTTATATTAAAAGAGTGATTTTCATCATAAATGATTTGTATGCATAAAAGAAATTATTTTATATTAAAAGAGTGATTTTCATCATAAATGATTTTTATGCATAAAGAGATGCATAAAAGAAATTCTTTTATATTAAAAGAGTGATTTTCATCATAAATGATTTGTATGCACAAACATATGCATAAAAGATTTTTTTAATATTAAAAGTGTGATTTTCATTATAAATGATTTTTATGCATAAAGGGATGTATAAAAGAAATTCTTTTATATTAAAAGAGTGATTTTCATCATAAATGATTTATATGCATAAAAGATTTTTTATATATTAAAAGTGTGATTTTCATCATAAATGATTTTTATGCATAAAGGGATGCATAAAAGAAATTTTTTATATTAAAAGAGTGATTTTTATCATAAATGATTTGTATGCATAAACATATGCATAAAAGATTTTTTTTATATTAAAAGTATGATTTTCATCATAAATGATTTTTATGCATAAAGGGATGCATAAAAGAAATTATTTTATATTAAAAGAGTGATTTTTATCATAAATAATTTGTATGCATAAACATATGCATAAAAGATTATATATATATATATATATATATATATATATATATATATATATTAAAAGTGTGATTTTCATCATAAATGATTTTTATGCATAAAGGGATGCATAAAAGAAATTCTTTTATATTAAAAGAGTGATTTTCATCATAAATGATTTGTATGCATAAACATATGCATAAAAGATTTTTTATATATTAAAAGTATGTTTTTTATCATAAATGATTTTTATGCATAAATTAGATGCATAAAAGAAATTGTTTTATTATAAAAGCGTGACTTTCATCAGAATTGAATTTATGCATAAAAGAAAGTTTTTATTTTAAAAGAGATATTTTTCATTGGATTTAGTTTTTATGCATGGGAAGATGCATAAGAGAAATTCTTTCATTCTAAAAGTGTAATTCCTAGTAAATTAAATTTATGCATGGGAAGATGCATAAAGAATTTATTTTAATCCAAAAGTGTTATTCTCATCAATTTTGTTTTTATGCATAAATAAATGTATAAGGAACTTTATGTTTAATTCAAAAGAGTTATTTACATCAATTTTGATTTTATGCATAGAAAGATGCATAAAGAAATCTATTTTTATTTCAAAAGAGTTATTTTCATCAATTTTGTTTTTATGCATAAATAGATGCATAAAGAATTTTATTTTTAATTCAAAAGAGTTATTTTCGTCAATTTTGATTTTATGCATAGAAAGATGCATAAAAGATTTATTTTTATTTTGAAAGTATTATTTTCATTGAAATTGAATTTATGCATAGATAGATGCATAAAATATTTATTTTTATTTTGAAAGTGTTATTCTCATTAAAATGGAATTTATGCATAGTAAAATGCTTAAAAGATTTATTTTTATTTTTAAAGTGTTATTCTCATTAAAATGGAATTTATGCATAGTAAAATGCATAAAAGGTTATTTTTTAATTTGAAAGTGTTATTTTTCTTAAAATTGAATTTATGCCTAAATAGATGCATAAAAGGATTTTTATAAAAGTGTTATTCCTACTAAAGTTGTCTTTATGCCTAATTAGATGCGTAAAGAATCTTTATATCAAATAAATTAGAATTCTCTTACATTCTATAAATAGATGTGATGTGATGTGATAGGAATCAGATAGATATAAATGGGTGGATGGAAGTGATATGAATCAGATAAATTAAAATGAATCAGATAAATTAAAATGGATGAATGGATGTGAAGTCCTGTGAATTAGGATGTGAATGAATGGTATAGGATGTGAAGGAATGTGAATCGTGATATGAATGAATGATAAGGGATGTGAATGAATGACGGCATGTGAATCGGATGTGAATGGATGATGTGGTTTGATGTGTGAATGATGTAGGTTAATGTAGATTGATGTATGGATGATGTGGTTTGATGTGTAAATGATGTGGGTTGATGTAAATGGATGCATGGATGATGTGGATGTGGATATATAAATGTGGATGTGGATGTGGATGTGGATGTATGAATGTGAATGGGAATGTGTGGATGTATGAATGTAGATGTGGATGTGGATGTGAATGTGGATGTAGATATATGAATGTGAAAGGGGATGTGGATGTGGATATGGATGTATGAATGTGGATGTGAAAATGGATGTATGGATGTGAATGTGGATGTGGAAATGGATGTATGGATGTGGATGTGGATGTATGAATGTGGATGTAGATATGGATGTGTATGTATGAATGCGGATGTGGAAGTGGATGTATGGATATGGATGTATGAATGTGGATGTGTATGAAGAATAATGAATGTGAATGTGTATGTGAAATGATGTGACGTCGATATGAGTGAATGGATGAGATGTGATGACATGTGAATTGGGATGTGAATAAATGATATGTGATGTGAATGAACCTGAGGTGATGAGATGGAAAATGATGTGATTGGATGACAATGAGTACACATATGAATGGAATGTGGAATAAGTAATGTGGACTGATGAGAGGGATAATGTGGAAAGACGAGAGTTCATTATAGAAAGTGTATTTGTGACCTGTTTGTAAATGACTGTTTTATGTCAAGAATGCTGGGGAAGCATTTTGACCGTCTTGTGATTAAGGTCGTGGAGACCTAACTGATAAAGTTGCAACAGCTGACGGAGAGTCAACGGAGGACATCTCGCGTAGCATGGTCGGCCGAGGTCTTGACCAGCCTCGATTCGATTTAAATGGTGAGCTTTCGGTACGGTGGATGAGGGACCAAGGAAGCGGCCTATGAGTGAAGCGTTAGGTGACCTGCGAAGGATCCTAGGGGGTGCTGACCATACGATGCTCGGGCTCTGGGTCGCCGAAGATACCCACACGTGCATCGTGGAAGATATGGAATCAAGGACTAAGAGTTGTTTTCTAAAACTGGGCATGGATCTTGTTGATTGACCTTGCTTGTCCTCAACGGATGAGTCCATGACTCTTTTATATGTGTAAGATTCCTCCCCCAACCCCTCTTTGATGTCTAGTATCTTCCCCTGTAATCAACCCTCTTCAGAAATATAAAGACCCTGTTGCTAACTATTTTAGCCTAGAGAGAGGAAAATTATTCTAGAGAGAGAATATTCAGATTTTGAATATTTTTGGATAGAAAAATATCTCTTATAATTGAGATGAGTTCCCCTGAAACAGAAATTCAAAAAGAATTTTCCAATGTGCAATTGGAATTAATTGGAAATAGGTATAAAGAACCTTAGTCTAAGGGTCTAGATTTTCAGAAATCTTTAGACTATGGTCCAATTAAGGTTCCTATGGGCCAATAGCATCAATCCATGTGTAGGGAAGAGATAAATCCAAATTTGTAAAAAGAAGATACCCAAAAATGAGTAAATGCTCACATAAGGTGAAGAGTTGAAAATGTACAAGGTTTATTAGTAAAAAACTATGAGCAATATTAAAAATATGAGATATTTTGGGTATCCAAAAATGAGTAAATGCTCACATAAGATGAAGAGTTGAAAATGTACAAGGTTTATTAGTAAAAAACTATGAGCAATATTAAAATGATGCCATTATGACACATATGTAAGGAAGGGGAATTCTTTAAAGGAGGTGCATATTTCACATAAGATGAAGAGTTGAAAATGTACAAGGTTTATTAGTAAAAAACTATGAGCAATATTAAAATGATTCCATTATGACACATATGTAAGGAAGGGGAATTCTTTAAAGGAGGTGCATATTTCACATAAGATGAAGAGTTGAAAATGTACAAGGTTTATTAGTAAAAAAACTATGAGCAATATTAAAATGATTCCATTATGACACATATGTAAGGAAGGGAGTTCTTTAAAGGAGGTGCATATTTCACATGCTTGAATGAGTTTTAAACTCATAAAAATTGAGATATTTCATCTCTCCTCTCTCCTCATTCAAGTCTAGTTCCAAAAAGTTAGCTTAACTGAGCTAAAAATGGTCAAATATTGACCAAACTGATTTAGAAAATTCTAGAATCAGTTTGTTTGGTTAGGAGCTCAATTTTTCCTATAAATAGAAGCCTCCCCCTTGTTGAAAAATAGATAGTGTTTATGCATCGTTACTCTACTCCACCTAAGCCAAGAACTGTGAATTCATTTAATAATTCACTAGTTTTTGGAGCTTCCCTCTTTCTTCAATCCCCATTAGTGGCTCCATCAACATACTTAACCAATTGATTGGTTGGGGGCCTCTACCGTGAACAAAGAATCAAGCAAGTTGTAAGGTAATTAGTGAATATTGATCTTTCTATAATTTCTCAATGTTTCTCTCTTCTCAACCCCTCTCAAGCTTGAGAAGTTTACTTGGTATGGTTTTTTTTTAAATGCTATTGAAGTTTGAATAGTAGTGAAGAGTTACATAATGTTATTGAAGTTAATTTTCATTTATGTTTAAATTCTAATGATTTTTATGTAAATTCTCTCTCTCACTCAAGAAATGGTCATACTCATGACCCATTCTCAATCCAAATCAAGCTTTTCATAAAGCTTTTCCTTAACCCAAGATTAAGCTATGCTTGAGGCCAAATTAATGGCTTTTTTCTATGCTTTTAGTTTATGTATGATTCAATCCATTATGGATTAATAATCTAATTAGAGATTATTTTAATTATTTCCTTAATGATAAGCATTATCCCTTAGAAAAATTGAGATTTATCAGTCATAGCAGCGGAGCTATGGCAAAATTTTTATAAAAATTATGCATAAAATAATCTCATTCAAAGCATAAAAAGAGGACTTCCTACCATATTCTAGGAATTATCATCCTAGATTAATTGAAAGAATTTCATTACAATCATGGAGAAATTAAATTTTAATATCATGCATAAAGGATAAGTTTTTATATCAAAAGTGTTATTTTTACCATTTTTATTTCATGCATAGAGGTATGCATAATGGATAAATTTTTATATCAAAAGTGTTATTTTTACCATTTTTATTTCATGCATAGAGGTATGCATAATGGATAAATTTTTATATCAAAAGTGTTATTTTTACCATTTTTATTTCATGCATAGAAGTATGCATAATGGATAAATTTTTATATCAAAAGTGTTATTTTTACCATTTTTATTTCATGCATAGAAGTATGCATAATGGATAAATTTTTATATCAAAAGTGTTATTTTTACCATTTTTATTTCATGCATAGAAGTATGCATAGTGGATAAATTTTTATATCAAAAGTGTTATTTTTATCATTTTTAATTTTCATGCATAGAAGTATGCATAAAGGAAAATTTTTTATATCAAAAGTGTTACTTTTATCATTTTTAATTTTCATGCATAGAAGTATGCATAAAGGAAAAATTTTTATATCAAAAGTATTACTTTTATCATTTTTAATTTTCATGCATAGAAGTATGCATAAAAGAAAATTTTTATATCAAAAGTGTTACTTTTATCATTTTTAATTTTCATGCATAGAAGTATGCATAAAAGAAAATTTTTTATATCAAAAGTGTTACTTTTATCATTTTTAATTTTCATGCATAGAAGTATGTATAAAAGAAATTTTTTTTATATCAAAAGTGTTACTTTTATCATTTTTAATTTTCATGCATAAAAGTATGCATAAAAGAAAATTTTTATATCAAAAGTGTTACTTTTATCATTTTTAATTTTCATGCATAGAAGTATGCATAAAGGAAAAATTTTTATATCAAAAGTGTTACTTTTATCATATTGGATTTCATGCATATAGGTATGCATAAAAGATATTCTTTTTATACTAAAAGTGTGATTTTCCTCATAAATGGATTTTATGCTTAACTTAGATGCATAAGAGAAATTCTTTTATTCTAAAAGTGTAATTCCCTACCAAATTGAAATTATGCATAAGAAGATGCATAAAAGATTGATTTTAATTTCGAAAGTGTTAGTCTCTTTAAATGGAATTTATGTATAAATAAATGTGTAGAGAAATCTTATATCAAATATAAGAATTCTCTTTTAAAAAAAAGATATGAAATGTGATAAGATGTGATAAGAGGTGTATGAGATGTGATAAGAATTGATAAGATGCGTATGGAAAGTGATAGGATGTGATAAGAGGTGTATGAGATGTAAAAAGATGTGATAAGATGTGTATGAGATGTGATAAGATTTGATAAGATGCGTATGGAAAGTGATAGGATGTGATAAGAGGTGTATGAGATGTAAAAAGATGTGATAAGATGTGTATGAGATGTGATAGAATGTGTTAAGATGAGTTAGGATGTGTTAAGATGTATATGGGATGTGTTAGGACGAGAATGGATGTAATATGGTTGTATGAATGTGATGTGGATGTATACATGTAGATGTATATGTATAAATGTGAATGTTGATGTGGATGTGGATGTGGATGTATGGATGTAGATACGGATGTGTATGTATACATGTAGATGTATATGTATGAATGTGAATGTGGATGTGGATGTGGATGTATGGATGTAGATACGGATGTGTATGTATGTATGTGGATGTGTATGTATGAATGAGGATGTGAAAATGGATGTATACATGTAGATGTATATGTATGAATGTGAATGTTGATGTGGATGTGGATGTATAGATGTAGATACGGATGTGGATGTATGTATGTGAATGTGGATGTATGAATGAGGATGTGAAAATGGATGTATGCATGTGAATGTGGATGTATGAATATGAATGTGGATGTGTGGATGTGGAAATGGAGGTATGGATGTATGAATGTGGATGTGGATGTATGCATGTAGATGCGTATGTATGAATGTGAAATTGGATGTATGATGTGGACGTACGAACATGGATATGTATGTAGAATAATGAATATGAAGGTGTATGTGAGATAATGTGTAGTCTATATGAGTGAATGGATGAGAACGAGTACACATTGAATGGAATGTGGAATAAGTAATGTGGTCCGAGAGTGGATAATATGGAAAGACAAGAGTTCGTTATAGAAACTGTATTTGTGACTGTTTGTAAATGACTATTTTATGTCAAGAATGCTGGAGAAGCATTTTGACCGTCTTGAGGATTAAGGTCATGAAGACTGAACTGATAAAGTTGCAACTGCTGACGGAGAGTCAATGGAGGACGTCTCGCGTAGCAAGGTCGATCGAGGTCTTGACCAGCCTCGGCTCGATTTAAATGGTGAGCTTCCGGTACGGTGGATGAGGGACCAAGGAAGCGGCCTATGAGTGAAGCGCTAGGTCACCTGCGAAGGATCCTAGAGGGTGCTGACCATACGGTGCTCGGGCTCTGGGTCGCCGAAGATACCCACACGTGCGTCGTGGAAGATATTGGAATAAGAAGTAAGAGTTGTTTTCTGAAACCGGGCATGGATCTGGTTGATTGACCTTGCTGGTCCTCAACAGATGAGTCCATGGCTCTTTTATATGGATCTGTGGGTTGATCTTGCTGATCTTCCAAGGAGACTCCATTCTATTATATGAATATATTGCCGGTTACTATGAGCTAGGAACCATGGAAAAGGCCCCTGAGAGAACAGGTGGTGAGCGTTTTGGTTGCCAATGATGCCATAAGTATACCGATGAAAGAATGATTGGAAATAAGGATTCAACCAGAGACTTTGAGGATTGTCATCAGTGACATAATGGTTTTATTAAAGGATTGTTTTAAAGCTAGTTGATGCTAAGAAAAAGGCAATTTCATATTGGGTGTGTAAGTGGTATGACTAGTTTTATGTTTGCATGAACTTCCGGCTAGGGGGCCTTGGAACTCTTTTCCTTGGTACCCGGGACAAAACCTAACCAAATTCCAAATTGGATCCCATCACTACAGTGGTTGGGCGGTTGGCTAACCCATGGGATCGGATGGGGTTAGGCTGGACTGATGGATCCGTAAATCGAGATTTAATTTCTATTATTACGATAGATGAAGTAAATCCCGGATAGAAATTGTTCTATGGATAGGAATCAACGGCTGTGCCTCTTGATGGGGAAAAAAGCGTTGATCCCAATGATCCAAGTGCAAGTTCTTCCTTGATTCGACCAAGTACCGTTAAAGGTGCAGTCAGATCAGTTTGATCAGTAATGATCTTGACTACGTTAGAATAAAGAGTTATCCTGGTGGAATCGCCCGTGCTTTCCGGGTAAAGGAAGTTTTTTCCGGTTTCGGTTTTGGACAAACCGACGGATTAGTCTCTTGTCCGGATATCCGTGGGCGAGGCCCCGAGTGTGGGACCCCTGTCCCGCGCGAGAAGTGCTACTTCCGCTGCTAGTACCCTGAATCCGTTGCTCGGTGGGAACAGGGATCTCACAGTTGGTATCAGAGCAGCTTTTGAAAGCTAATAAAGATAATTAAATTCTTATCTGAAATTGGTAATAAGAATTCAGAAACAGCATTTTCATAATGTATTTTCATCCCGTAAGCTTCTTTAATGAAGAAATTTTAATCAAAGAAATTGTTTTTATAGATGGAAGTTCCACATTTATCTGGTATTCCCGACCTCACCCAGTCTCAAGATATGATTGCATTTGCCTTCGAGCATCTCATCTCTTCCACTTCAACTCAAACAAGCCGAGCAAGACTCGCACGCCATTTCGCGGATTTATATTTTCCTACCCCAGCGGAGAGAATACAACATAAGTGGTTTGCAGGGCAATATGTCCACGCCCATTGCAACCACCATACAATGCTGTGGCAGAATCTCTCATTGACTATGATCCTGTTAAAGCTGAAAATGGTGCGTGGTGTCATTCTATATCATTCGACACCTCGAAATTTCAGACTTTCATGTCGAATTTATAGACTCCTTAGTCGATTTATCCCTAAGGAGAAAATAATAGCTCCCTTCGCAGTTAGAGAACTTATGTAACAGGGCATGACTATGGCCGAGTACCGTCGTCTTATGCGTCTCTCGAAGAGATTTTGAATTTTGGAGCCGAGCCACTCTATGTAATTATTGCAACTTGTATATAAATATACAAATGTTTTTTTTAACGGACGATCGGATAAAGAAAAATCTATTTATCAGACTTAAGTCATAGATCTCCAATAAGATCAACTGAGGAGCAAATTATGTCAAAAGTTTATCAAGACGCACAAAAAGGTTGTAATTGTTTGATATAATTCATACAAATTGTTAATTCAAATTGAAATTCGTAAATTAATAATTGGGTCTTCAATTGGAAGTACCGCAATTGTATGGAACCCTGACTTGCTTGAGACCTAGACATGATGGTATTTACCTTATAGTTTCGAGTATCATGACTATCCGTATATACCGAGGGTATAACTGCAGCTCTTTACCGACAGTATATACGAGTAAATCTAAGACTTGAAATTATAAGCGTTAATGCTATCCAGATGATGATTTCGAATGTGGTTGATATGATTTTTAATTCTGTTTGAGAATTGATGAATTGAATTGGATTCTGATTGAAAAATGACGATTTTCGAAATTTAGTTGAAATGTAATAAGCTGAGCGAAACCACAATGAGGATGAATGGGACGAGTCCCAGTGATGATATTCATAACTGGAATGATGATAATGATTTCACCAAATCACTATGAGATTAGTGGATTGTGCTGTCAGATTGCTACTGTTAACACTTGAGACGGTAGATTAAGTTAAGGGATGACAAATTGAGAACTTGCTTAACTAAAATTCCTGTGGAGGAATTTTAGTTAAAATTCCTGTGGAGGAATGTTCAGAAGGAAAATTTTCAGTCTAATGGACCATTATCGTGTTAAAGATATGAATGATATGATCTGAATGAATTGTTATTTAATGATGAGTTCTATATAAGGGATAATTATCTCCGTATTCTGTTGGGTTGACCAGAATATAAGGAACCCCAGAATAAATTGGATCTTTAGAAAAAGAGTTGTCCTCTACCTTGCGAGATGAGGACATCTCGCACTTTTCAAGTGGGGTAGAATGTAAGATTCTCCCCCAACGAGGTATACAGGAGTAAGAATCTCCCTTTCTGATCTTATAATTATTCTCTCTCTAAAATAAAAGAAAGATTCTGTTTAAAAAAGGAAGAACCTTTTCCCTGAATACTTCTCAAGAGTCCCACCTGTTTTAAGATTCAGAACAATGAGTTCAGAAGTGAGAATCGATGTTTTGGATATCAAGGTTTTGGTCTTCATTCGAGTACGGCCCAAAAGAAGTTCTTTATCTCTTGGGAAGTATAAGAAGTTATCTCCCAGATATTGTGGACCAAAGAAAGTAGGTGATTTAGCTTACGAACTTCTTTTATCTCCTCATCTCAAAGTTCTGAATGCCTTCTATAGAAAAATGTGCCAAATCCAAATCATGGAAAGACGGTAAAACTTCAGTGGCAAGTTACCGTTGGCTTCTAAGTTACGCTAGCTCCTTCCTTTATATAAGTAGCAACTTTTACTTGTCGTTCACAGTAATCTCACCTTCTTTTATCTCCTCATCTCAAAGTTCTGAATGCCTTCTATAGAAAAATGTGCCAAATCCAAATCATGGAAAGACGGTAAAACTTCAGTGGCAAGTTACCGTTGGCTTCTAAGTTACGCTAGCTCCTTCCTTTATATAAGTCGCAACTTTTACTTGTCGTTCACAGTAATCTTACTCCCATCCATCTCCTTTCTTTCTTAATCTCCTTCATGGCTTGGCAACAAGAATTAGTTTTATCCATAATGATTCCTCACCTTCAAGACGCAAGTGAGTCTGTGAAGAAGGATTTTATAGAACAGTATGAGCGCTCACTTTTTCCTCACCTAGGAACTTCTGTAGCGCAGACCAAATGGCGGACCTATCAAGACATAACTAGGGTAACACCCTGGGGTCAGCAGCACTTTCGTAACAATGTCCGCTTGGCCATGGTTATCGAAGCCTTGGGTTTGGGTCCTCGATACTACTGCGTCATGAGATCAAGACATCTTGGGTTTTCTGAGCGGGTCTTCTTACTGGCGTGTTTTCTTCCTCATGAGAAGATATGCCTTTACCCCGTTTTTGGCTTGCCTCTCAGAGGTCCTTTTGTTAGAACACCTCATACCACTGAGATAGGCGCAGCAATAACCCACAGAATCATTCCCATAGATGAGTTACCTTATACTTGTGCAGCTTGTGAGGACTGCTTTTGTGACCATATGATGGACGGGCTTATGGAAGTGTAAAGAGTTCCTCTATCTTTACTGTATAAGTTTCGAGAATGAATAAAGTTTAAATCTTGTTCGTATTTTGAATCTTGCTCTCTTTAAGACTTATCTTGGTGGTTAATCTTGATTAAAATTTTTCTCTAAGTCTCATATTCGTGAATCTTGCGAAATTATCACAAGTTGCGAGATGAGGACATCTCGCGTTTTTTAAGTGGGGTAGAATGTAAGATTCCTCCCCCAACCCCTCTTTGATGTCTAGTATCTTCCCCTGTAATCAACCCTCTTCAGAAATATAAAGACCCTGTTGCTAACTATTTTAGCCTAGAGAGAGGAAAATTATTCTAGAGAGAGAATATTCAGATTTTGAATATTTTTGGATAGAAAAATATCTCTTATAATTGAGATGAGTTCCCCTGAAACAGAAATTCAAAAAGAATTTTCCAATGTGCAATTGGAATTAATTGGAAATAGGTATAAAGAACCTTAGTCTAAGGGTCTAGATTTTCAGAAATCTTTAGACTATGGTCCAATTAAGGTTCCTATGGGCCAATAGCATCAATCCATGTGTAGGGAAGAGATAAATCCAAATTTGTAAAAAGAAGATACCCAAAAATGAGTAAATGCTCACATAAGGTGAAGAGTTGAAAATGTACAAGGTTTATTAGTAAAAAACTATGAGCAATATTAAAAATATGAGATATTTTGGGTATCCAAAAATGAGTAAATGCTCACATAAGATGAAGAGTTGAAAATGTACAAGGTTTATTAGTAAAAAACTATGAGCAATATTAAAATGATGCCATTATGACACATATGTAAGGAAGGGGAATTCTTTAAAGGAGGTGCATATTTCACATAAGATGAAGAGTTGAAAATGTACAAGGTTTATTAGTAAAAAACTATGAGCAATATTAAAATGATTCCATTATGACACATATGTAAGGAAGGGGAATTCTTTAAAGGAGGTGCATATTTCACATAAGATGAAGAGTTGAAAATGTACAAGGTTTATTAGTAAAAAAACTATGAGCAATATTAAAATGATTCCATTACGACACATATGTAAGGAAGGGGAGTTCTTTAAAGGAGGTGCATATTTCACATGCTTGAATGAGTTTTAAACTCATAAAAATTGAGATATTTCATCTCTCCTCTCTCCTCATTCAAGTCTAGTTCCAAAAAGTTAGCTTAACTGAGCTAAAAATGGTCAAATATTGACCAAACTGATTTAGAAAATTCTAGAATCAGTTTGTTTGGTTAGGAGCTCAATTTTTCCTATAAATAGAAGCCTCCCCCTTGTTGAAAAATAGATAGTGTTTATGCATCGTTACTCTACTCCACCTAAGCCAAGAACTGTGAATTCATTTAATAATTCACTAGTTTTTGGAGCTTCCCTCTTTCTTCAATCCCCATTAGTGGCTCCATCAACATACTTAACCAATTGATTGGTTTGTTGGAATTAGGGTTGCAGGAATGCACACACAACTTCAAGAAGATGAGGAAGCTTGAGCACAACACAGTAGTGTATTATGAGTGCCAAAAATGAAAGATAACAAGCCCTAGAAGATAATGGGCGTATATACAATGCACGGGGGAAAAAACCTCCTAGTGAGGGAAAAAGTGCCCCGGCGGTCCTAAGTGTGTTCACACACATCACTACTATAATATGGTAACAAATCCCCCCTGGAGTGATGCGGTGAACAAGAGCTAGCACTCATGTATAGGGAAGTGTCTAGCTATGTGGACGAATCCACAAAAGGGAGTAAGCCCAAAGCTTTGCGAAAAGCTTCGAACTTCTCACGAGGCAGAGCCTTTGTGAAAAGGTCTGCAAGGTTATCCTGTGTTGGCACATAAGCCAAACTGATCTCTCCTGCAGAGAGTCTCTCCCTGACATAATGGTAGTGCACCTCAATGTGCTTCGTACGAGCATGGAACACTGGGTTCCGCGCAACTGCCAATGCGCTCTGACTGTCAGTGAAGATGGTGGTGGCAGATGGCTGCCCAACACCCAAATCAGCCATAAGGCGTCTGAGCCACACACACTCAACCGTAGCTGTGAAAGCTGCCCTGTACTCAGCTTCACAACTAGAAGTGGCCACAGTAGGCTGCTTCTTGCTCAACCATGATATGCATGAGCTTCCAAGCATGAAGCAAAAACCACTCGTGGACACGCGTGTGTCATAACAACCAGCCCAGTCAGAATCTGAAAAAGCATGTAAATCTGGCGGCAATGATCCCCCCTTGGG
This sequence comes from Cibotium barometz, assembly GCF_041138505.1. Lineage (NCBI taxonomy): Eukaryota > Viridiplantae > Streptophyta > Polypodiopsida > Cyatheales > Cibotiaceae > Cibotium > Cibotium barometz. The sequence continues at coordinate 17,164,389 of NC_141079.1, forward strand.
ATAAAACAACCCAAGATGCCGAGTACCACTCAAATAGCGAAAGATACGCTTCACTGCCTGCCAATGCTTAATGCCTGGGCTATGCATAAATCTGCTCACCTGTGAGACTGCAAACTGAATGTCTGGCCTCGTAATGCATACATAAATGAGGCAACCAACAGCTGTCTGATAGAGTGTGACATCAAAGTGATCTCCAGCATCATGAAGACTCAACTTCAAACCTGTCTCCATTGGAGTAGCAATAGGCTTGCAGTCTTCAAGGCCAAATCTCCGCAACAATGTTTCAATATACTTTGTCTGACACAAAGCAATACCTCCATCACACTGCTTAAATTGTATCCCCAAATAATGATGCAAATGCCCCAAATCTGACATCTCAAAAGAGGCATTCAAATCAGCCTTAAAATCAGCAATATGACTCTTATTTGGTCCTGTGAGCAGCATGTCATCGACATAGAGAGCAATGATTAGATGTACACCATCCACACGTTTAACATACAAAGTGCTTTCTGTTGGACTATTCTGAAACCCATGTGCAGTCAAATATGCATGTATTTTTTCATACCAAGCTCTTGGAGCTTGCTTTAAACCATATAAAGCCTTTTTTAACCTGCACACTTTGTTTTCCTGCCCTCTTTGAACAAAACCACGAGGCTGCGATACATACACCTCCTCATGCAAATCTCCATTTAAGAACGCAGTCTTTATGTCCAGCTGATGTACATTCCAACCATTATGAGCTGCTAATGCACAGATGCTACGAACAGTGGTCATACGACATGTGGGAGCAAAAGTCTCATCAAAATCAATGCCCTTCTCTTGAGCATAACCTTTTGCAACAAGCCTAGCCTTATGGCGATCCACTGTGCCATCAGGCTTACGCTTCAATTTGTATACCCACTTAGTGCCAATGGCCTTCTTGCCAGGGGGCAAGTCACATAAAGACCATGTACCATTCTTCATAATAGCATCGTATTCTGCTTGCATAGCAGCCATCCAATTTTCTGAACTTTGTGCCTCATCAAATGAAACAGGCTCACTTTCATCGCACATACTAGAAACAGCCAATGCATAACAATCTGACGCATAAGAGGCACCATGAGAGCCAGAACGAGTGCGACTAGACAAAGGGGCATCCAACTTGCTGTCACGCAAAGTCTGCACCAGCCATCTAGGCATATTCCTAGAGCCCTCAATCTCATGTCTCTCATCCTCAAGTGCATCATGCACATCTGCATCAGATATAGGCTGATCTGTGCCATCATTTAAAACCTGCATAGGCTGAAAAACTGCCTCATGAGGTATTGCACTTGACTGTGCACCACTGAAAAGAGGCAACAATGTATCATAGACATCACGTGAGCTGATATCTGTCTCCTTAGTACATGAAACCAAGGGCTGAACTGCATCTTCCACAAATACAACATCACGGCTAACCAAAATGCGCTTTGTCTGTGGATGATACAAACGATAGCCTTTGCTCTCAGCACTATATCCAACAAAAATACATTTGACAGCTTTGTCATCCAATTTTCTGCGATGTTGCACAGGTACTAATGCATATGCCAGGCAACCAAAAACACGTAAATGGCCAACAGATGGCTTGCGGCCATGCCAAGCCTCATATGGAGTGACAACCTGTAATGCTTTGGTGGGACACCTGTTTAGTACATAAGTGGCACACATGACAGCCTCAAGCCAAAAACCATGTGGTAGACTTTGACTCTTAACCATACATCTTGCCATTTCCATGAGAGACCTGTTTTTTCTCTCAGCCACACCATTTTGCTGTGGTGTATACGGCACTGTACATTGGTGTTTTATCCCACGCTCAGCCAGAAATGCATTAAATTCTGAAGACATATACTCCCCCCCTCGATCTGAACGGAGGGTGCCCATCTTACTTTCTGACACATTTTCAGCCATAACCAAAAACTGTTTGAAGCACAAAAACACTTCGGACTTTGCCTTCAAAGGATATACCCATGCATGCCTGGTAAAATCATCAATGAAAGTCACGAAGTAAAGGTAGTTTCCAAATGATGGAGTTTGCATGGGACCACAAACATCACTGTGAACAAGCTGCAATCTGCGTTCAGCTCTCACTGATCCATCTTTGGGAAAGGAAGCACGCTGCATTTTACCCAATATGCAGCCCTCACAAACATGCTTGACAGGTGCCTCAAGCTTAGGCAAAGAAGACACCATTTCAGATTTCTGCAGGCGCAGCAAACTTGCAAAATTCAGATGACCAAAACGTGCATGCCACAGTTTTGCATTTGAAATAGCCTGCGTATCCATAATAGCACATGCTGAATCCTCTACACATTTGCCATCCATATTGAGCTTATACAGCCCTCGACATAGTGAACCAGATGCTACAATGATGTCACCACAAGAGAGATCATGAACAGTACATCTGTCATCCACAAATTTTACAACCAAACCTGTTTTGGCAAATGCGGAGACTGACAGCAGATTCTTTTTGATCCCTGGCACATACAATGCATCAAAAAGTGTAAAGGTGTTGCCATTTGCAACATTCAGCACAATCTGTCCAACTCCTTTAACGGGATAAGAGGAGTTATTGGCACAAGTGACAGTATTCCCTGTGGGAGCAGACTCAAGGAAAGTGAATAAACTGCGCTGCGAGGTGATATGCTTAGTGGCACCACTGTCAAAGTACCATACATCTGAATCTACTGCAGACATACATGTGTCATGCAAAGATGGGTCATAACTGCACTGCGCATTGAATGCCCATTCTGTATCTAGCACAACATTAGCAGATTCATTGTTAGAAGGAGAGGCATCTGCAACAGCCATACCAGCCTCTTTCTTCTTAGCCTCTTTCGCAGCCAGCTTAGGACACGCTTTGATGACATGATCATTTCCCTTACAGTACTTGCAAAATGTCTTCTGTTTGTCACCCTTCTTCTCATCTTTGTCTTCCTTCTTTGGTTGCGCAGCATTTGCAAATTTCTGCTTACTAGAAGAAAAGCCAGCTTTACCTTTCCCGCTTCTCTGACTAGCACCGAAAGCTTGATCTGCGACACGCATACTATTCTTGTTTTGCCTTGACTGGTCTTCTTGCAGCAAAACAGAAACTAACTCCTCAAATGATAAGGCATTGGGATTGCCTTTCATCATCAAGCGAAGAGTGGAAGCAAAACCCTGATAAGAATCTGGTAGACCATTCAAAACAGTCTGCACAAGTGAACTGTCTGACAGGATTTCATCTGCAGAAATGAGCTGCTCTTTGAAATCCTTGATCTTTGTCAAAAAGCTATCCATAGAATCACCTTCGTTCATATGCTCATTCTCCAACTGTTTTCGGAGATAAGCAACACGAGCCTCATTTCTTGCCTGATACAATGTGGCAAGTACATCCCAAGCATCCTTAGAAGTCCTGCAGGAGCGAATATGTGGGATAATGGTACGTTTGACAGACAGCGCAATCAAGGCATGAGCCTGCGCATCTCTACCATCCCAACGAATCTGCTCTGCTGAAAGTGGTGGTTCTCGAACAGCTGCTACAGCACTTGTGCCTGCACCATCATCAACAGTACCTGTTTCTGATGTGTTTGCAGCATTCCCAGCCACAATAGGACGTGCATCAATACCCTGCACAATATTCCATAACCCCTTTGCTACCAATACATGTCGCATCATATATGCCCACAATGGATAGTTGGTGCCATCCAACTTATCCTCAGCAGCCAACATGCGGAATACATCATTGTTGTCAGCCATGGCCAATGACTGTACTACTAGATGTAAATGCTGTCTGCAAGAGGTAAACCTGTATAAAATCGACCTGTGCTATATAGCACAGCCCAAAACAGACGAATGGGCACCTGTCCTGCAGATTTTAATCTTGACAGAAAATCTGCACAGTAGGACGATTTTGCCTGCGCAGTACTTGGAATGCAAAAATGGAGGGCGAAATGACTTCAGATCAAAATTCTGAAACGACCAAGCCCTACGGGCTCTCCCACGGCATATACTAACCTGCAGACGCTCGTGAAACCTCGTTGCAATCGGAGGAGATGAAGCGGCAGGTGCCGGTGATGCTGCCCGGGAGGAGGAAGCCTGCTCTGATACCAATTGTTGGAATTAGGGTTGCAGGAATGCACACACAACTTCAAGAAGATGAGGAAGCTTGAGCACAACACAGTAGTGTATTATGAGTGCCAAAAATGAAAGATAACAAGCCCTAGAAGATAATGGGCGTATATACAATGCACGGGGGAAAAAACCTCCTAGTGAGGGAAAAAGTGCCCCGGCGGTCCTAAGTGTGTTCACACACATCACTACTATAATATGGTAACATGGTTGGGGGCCTCTACCGTGAACAAAGAATCAAGCAAGTTGTAAGGTAATTAGTGAATATTGATCTTTCTATAATTTCTCAATGTTTCTCTCTTCTCAACCCCTCTCAAGCTTGAGAAGTTTAATTGGTATGGTTTTTTTTAAATGCTATTGAAGTTTGAATAGTAGTGAAGAGTTACATAATGTTATTGAAGTTAATTTTCATTTATGTTTAAATTCTAATGATTTTTATGTAAATTCTCTCTCTCACTCAAGAAATGGTCATACTCATGACCCATTCTCAATCCAAATCAAGCTTTTCATAAAGCTTTTCCTTAACCCAAGATTAAGCTATGCTTGAGGCCAAATTAATGGCTTTTTTCTATGCTTTTAGTTTATGTATGATTCAATCCATTATGGATTAATAATCTAATTAGAGATTATTTTAATTATTTCCTTAATGATAAGCATTATCCCTTAGAAAAATTGAGATTTATCAGTCATAGCAGCGGAGCTATGGCAAAATTTTTATAAAAATTATGCATAAAATAATCTCATTCAAAGCATAAAAAGAGGACTTCCTACCATATTCTAGGAATTATCATCCTAGATTAATTGAAAGAATTTCATTACAATCATGGAGAAATTAAATTTTAATATCATGCATAAAGGATAAGTTTTTATATCAAAAGTGTTATTTTTACCATTTTTATTTCATGCATAGAGGTATGCATAATGGATAAATTTTTATATCAAAAGTGTTATTTTTACCATTTTTATTTCATGCATAGAGGTATGCATAATGGATAAATTTTTATATCAAAAGTGTTATTTTTACCATTTTTATTTCATGCATAGAGGTATGCATAATGGATAAATTTTTATATCAAAAGTGTTATTTTTACCATTTTTATTTCATGCATAGAAGTATGCATAATGGATAAATTTTTATATCAAAAGTGTTATTTTTACCATTTTTATTTCAAGCATAGAAGTATGCATAGTGGATAAATTTTTATATCAAAAGTGTTATTTTTATCATTTTTAATTTTCATGCATAGAAGTATGCATAAAGGAAAATTTTTTATATCAAAAGTGTTACTTTTATCATTTTTAATTTTCATGCATAGAAGTATGCATAAAGGAAAAATTTTTATATCAAAAGTATTACTTTTATCATTTTTAATTTTCATGCATAGAAGTATGCATAAAAGAAAATTTTTATATCAAAAGTGTTACTTTTATCATTTTTAATTTTCATGCATAGAAGTATGCATAAAAGAAAATTTTTTATATCAAAAGTGTTACTTTTATCATTTTTAATTTTCATGCATAGAAGTATGCATAAAAGAAATTTTTTTTTATATCAAAAGTGTTACTTTTATCATTTTTAATTTTCATGCATAAAAGTATGCATAAAAGAAAATTTTTATATCAAAAGTGTTACTTTTATCATTTTTAATTTTCATGCATAGAAGTATGCATAAAGGAAAAATTTTTATATCAAAAGTGTTACTTTTATCATATTGGATTTCATGCATATAGGTATGCATAAAAGATATTCTTTTTATACTAAAAGTGTGATTTTCCTCATAAATGGATTTTATGCTTAACTTAGATGCATAAGAGAAATTCTTTTATTCTAAAAGTGTAATTCCCTACCAAATTGAAATTATGCATAAGAAGATGCATAAAAGATTGATTTTAATTTCGAAAGTGTTAGTCTCTTTAAATGGAATTTATGTATAAATAAATGTGTAGAGAAATCTTATATCAAATATAAGAATTCTCTTTTAAAAAAAAGATATGAAATGTGATAAGATGTGATAAGAGGTGTATGAGATGTGATAAGAATTGATAAGATGCGTATGGAAAGTGATAGGATGTGATAAGAGGTGTATGAGATGTAAAAAGATGTGATAAGATGTGTATGAGATGTGATAAGATTTGATAAGATGCGTATGGAAAGTGATAGGATGTGATAAGAGGTGTATGAGATGTAAAAAGATGTGATAAGATGTGTATGAGATGTGATAGAATGTGTTAAGATGAGTTAGGATGTGTAAAGATGTATATGGGATGTGTTAGGACGAGAATGGATGTAATATGGTTGTATGAATGTGATGTGGATGTATACATGTAGATGTATATGTATAAATGTGAATGTTGATGTGGATGTGGATGTGGATGTATGGATGTAGATACGGATGTGTATGTATACATGTAGATGTATATGTATGAATGTGAATGTGGATGTGGATGTGGATGTATGGATGTAGATACGGATGTGTATGTATGTATGTGGATGTGTATGTATGAATGAGGATGTGAAAATGGATGTATACATGTAGATGTATATGTATGAATGTGAATGTTGATGTGGATGTGGATGTATAGATGTAGATACGGATGTGGATGTATGTATGTGAATGTGGATGTATGAATGAGGATGTGAAAATGGATGTATGCATGTGAATGTGGATGTATGAATATGAATGTGGATGTGTGGATGTGGAAATGGAGGTATGGATGTATGAATGTGGATGTGGATGTATGCATGTAGATGCGTATGTATGAATGTGAAATTGGATGTATGATGTGGACGTACGAACATGGATATGTATGTAGAATAATGAATATGAAGGTGTATGTGAGATAATGTGTAGTCTATATGAGTGAATGGATGAGAACGAGTACACATTGAATGGAATGTGGAATAAGTAATGTGGTCCGAGAGTGGATAATATGGAAAGACAAGAGTTCGTTATAGAAACTGTATTTGTGACTGTTTGTAAATGACTATTTTATGTCAAGAATGCTGGAGAAGCATTTTGACCGTCTTGAGGATTAAGGTCATGAAGACTGAACTGATAAAGTTGCAACTGCTGACGGAGAGTCAATGGAGGACGTCTCGCGTAGCAAGGTCGATCGAGGTCTTGACCAGCCTCGGCTCGATTTAAATGGTGAGCTTCCGGTACGGTGGATGAGGGACCAAGGAAGCGGCCTATGAGTGAAGCGCTAGGTCACCTGCGAAGGATCCTAGAGGGTGCTGACCATACGGTGCTCGGGCTCTGGGTCGCCGAAGATACCCACACGTGCGTCGTGGAAGATATTGGAATAAGAAGTAAGAGTTGTTTTCTGAAACCGGGCATGGATCTGGTTGATTGACCTTGCTGGTCCTCAACAGATGAGTCCATGGCTCTTTTATATGGATCTGTGGGTTGATCTTGCTGATCTTCCAAGGAGACTCCATTCTATTATATGAATATATTGCCGGTTACTATGAGCTAGGAACCATGGAAAAGGCCCCTGAGAGAACAGGTGGTGAGCGTTTTGGTTGCCAATGATGCCATAAGTATACCGATGAAAGAATGATTGGAAATAAGGATTCAACCAGAGACTTTGAGGATTGTCATCAGTGACATAATGGTTTTATTAAAGGATTGTTTTAAAGCTAGTTGATGCTAAGAAAAAGGCAATTTCATATTGGGTGTGTAAGTGGTATGACTAGTTTTATGTTTGCATGAACTTCCGGCTAGGGGGCCTTGGAACTCTTTTCCTTGGTACCCGGGACAAAACCTAACCAAATTCCAAATTGGATCCCATCACTACAGTGGTTGGGCGGTTGGCTAACCCATGGGATCGGATGGGGTTAGGCTGGACTGATGGATCCGTAAATCGAGATTTAATTTCTATTATTACGATAGATGAAGTAAATCCCGGATAGAAATTGTTCTATGGATAGGAATCAACGGCTGTGCCTCTTGATGGGGAAAAAAGCGTTGATCCCAATGATCCAAGTGCAAGTTCTTCCTTGATTTGACCAAGTACCGTTAAAGGTGCAGTCAGATCAGTTTGATCAGTAATGATCTTGACTACGTTAGAATAAAGAGTTATCCTGGTGGAATCGCCCGTGCTTTCCGGGTAAAGGAAGTTTTTTCCGGTTTCGGTTTTGGACAAACCGATGGATTAGTCTCTTGTCCGGATATCCGTGGGCGAGGCCCCGAGTGTGGGACCCCTGTCCCGCGCGAGAAGTGCTACTTCCGCTGCTAGTACCCTGAATCCGTTGCTCGGTGGGAACAGGGATCTCACAATATGGATCTGTTGGTTGATCTTGCTGATCTTCCACGGAGATTCCATTTTGTTATGTGAAAATATTGCCGGTTGCTATGAGCTAGGAACTATCGAAAAGCCCCCTGTGTGAATAGGTGGTGAGCGTTCTGGTTGCCAATGATGCCATAAGTTCACCGATGAAGGATTGATTGGAAATAAGGATTCAACCAGAGATTTTGAGGATTGTGATCAGTGACAATGGTTTCATTAAAGGATTGTTTTAAAGATAGTTGATGCTGAAAAAAAGGTAATTTCATATTGGGTGTGTAAGTGGTGTGACTAGTTTTATGTTTGCATGAACTTCCGGCTAGGGGACTTGGGAACTCTTTTCCCTGGTACCCGAGACAAAACCTAACCAAATTCCTAATTGGATCCCATCACTACAGTGGTTGGGCGGTTGGCTAACCCATGGGACTGCTAGACTGATGGATCCGTAAATCGAGACTCAATTTCTGTTTAGTTCGATAGATGAAGTAAATTTCGGACAAAAATTATTCTATGGAAAAGAATCAACGGCTGTGCCTCTCAATGAGGAAAAAAGTGTTGGTCTCTATGATCCAAGTACAGTCTTTTTCCCTGATCTGACTATGGGACTTACGGGTTCGGTCAGATGAGCTCAGTTAGTTAAGGCTTTTGACTATGTTAGGAAAAAGTTATCCTGGTGGAATCGCCCGTGCTTTCCGGGCAAAGGAAGTTTTTTCGGGTTTGGTTTTGGAAAAACCGATGGATTAGTCTCTTGTCCAGATATCTGTGGGCGAGGCCTCGAGTGTGGGACCCTGCCCCGTGCAAGAAGTGCTACTTCCGCTGCTAGCACCCCGAATCCATTGCGCGGTGGGGACGGGGATCTTACAGTTGGTATCAGAGCCATTTGGCTAATGGGGATCAACCAAGAAGCCAAATATGTTAAAAATTTATCAAGAGGCACTAAAAGGTTGTAATTGTGTGATAAAATTCATACAAATTGATATTCAAACTGAAATTCGTAAATTGGTAATTGGGTCTTCAGATGGAAGTACCGCAATTGTATGGAATCCTTGACTTTTTTGAGGCCTAGACATGATGGTATTTACCTTATAGTTCCAAGAACCATGACTACCCGTATATACCGAGGGTATAACTGCAGCTCTTTACTGGCAGTATATATGAGTAAATCTAAGACTTAAAATTATAAGCATTAATGCTATCTAGATGATGAATTCGAATGTGGTTGATATGATTTTTAATTCTGGTTGAGAACTGATGAGTTGATTTGGATTCTGATTGAAAAATGATAATCCCTGAAATTTGGTTGAAATGTAATAAGCTGAGTGAAACCGCAAATGGGACGAGTCCCTATGATGATGTTCTTAACTGGAATGACGTTAATGACCTCAACAAATCACTATGAGATTAGTGGATTGTGCTGGCAGATTACTACTGTTAACTTTTGATCAGTGGATCAAGTTAAGGGTTAATAAATTAAAAATATAAAAAAATTAAAATCCCCATGGAGGACTCTTCAAATGGAAAAAAAACTCAGTCCAATGGACCATTGTTGTGTTAAAGATATGAATGAGATATTCTGAATGAATTGTTAACTGATAATGCATTCTATATGAGTATCTTTATCCCTTGATTGTAAGATTCCTCCCGAGCCTCTCAAAATGTCCAGCATATTTGGCTAACCCATGGGACTGGATGGGGTTAGGCTGGACTGATGGATCCGTAAATCGAGACTCAATTTTTGTTATTACGATAGATAAAATAAATTCCGAATAGTAATTGTTCTATGGATAGGAATCAATAGCTGTGCCTCTTGATGGGGAAAAAAGCGTTGATCCCAATGATTCAAGTGCAAGTTTCATCCTTGATCCGACCGAGTATCTTTATAGGTGCAGTCGGATCAACGTGATCAGTAATGGTCTTGACTACGTTAGAGTAAAAAGTTATCCTCCAAAGCATCCAAAATTCCTTGTTCCATCAGTGCCTCTTCACCCTATACAAAGTGTTGCGCCAAAGTGTTGCGCCTCGGTCGCCCTTTTGGCTTCGGCCCCATGGAAACCTTCGTTTCAGTAATTTGGCTCTAAATTGAGGTAGGGATGTCTGATTGAAGTGATCTAAAGCTTGTTGGAGAGCTAATGAAGTGTATTAGGCCACTATGCAAAGACCCAAAAGAGATGAGGTGTGCTACTATTCTTTGTTTTAGGGTTTATAGGGTTATAGGCTGAAACGGTATTTTGGGTACAACTTGAGCTAGAGATATCCAAATGCAAAACTTTTTAGCTCAAATGAAAGCCTTCGATGAGTACTATAAGCCTATATAATTAGATCTAGAAGACCTTCAAACCCCTGTGACTGAATTACGGTTTATTGTTTCTGCAAACACCCTAAATTCTACCCTAAAGAGATATCAAAATGCAGAGGTTAAGGGCTTGTTGGGTAGCTCTAAGGAAGCACTAAGAGCTCATATGGTCCCTTTTAATTCAGTCCAAAAGGGTTGGGATTGAATTAGGGTTTTTGCAGATTCTTGCTAAAGTGACCCTTTTTGTGCGCCCAATTGACTCCCAAACCAATGTCAACACCTTCCACACCTCATTGGCATCCCAAGGTCTGTAAATTATGCTTCACAAGCTTCAATTGTCCATGTATGATAGAAATTTGAGAAAATTTTGACATAGTTTCCTTTAAATTAGGAGCTAAATCTCAATTTTTCTCAAGTAGCATTGCAAAAATCCATAATCCTCTTATGAATTCCCATCCATTACATAGCATGTGCCTCAACTTGCATCACCAAAAGGCATATAAATTCCTTGCAATTCCAAGCATTCACCATACGTTTCCCATGGCATAATGCAAAATCAATTCCCATGAGATGTCCATATTAAAGCGCCATTGCCATGTACATAAACCAAGAGGATGATTGTGCGAAGAAGATCATCGGTGTAGCGCGTTGAAGCTTGCCGATCTCCTGGCCAAGCTCTTCTCACCCCCGTACCTAGTTCGAACCAAGGCACGGGTTGAGGCCAAGTCTTCATCTCCACACCTAATCCTCCACCGTACCGCTTTACCCCACGGCACTCACGGCACAGTGGATTCAAGCCATGCTCCTCCCTTGGTCCTCTCCGCCAACACCCGAGGTACCCTCACCAACATATCTAGTTTCTGGAAATTGAAGTGAGTAAAAACAATTGTGAGGTGCATATAGCTTGAATATGAAAATGAGGTGGATCACTTACAAGGATGTGACATGACTCATGCCCATTACAATATACTCATAAACCATTATGCATGAACTCATGCTTATCCACATAGCTCCAAATGTCCACCATTCATCCAAAGATCCAACATCAATCAATAAGCACAAGTGAGGTAATACCATATACCAATGACATCAATATCCAATCGGTATCACTCCCAAAAGCTGCTTATGAGTAATTGGCATCAAATGGCATAACTTGCATTTGAATGTAGCATTACCAATTGATTCCAATCACACATCAAGCTCCTTCAATGCATAGAATCACATCCATCATAACCATCAAGAGTATGTGAGTCAATATCTACACCATCTCATAGGTTATGCCAATAGAAGCATAGACATCATCAATGGGATGTAATGTGTCTAAATGCTTCAATATCCCTTCAATAGTTCATGAAGATGTCATCATTACAACCATGGAATTGCAATGAATAATGGATAAGCTTCCCTAGTTGCTCCTCAATGGCAAGAAGCTCACCATCATGTGCATGATTAGGGTTTTAAAGGGATGACAATCCTTGATTCTTCAATGAAATTGATTGGAAACTTGGAAGGCCTCTTACTACTTGGAAGGCCTCTTACTACTTGGCACATAAAGCTAGTTGATGAAGCATTCCCTTGACATGAAGCTTGATGTAGATAGAATCCAAGCCATCCAAAATCTCCTTGATTAGAATCCCTCATCACTAAAAAGATCCGAGAAATCACCAAAATGAATGTGGATGCCAAGTGCAAATGCTGCTCAAGCTGCTGCATCAACCAAATGGAATGGATCTTGTGCTAGCCTTCTATGGCTTTGAAGCAATAGATTCAAATGGTAGCAAAACGAAGATCAATGGCCGTCTTCAAAGCCTCAAGGGCTGTGTATTATGCGCATAATGGACTGGAATGCTACCAAAAATGCCATCGCTAGCCAGCAGCCCTACTCTTCTGTCGCTAGCCACCAGCTGCTGCAGTCTCTTCCGTCACTAGCCACACAGTCTCTGCCCCATCGCTAGCCAGCAGCCCTACTCAGTCTCTTCTGTCTCTACTCAAGCTCAGCTTCCGCCATAGTTCCTTGTACACATACGTCTGCCATCAGCGCTACTCAATCTAGTCTTTCGCCACACATTATGCATCTACAAATGATGCTTGGATTATAGCTATAACTGCAGACCATCCGCCATTATAGCATTATTGCATTATAGCTATACCTGCTACTACCAGAGCCACCATAGCTTATACTAGGTGCTGTGCAGACGACGTCATCTTGAGAATCCTTCTCACATTTGTTGCATGTCAACGTCATTGGAAATTACCTGTGGGCTTGCCTGCCTAGCTTCATAAGTAAAAGAAAGCAAAAGCAACTCCAAGTTAGGCCTCATTTAGCAGTAGGATACATTTACAGCCATTTAGGGTGAGTGGAGATGGATAATGGTGAGCTATGTGAGAGAGATTAGGGTTTGGAGCAAAGGGAAAGAAAAGGGAAAGAAATTTTTAAAAAATTTTAGAAAATGCATGTAAATTGGTACTCTATGTGTTCCTCTCCTCAAGATCAACAAAAGTCCTAGCAAATGGAAGCAAAACGGGGGAAAAATGAGAAGTAATGGCTATTCCAGAAAGCTTGGAAAAGAAGCACAAAAAGATAAATGTGATTGACAGAGAGATTAACAAGTGATTAATTCAAATTTTCTCTAATTTTTGTATCCCATCCCAAATATTTGGTCCAGGATGTCCAAATTAGGTCCAATTAAGCTAAATCTCCATGAAATCACATGAAATGATGCCTCCCCTCCACTAATCTCCAAAGATTAAGTAGAAATTAAGCGAGATTAAGCTAAAACTCCAAGAAATCAAGAGAAAATTCAAAAAATTATCAAGAAAATGACTAATCTCATGCCCAAAACCTTGATAATGGATCAAAATCAAGGCTCTGATACCAAATGAAATGGATCTAGAGTAAAGTATTGAATCAAACACATCAAAGCAAGAATCTAGCATCCATTAATCATGCGATTAGTGATCAAATGGCTCATCACATGAATATACAAAAGAGAGAGAATCTATAAGTGCATGTAGCAAGAGAAGCCTAAGTGTGTTTAACCTCTCACCAAGAGGATGACCATGGAAGGCCAAATCTCCATAGATGGAGCCCAACGGTACAAGATGACCAAAATTAGTAAAAGTGTCAAAAGATGTCAAAAGATCCTACCAATGTCCCCCAAGCCCTATTTATAGTCACTTTCTCCTTTTGCCCATGGGCCCCTATGTACATGTGGAAATCAAGCTCTATGGTTCATGACAACAATCCTCTCTGGCTCATAAATGTTTTCTCCCTCTTCACCCATAGGTGGAAACTCTTCCACTTCTCCAGGAATAGAAGCCATATACTTCTTGGGATTATACGAATGAAATACATCATGGATTATTGTAGAATGAGGGAGGCCAAGCTTGGAGGAAAAATCACCAACCCTTTTGAGTACCAAGTATAGACCATAGTACCTATGAGCAAACTTGGGATTAGTGGAACCCTTGAAAGTGTCGTGGTAGCTCTTTGGTAGGTTTAAGAGTATATAATCTCCTTCTTAAATCTTTACATCATGCTTATGCTCATCTGCATTAGCCTTTATAACCTCTTGGGCTTTCTTCATATTGCCCTTACATAGTTGAAGAAGTTGTTTCAATTTTTCCAACTCTTCTTTTAGCTAATGGGTTTACCACCTTGTCTTCTTGGAAAGCTATGGAACACACAAGCACTTGATACCCATAAAGAGCCTCAAAGGGAGATATCTCAATGCTTAAATGCTTACTAGAATTCGGTAAAATTTAGCAAGATGTAAGTTTTTAGTGATCAAGGGGCCAATTATGTTAGAGAGTGTAACATACCCATCTTCACAAATAAAGAAATGTTCATGTAATAAATAAATTTATGAGTTTTTATGGTATAAAAATCAATGATTTTATTATTCGAGTCATTTTTACTTAGAATCTTAAAATTTTGAGCCCAAATTTGGAATCTGCGTGCGATTTTACCCTAGTATAGAAATTTACAGCATCCAAAACGGACACCGGATCAAGCTTATACGTAAATTTCAGTCATTTTAGAGCGACGACCTTTAAACCTTAATATATGCACAACCGGGCATCCAATTGACGAACGGTCTCAACCCCAACGACCAAGAGAATCTCTCGGATTAAAAAAAAATCACCCCTCGGGGTGATCCGGCACGTAAATCAAGGCGGGCGTCCCAAATTTAGAGTCCTTGTCCCAAAATTTGGACCGTACACACTTACCAGGGTGCCCGTACAATGGCCGCACAAGATCCAAAGGATGACCGCCCACTGTGTGGTCCACACGTATAGCTACGTGGACACCCATGCTGCCCCAGACCAGATAAGGTACATGCGTACCACTCCTTTCCCTGATAACGGACACTGTATCTTTCCCCTAGACCCATGCAGGCCACTGATCCATAGCCTTTGACGGTACACCATCCTCTCTTTGTCCTTGCTTTACGCAACCCCCGTACCCATACCCCATAGCTATATAAATCCCCATGGTGCTCCACAGGCAACACGCATTTATGTGCAGCGTATGCCCGTCCGTACTGTTGAGAAAACGTGGTGCTCATGCTAGATCAAGTGTGTGGAGGAAAAGAACTCACAAAATACAAGAACAATATCTTGCTTATTAAGTTGTTTATGCATACAACTAGGCCTTGCTCAATACAAAATGCCTCCTAGCTTCACCTTTAAATAGATGAGCTAGTGGACCTTAAGTCCATTCACACTCACACCCTTCTCTTCCCCTTCTTAACCTTAGTCTCTTAATACCCCCCCTCATACCAACTATGAAAGGATGGAATAGGTGGTATTGGACATAGGATGCCTTTATAACATTAGGCGTACAAGGTTTGGAATATAGGTGTGATTACATTGAGAATTAAAACAATTTCTCAGCAGAGGTAGAGGCTGATACAAAGTTGGCCTCTGACTCTTTGTTAGGACATTTAGAAGTGATATGTCCCATTTGTTTACACTTATTACATTTCATTTTGTTGGGATATTTGATCCAACAATTATTTGCCAAATGACCCACCTTTTTGCAATGGGCACATCTTACTTTGACCACTTGATGTGACAAA
This sequence comes from Cibotium barometz, assembly GCF_041138505.1. Lineage (NCBI taxonomy): Eukaryota > Viridiplantae > Streptophyta > Polypodiopsida > Cyatheales > Cibotiaceae > Cibotium > Cibotium barometz. The sequence continues at coordinate 17,180,175 of NC_141079.1, forward strand.
GCTTGTTCGATAGTCGATGAAGTGGTTGCATTTGAAGATTCACCTGCTCCCTTTGGCCTTTTCTTCATCAAGACATGATTGAATGACTCTTTTGAGGGTGGGATTAGGTATGTTCTTCAGGGTGGTGACCAAGGTGGGGTACACCTTCTTGACTGCTTTTAGCAAAACTGCCACTGCATCATCCATTCTCGCATTCACTGATGCAAGTTGAGCCGTAAGGCCCTTCAAGTGAGAGATGAAGGCTCCAATGCCATCTCCCTCTTTGAGTTCCAAGCTGAAAATTTCAATTTTAAGTGAGATCTTGAGCTTATCAAGCTCATCCCATTTCTCCTTTTTGCAGTCGGAAGCTGGTCCACATGGTGGATGAGTGCCTCATCAAGATGAAGCATGATGATGGCTTGTGCCCTCTTATCATCTTCAACATCTTCAGCCTTTTTTCGGTCAATAACCTTGGTGCCGGAGATGAATGGCCAAAAGCCTTTGGACATCATCTTGTACTTGACAAGGACTTGCCAAGTGTGGAAGCCCTCTCCCGAGAACTTCTTGATTTGAGTGTTGTCCTTTGACATTGGGTATTGAAAGAGATTATGAGAGAGTAATGGGCTGATTATGAAGAAGAAAAAACCAAAAATTTATGATATTTAGGCTTAATTAGAAAGAGAGAGACTTATGAGAGTGCAACAACCCTAATCAAGTTGAGAATGTTGCATAAATTGAGCTGTGGAGTCACCACTCAATGGGCTACCAAAGCCCTCAAGCCTCTTGCCTTATGGTGGCCTACAGCTGGTGTATGGCTGTACGGCCAGCGCTGCAGCAGAAACTTGGAGGCGGCGCACAGTGACGAATGTCGCAGCAGCGCAGCTACCATTTCGACAATTGGCCGTATGTTTGCATTCACCTAGGCCTCCTCTTCATCTTCCTTGAAGGAATCTCCATGAGATATGGCCTCCACAAGTTGCTGGAAGGCCTCCAGCAGAGGGTTGTGCTCCACAAGTGAATAGATAAGAAAAAATGGAGAAAAATGACCTAATCTACACCACAAGAGTCCTAATCAACCTAGGCTCTGATACCATGTTGAGAAAATGTGGTGCTCATGCTAGATCAAGTGTGTGGAGGAAAAGAACTCACAAAATACAAGAACAATATCTTGCTTATTCAGTTGTTTATGCATACAACTAGGCCTTGCTCAATACAAAATGCCTCCTAGCTTCACCTTTAAATAGATGAGCTAGTGGACCTTAAGTCCATTCACACTCACACCCTTCTCTTCCCCTTCTACATAACCTTAGTCTCTTAATACGTACCGCCGTCTGTCCCTGTGCAGTGTGCTTGCTGTAGTACAGCCGCCCCTTGCAGCCACCCCTCTCACACCCCCTCATTTGCCTCTTTTCATATAAGGCAATTTTCCTCCATCCCCCTCTTGCTAGAGAGGCAGTGTTCTTAACTCTCCCCCCCCCCCCCCCCCCCCGGTGTGAAGAGACTTACAGCAGTCCTCAGCCCTTCTCCCCTTTAGCAAAATGTTTTTGTCTTAAGGACATCTCCCCCCCCATTTGCGTAGACTTTAATAAGAGGTTTTTGCCTTAGTTCATGCGCTATAAGACAAATTTAGGAATTTTGGGAATTATTCGAGTCCCATTTCTTATAGGATTGGTTGGAAACTCGGTATTTTTGTGTAGTTTGAGCTAACATCTATTTGTTGGTGCACTCTTTGTGCCATTAGATTATATCTTGACACAACTATTTGGTGTATTTGTTTGTAGTTGTATAGATACATACGTCAATGCAACAATATTGGAAGGACAAGGGAAACATGATACTAAACTTAATTGAGATTATACAACACCTTTCATATGAAGAAGATAATGTTAAATACTATCTCCACTTTGAGACATTGAAGTAAAAACATGGGGTTTATTAAATTTGTCAAAAGAATTCTAAATATCATTAAAAAAGGAACCTTAGAAATGAGAGATCTCTAAAGGGTGTGGTGTTAGAAACAACAAAACAAAAAGTAAATCTCAATGACAGTAACAATGTACTAAGTTTACGATTGATCCACAGATAAAAACCCATCTTAGACACTATAACAAGATTATAAATCATGATATATATGCTCAAATTTGAGGGACATTGAAGTAAAAACATGGGATGATAATGCCAAAGAACACTTGTTACATTCAATGAGATTGTTACATTCAAGTTTACAATTCATCCGAAGACAAAAACCCTTCGTCAAGATAATAATTGAGTACAAATTGTATCTCAAACATAGCGTTTTCTCATGTATTTCTTCAATACATACAAAGTTTCTCTATCATAAGCTGCTTCATTTACTAAAGTGTTGCAAGTATACTCCCGTTTGTTCTTTGCATAAATCCAACCAAGTAACCATGCACTGATTCTTGTCTCCAAAAAACTTTGAAGCTCCTCTATATTTTGATTCCACATCTTTGGAAAAATCAAGTAGGTTTCGGGCATATTCCACATTACATTGTAGAGGGTATCATAAAAAATTAGCATGTTATTTCCATCCAGGTCATGAAAAATTCTCCATGCTACATCCAAGTTTTTGTGGTACACAAATCAATATCCAATTAGAAGATCCGTCTTTTGACATGCTGCTTGCCCTCCTACGACCTTAAACTTTTGATGGTGCCGAGGAAAGCATAACTCAAGAATGCGTTGAGTCTTTTGTAGTCTATTAGTACTCCAGATCCATACCTCAAACCATTGCATACAAAAATCAAGGAAAGTGAATGCATCTTTGCGAATCAAATGCCAAACACTTGTATTCTCTTCCACAAGATACATATGTTTGGCCCAGTCTGGACATACATCACCATGTTGCATCTCAATGGTCTTAAGTAAAACACCATTGAGTTCAAGTATCAATACTCTTCTTTGTTTCCTTATTGTATCTGGGGGTGGTGGAACTCTTTTGCTTCTAGGTACATGAGTCACCAATGATTGGTGCCACCTCAGTAGTAAGTTTTCTGTACACTTGAAATCAAAGCTATATGCTTCAACATATCCTATTGAAAACAAAATGTTTGGTTAATGGACATTCAAAATTTTGAATAAATATAGTATGTGCCAACAACATAAATTCATCCATGATATGGATGGTCTTAAACCTTCATAGACAAAAGCTCCAATACCTCATTAGTTCAACCAAAAAAATAAAAGAGCGAGTATATTGTCAATGCTAAATTTCATCAAATTTATTGAATATGATGTATAAAAGATTTTCACTATTGAGATAATTGAGTCTATCCAAATTAAATTATGATATTATAGCCTTACACCTTGACAAGGCAATATCTTCAATAAAAAACAAACACATCTTCATTGCAATCGAATTGCAAATATTGACAAAAGAGATAATCAAATGACAGTAAGTTTGGAGGCATTTGATTTCTTGATACAATAGTGTAAAGATTTGGCTCGTACAATCCAAAAATTAAACCCATCTAAGCACATTGTTTTGGCCAAAGCCTAAGTCTATCTTATAGGCTTTTAGTACAAAATGGCTCCAAACATTCTGCACCCAACAAGTCTTGATATTTGTGCAGATCCCATACTTCAAACTGCACGTTTAGACCTCAGAAATGGTTTCCTTCGACCTGCAACAACAACTAGTATGGGTTAGGTTGGAATCTGATTATACTGTCACTCAATGTTTAACGAAACTAGACATTATCCTACCCATAAGCTCAAGTAAGCCTTCTGTAGCCTTGATATGTATGCTTTTGCTGCAACTCCACTTATGAGATGACCACGATCATATCCCAAGCGAGTAGCATAAGCAATAGCGTGTTGATCACTCAAAATCCTTCTTTTGTAACACACTTTTAACAAGCTTAGCTGGTCTTTGGATAGTAATGGTACTCCAGCTTTGGATGCTAACATTGCTAGATCCTTGATTATAGATTCTACTTCTCTTTTTTTCCCTCTTGATTGGACATACTTTAGCTTATCACCATACAATGGTAAGTGTGAAGATGCAGAAGATGAGTTTTCCACTTCATCTAAATATTCATTGAGCCCTTCTCGCAAAAATAGGGAGGTGAATTGGAGCCATTCTTCCAGTACATCTTGAAAATCGATAAATAAATTATGGCCATGTGTGATAGGAGATTGACCTAGACGATTAAGCAAAATAATAGACCTAATGTCATTTGTATTATTTAGATTTAAAAGGTAGGGTAGAAGGTCATTGCACAGTACGTAGTCGTGCCCTCCTTGAAAACTTTCAGGGAAGAGACAGTTGTCTTTTGGATTAACACATCCCTTGAAAGGGCTATCATCATCAATAAGCAATGTATTCTTCTTATTGTAAATATCTTGGCACTGATTCCAAACCTTGAGTAAAGGTTTAAACATAGCCTCAACAGTAGGCTTATCTGGCCTATACACTTTTCGAAGATTATGGATATAACATTCTTCTTGTCCCCACACCATAAAGAAATGATATTTCTTATGTGCATACTGTTCAAGAGTGTTTACATAGGCACAAACATTCTTGTGTAGCATGGTAGTATTGGCAAATCTTATCCAAAAATTCAAAACACCCGGGGGGCGAATAACAACTGTGGTGCGACCAATATCAATTCGAATACAATTTGTTTGTGGATGCCTCTTCTCTTCCTTGTTGAGTAAAACATTATTAAGATCAAGTATAAGTGCATGTTTCTTTATGGTGATTGCACAAGGAATATTTTCTGCATACAATACAGAAGAATGATAACACTTTAATGTGTTTACATACTTAACAATATTAAAACAAGTGAGAGCTAATTACAATAAAACATCCATAAGTTTACTTTTGTTTCATGCTCCCATACTCATCTATGATGATGGCTCCTAGACTTGATTGCATTTCCCTATTGATTGGTGAAGATTGAAATACTAATCTATCTCCATCTCTCTCAAAAGAATATAAACTTCCTAGA